>NC_137816.1:24432670-24939170 GCF_963921795.1 Nannobrachium achirus | reverse complement strand
TTAAAATGATCATGATACTATGTTAACTACTTTTACTTTGGACCCCCTGGAACTTGTTTGTTTGTTTGATTGATTGAATACTCCTGTACGGTTTGCAAAAAGTACAGTTATACAATTATGCTAAAAGGCTTGTTTCAGTGGTGGTCCTTTGTATTCAAGACAATACTATACAAAACCATCAATACTAGGAGCAGTAAAAGTATATATACAGAAAAACAGTGGGGGGTTGTTTAGTTTGGCAAGCTATAAGACTAAGTACAGTTGCAACTTACAGACAGGTGCTCTTTTATGGCAGTTATGAAGCATTTCAAACTTTGGTGGCATAATAGTAGAATTAATTCATCCCCATGTTTGTGCCGAATCTGGGGGAAATGAGATCAGTGGGGCTCCCTCTGGTGTTGTGCCCGTGGGCGCTTCTCACTCTTTTCAAGTAGTTTGACAGACAGGTACATGAGTACTTGTCCCTTGAGTATCTTGAAAACTAGGCCCATTGTAAGTTGATGTACTTTTTGAGCTAATAGGCTTGTGTGGGGGAAAAAGCTTGAAATACATTATTGACTGTTATGGTGTTGTCAAGCATGCAATTATAAATCCGGCTTTAAAATCTCTCATGTTAAATATTAATTCAAAAGTCAAAACATTAAATAAAATAGAAATGGCTGTGTTAAGCCTTCTTATATACTAACTACTATATTCTCTTGGTGTGGGGTGGTCTTTGAGGATTGTTCAAAATATGCTAGTGCAATGTTTAAACCGGTGAGCCGTGAGTATATTGCAAGTGGGTCCACAAATAATTGGCAAACAAATTAATGTCATGGAATTTTTATTTTCTTTAAAACTTTGGGAAAATAAATAGTTTTCTCTGTGATACTGCTGAATAGAATTATTGCGATCGTCAGGGAGCAGTTAGTATGAAAACATGCATCACATGCTGTCACCCTTTGCTCTCACTCTTACTCTGCCATACTTTTGCCTAGCAACGATTTCAACTTTAAAACGCTCACACGACTTGGGCCTTTCTCCCGGCAATAGGGACGAGCTCTAATTGTTGAGGTCCCGCCCCCTGTGTCCGCCTATTGGCTGGGCTTAAAACAGCCATAACTCCAGTTCACAGCATGGTACCGTCTCCAAACAGGGTGTCTGGACTGATGGTCTCTTCTCGCCCTTAGGGCGTCTTACTGGTATAGTTCAAAATAAACACGCTCTGAAAATGCACACGGACCGCAAATCTGACCACAAGGCTGCCGCTTTCGAGATGTTCAAGTGGGCCCTGATCCAGAAAAGGTTGAGAACCACTGTGCTAGAGGTCCGGTGCTCCAAACAGGCTAACTGGTTAATATGACTCTCCACCAGTAGAGACGGGAGTCAATTCAAAACACTGCAGTTGTTTTGATGTAATTACGCTGTGGGAATCAATTACATTGCACCAAAATTGCTACTGGAAATTGAGTAAAGTGGTTGTCACTGAGCTGCAAAAGCAATTTGTCTGACTAGTTAGCTGACTGAAGGCTCATATCTGTTTGAATGGCAGTTTGACATTTTGGCAGTGTATACATGCAGTGTATTACAAAGCCAGCCCAGTCAATCATTTTTGACATTAACCATTTGTATTATTTGTGGTGTCTGATTGTATTGATATATTAGCATCTTTCTTGCTAAATCATGTGTATTTACATTGTATGTATATTATTTATTAATACATGAGAGTCCCTCCCAAATAAACAGGTAAATGAAATGACAGCACAGCATGCCTATTCTGGGAGGGAGGGGACGGACATTTGCCCAAAATGATTGCAGATCATGCAGACTCCACACGTTTTGAGTTTGTAGATCTGATATGTTTTGTCGAAGAGATTTAGGCCATGGCTACACGGAGCTGGATTTTTCATATATCCCGGTTTTTCAGATATCCACATAGAAAAATATCTAGGTCCACACGGAGCTGGATATTTCATATATCCTGTTTTTTTCAGATATCCACATAGAAAAATATCTAGGTCCACACGACAAAGATATCTAGGTCTAACAAGCACACACACAGTAAAGTCTTCAGAGATATCTGGGTTCCCTGTCTACACGGATCCAGTGAATCGGATATTTTTCAATCTCTCCACTTATTTATCCGGTTTAAAAAATATCCAGCTTCGCAGCCGAAATATCCAGCTTCATGTGGCTGCAAGCCCCAAACGCATAAAAAAATGTCTAGCTTCAGAAATATCCAGCTCTGTGTAGCCATGGCCTTAGTGCAGATGGAAAAAAAGTGGTCTGAGTACTGTACAGTTGAGGGTAACTCTAGTCAAATTCGCTGAGAAAATCAGTCAACAACCTTGAGTTGGCTCGTGGACCCCGCCCACTGTTGTGTTGCAGTTGTATAAATAAATAACCTTGCAAGTTATAACTGTGTTTTTCATTTATATGGTAGAAGTGGTAGAAAAGCAATTTACCATTCGAGGGTGGGTCGTGGGTTGTTTGGCACTCGGCTTCGCCTCGTGCCACAACCCTGACACAGTGGTAAATCAACAACCCACTCATGGTAAATGGCTTACTTCGAAGTTAAAATGACCAAAAGTTTTTTTGAAAGTGAAATATCCCTTTAAATACCAATCCCAGTGATATTAGCTTAACACTGTCTTCAAACAAAGACTAGAGGATTTAAGTGGTTAAAGTTCATTATAAAGCTGTAGTTTCACCTTGCTATTGTAGATACAGTAGGCACAGACCAACTCATGTATAAGAGCACTCTAAACCTCACTTACTATTCCAATCAGTACATCTCTGGTGATAATTACTCTAAGGAGGTTGAGATACCACAGCATTTGTCTTGGTGATAAAGTGAAGAAGACCAGCAGTGCTGAAAGCAGTGTTCATTTTGTTGGCTAAAACTATGACGAAAATTTTTTGACTACCTTTTTTTCACTGCCAACATAATACATAATAAGCTATGATGACTAAAACTATGACTACCGTATATTTCCAAATAGTAGCCTGGACGTTTAATACACAAAATCGATTTGGACCCCAGGTCCCAGCCAACATGTCCACCTGGGTACCATATGGGCCCAGTGTGAGTAACTGGGTACCAAGTGGGCATGGGCTAGAAGTGGGCAAACTTGGTGGGTCCCATACGGGTTTTTGTGTGGGCTAAGTGGGCATGGGCTTGAAGTGGGCAACTTTGGTGGGTCCCATAAGGGTTTTGTGTGGGCTAAGTGGGCATGGGCTATAAGTGGGCAACCATGGCTGGGTCCCATGAGGGTTACGTGTGGGCTAAGTGGGCATGGGCTATAAGTGGGCAACCATGGCTGGGTCCCATGAGGGTTATGTGTGGGCTAAGTGGGCATGGGTTAGAACTGGTCAACCATGCCTGGGTCCCTTATGGGTTATGTGTGGGCTAAGTGGGCATGGGTTAGAACTGGTCGAACATGCCTGGGTCCCTTATGGTTTATGTGTGGGCTGAGAGGGCATGGGTTATAACTGGTCACGCGTATCTGGGTCCCTTATGGGCTAAGTGGGCATGGGTTAGAACTGGTCTACTATGCCTGGGTCCCTCATGGGTTATGTGTGGGCTAAGTGGGCATGGTTTAGAACTGGTCAACCATGCCTCGGTCCCTTATGGGTTATGTGTGGGCTGAGTGGGCATGGGTTAGAACTGGTCACCCGTGTCTGGGTCCCTTATGGGCTAAGTGGGCATGGGTTAGAACTGGTCTACTATGCCTGAGTCCCTTATGGGTTATGTGTGGGCTAAGTGGGCATGGTTTAGAACTGGTCAGCTATGCCTGGGCCCCTTATGGGTTATGTGTGGGCTTAGTGGACATGGGTTATAACTGGTCACGCATGTCTGGGTCCCTTATGGGCTAAGTGGGCATGGGTTAGAACTGGTCAACTATGTCTGGGTCCCTTATGGGTTATGTGTGGGCTAAGTGGGCATGGTTTAGAACTGGTCAACCATGCCTAGGTCCCTTATGGGTTATGTGTGAGCTGAGTGGGCATGGGTTATAACTGGTCATGCATGTCTGGGTCCCTTATGGGCTAAGTGGGCATGGGTTAGAACTGGTCTACTATACCTGGGTCCCTTATGGGTTATGTGTGGGCTAAGTGGGCATGGGTTAGAACTGGTCAACTATGCCTGGGTCCCGTATGGGTTATGTGTGGGCTTAGTGGACATGGGTTATAACTGGTCACGCATGTCTGGGTCCCTTATGGACTAAGTGGGCATGGGTTAGAATTGGTCAACTATGTCTGGGTCCCTTATGGGTTATGTGTGGGCTAAGTGGGCATGGTTTAGAACTGGTCAGCTATGCCTGGGTCCCTTATGGGTTATGTGTGGGCTTAGTGGACATGGGTTATAACTGGTCACGCACGTCTGGGTCCCTTATGGGCTAAGTGGGCATGGGTTAGAACTGGTCAGCTATGCCTGGGTCCCTTATGGGTTATGTGTGGGCTGAGTGGGCATGGGTTATAACTGGTCACGCATGTCTGGGTCCCTTATGGGCTAAGTGGGCATGGTTTAGAACTGGTCAACTATGCCTGCGTCCCTTATGTGTTATGTATGGGCTAAGTGGGCATGGTTTAGAACTGGTCAGCTATTCCTGGGTCCGTTATGGGTTATGTGTGGGCTAAGTGGGCATGGGTTAGAACTGGTCAACCATGCCTGGGTCCCTTATGGGTTATGTGTGGGCTAAGTGGGTATGGTTTAGAACTGGTCAACTATGCCTGGGTCCCTTATGGGTTATTTGTGGGCTTAGTGGGCATGGGTTGTAACTGGTCACGTGTGTCTGGGTCCCTTATGGGCTAAGTGGGCATGGTTTAGAACTGGTCAACTATGCCTGGGTCCCATATGTGTTATGTGTGGGCTAAGTGGGCATGGGTTAGAACTGGTCAACCATGCCTGGGTCCCTTATGGGTTATGTGTGGGCTAAGTGGGCATGGTTTAGAACTGGTTAACTATGCCTGGGTCCCTTATGGGTTATTTGTGGGCTTAGTGGGCATGGGTTATAACTGGTCACGCGTTGCTGGGTCCCTTATGGGCTAAGTGGGCATGGGTTAGAACTGGTCTACTATGCCTGGGTCCCTTATGGGTTATGTGTGGGCATGGGTTATAACTGGTCACGCATGTCTGGGTCCTTATGGGCTAAGTGGGCATGGTTTAGAACTGGTCAACTATGCCTGGGTCCCTTATGGGTTATGTGTGGGCTAAGTGGGCATGGTTTAGAACTGGTCAACCATGCCTGGGTCCCTTATGTGTTATGTGTGGGCTAAGTGGGCATGGTTTAGAACTGGTCAGCTATGCCTGGGTCCCTTATGGGTTATGTGTGGGCTGAGTGGGCATGGGTTATAACTGATCACGCATGTCTGGGTCCCTTATGGGCTAAGTGGGCATGTTTTAGAACTGGTCAACTATGCCTGGGTCCCTTATGTGTTATGTGTGGGCTAAGTGGGCATGGTTTAGAACTGGTCAGCTATTCCTGGGTCCATTAAGGGTTATGTGTGGGCTAAGTGGGCATGGGTTAGAACTGGTCAACCATGCCTGGGTCCCTTATGGGTTATGTGTGGGCTAAGTGGGCATGGTTTAGAACTGGTCAGCTATGCCTGGGTCCCTTATGGGTTATGTGTGGGCTTAGTGGACATGGGTTATAACTGGTCACGCACGTCTGGGTCCCTTATGGGCTAAGTGGGCATGGGTTAGAACTGGTCAGCTATGCCTGGGTCCCTTATGGGTTATGTGTGGGCTGAGTGGGCATGGGTTATAACTGGTCACGCATGTCTTGGTCCCTTATGGGCTAAGTGGGCATGGTTTAGAACTGGTCAACTATGCCTGCGTCCCTTATGTGTTATGTATGGGCTAAGTGGGCATGGTTTAGAACTGGTCAGCTATTCCTGGGTCCGTTATGGGTTATGTGTGGGCTAAGTGGGCATGGGTTAGAACTGGTCAACCATGCCTGGGTCCCTTATGGGTTATGTGTGGGCTAAGTGGGCATGGTTTAGAACTGGTCAACTATGCCTGGGTCCCTTATGGGTTATTTGTGGGCTTAGTGGGCATGGGTTGTAACTGGTCACGTGTGTCTGGGTCCCTTATGGGCTAAGTGGGCATGGTTTAGAACTGGTCAACTATGCCTGGGTCCCATATGTGTTATGTGTGGGCTAAGTGGGCATGGGTTAGAACTGGTCAACCATGCCTGGGTCCCTTATGGGTTATGTGTGGGCTAAGTGGGCATGGTTTAGAACTGGTTAACTATGCCTGGGTCCCTTATGGGTTATTTGTGGGCTTAGTGGGCATGGGTTATAACTGGTCACGCGTTGCTGGGTCCCTTATGGGCTAAGTGGGCATGGGTTAGAACTGGTCTACTATGCCTGGGTCCCTTATGGGTTATGTGTGGGCATGGGTTATAACTGGTCACGCATGTCTGGGTCCTTATGGGCTAAGTGGGCATGGTTTAGAACTGGTCAACTATGCCTGGGTCCCTTATGGGTTATGTGTGGGCTAAGTGGGCATGGTTTAGAACTGGTCAACCATGCCTGGGTCCCTTATGTGTTATGTGTGGGCTCAGTGGGCATGGTTTAGAACTGGTCAGCTATGCCTGGGTCCCTTATGGGTTATGTGTGGGCTGAGTGGGCATGGGTTATAACTGATCACGCATGTCTGGGTCCCTTATGGGCTAAGTGGGCATGTTTTAGAACTGGTCAACTATGCCTGGGTCCCTTATGTGTTATGTGTGGGCTAAGTGGGCATGGTTTAGAACTGGTCAGCTATTCCTGGGTCCATTAAGGGTTATGTGTGGGCTAAGTGGGCATGGGTTAGAACTGGTCAACCATGCCTGGGTCCCTTATGGGTTATGTGTGGGCTAAGTGGGCATGGTTTAGAACTGGTCAACTATGCCTGGGTCCCTTATGGGTTATTTGTGGGCTTAGTGGGCATGGGTTATAACTGGTCACGCGTGTCTGGGTCCCTTATGGGCTAAGTGGGCATGGGTTAGAACTGGTCTACTATGCCTGGGTCCCTTATGGGTTATGTGTGGGCATGGGTTATAACTGGTCACGCATGTCTGGGTCCTTATGGGCTAAGTGGGCATGGTTTAGAACTGGTCAACTATGCCTGGGTCCCTTATGGGTTATGTGTGGGCTAAGTGGGCATGGTTTAGAACTGGTCAACCATGCCTGGGTCCCTTATGGGCTATGTGTGGGCATGGGTTATAACTGGTCACGCATGTCTGGGTCCTTATGGGCTTAATGGGCATGGTTTAGAACTGGTCAACTATGCCTGGGTCCCTTATGTGTTATGTGTGGGCTAAGTGGGCATGGTTTAGAACTGGTCAGCTATGCCTGGGTCCCTTATGGGTTATGTGTGGGTTAAGTGGGCATGGTTTAGAACTGGTCAGCTTTGCCTGGGTCCCTTATGGGTTATGTCTGGGCTAAGTGGGCATGGTTTAGAACTGGTCAACCATGCCTGGGTCCCTTATGGGTTATGTGTGGGCTGAGTGGGCATGGGTTATAACTGGTAACGCATGTCTGGGTCCCTTATGGGCTAAGTGGTTATGGTTTAGAACTGGTCAGCTATGCCTGGGTCCCTTATGTGTTATGTGTGGGCTAAGTGGGCATGGTTTAGAACTGGTCAGCTATTCCTGGGTCCCTTATGGGTTATGTGTGGGCTAAGTGGGCATGGGTTAGAACTGGTCAACCATGCCTGGGTCCCTTATGGGTTATGTGTGGACTAAGTGAGCATGGGTTGGAACTGATCATGCGTGTCTGGGTCCCTTATGGGTTATGTGTGGGCTAAGTGGGCATTGGTTATAACTGGTCAACTATGCATGGGTCCGTTATGGGTTATCTCTGGGCTGAGTGGGCATGGGTTGTAACTGATCATGTGGGTCTGGGTCCCTTATGGGCTAATTGGGCATGGGTTAGAACTGGTTAATTATGCCTGCATCCCTTATGGGTTATGTGTGGGCTGAGTGGGCATGGGTTATAACTGGTCAACTATGCCTCTGTCCCTTATGGGTTATGTGTGAGCTGAGTGGGCAAGAGTTATAACTGGTCACGTGTCTTGGTCCCTTAACACATCTGCCGCCTTACACGTTTATAAACGTTCTATTTTGCCCAGCTATCTACCGCCTTACACGTTACTGTACGTTCTACCGTTTTTGGCCACTGGGGGCACTGTTCACTAATATATGAGACAGCAATGTGTTCACAGCTCTTTGGGCAGCCTGTGATGCTGATAAAAAATTATAAAAATGTTATTCATGTAATCAGCTTTCTGCACACCTTCTTCAAGATGGCTGCCAAAATGGCCACCATCCACATGCTGTAATTGTTTGTGTGTGTTAATCTAAAAATAGATTTTTCTTGGGGTTGATTATATTTTTCTGCCAACTGCAAGGGGGCAATGGACATCTTCTGAGAGCTTATTTTTTTCAAAAAATGTTAAATTTTTTTTTTTTTTTTTCATTTTAATTTTTTGTAAAAAGCCGGGCAGTACTAAGATAGATTTTTTTTTAACCCTTGGCAGGCATTGTGTTAAGGGCTAAGAGGGCATGGGTTAGAACTGGTCAACCAAAGCTGGGTCTCATATGGGCTATGTATGGACTAAGTGGGCCATGGGTTAGAACTGTTCAACCATAGCCGGGTCCCGTAAGAGTTTTATATGGGCTAAGTGGGCACAGGTTAGAACTGGTCACCCATATCTGGGTCCCAGAGGGGCTTTGTGTGGGGTACCTGGGCATGGGTTAGAACTTGTCAACCATGGCTGGGTCCTGTATGGGCAATATGTAGGCTAACTGGGCACGGGTTAGAACTGGTCATATCTGTTTGTCACAAATACAGTATAATTAATCTACTTCACAACAACTATATCAATGGCATATCTTTGCGTGTGACATACATTTAGGCTCATGTGAAAAATATTTTACATATACTAATAGGCCACAAAAGCAAAGAATTGATCGAATAAATAAATAAATTAAACACTATGTTCAAGAGACAAGACCAGTGTATAACATGTAAGATGGATGGATGGATGGATGGATGGATGGATGGATGGATGAAGAGATGGAGGGATGGATTGATGGTTAATAGGATATAAGTCACAAATCGTTATGGTAAAGAGGGAGAGAGAGAGGGTAATCCCATACTAATTTTAGGAGGGTGGGATTGTGTATCTACCTGCCTGTATGTCCATGTCTGGGTGTCATAAGGGCTATGTATGGGCTAAGTGGGCATGGTTTAGAACTGGTCACCCATATCTGGTTCTCATATGGGCTATGCATGGGCTAACTAGGCATGGATTAGAACTGGTCAACCATAGCTGTGTCCCGTATGGGTTATGTGTGGGCTGAGTGGATATGGGTTAGAACTGGTCAACCATGTATGTGTCTCATATGGGCCTTATATGAGCTGATTTTGCACAGGTTAGAACTGTGTAGGTCCAGTACACGCGCACGCACACACACACACACACACACACACACACACACACACACACACACGCGCGCACACACATCTAAGGATATATATTTGTCTCACAAATACAGTAAACAAGTAAGACGCCTCAGGGCGAAAAGCGACCTCGCCCTAAAGGGCAAAGTCGCGCCACAGTGAGGTGGACATCAGGGATGTGGATACATCAGGGATCTCCATATATGGGCACAAAAGGCATTTGTTCCCCTGTCATCACAGGGATCTCCATATCTCCATATATGGGCATAAAAGGGATGTGTTCCCCCTGGCCTCACAGGGATCTCTCTAACAGGGCATCATTATATATATTATATATTGATGACATCATTGAACTCCATATATGGGCATGAAAAGGAATTCTGTTAGTGTGACATCACAGTGAAGCTAGAGCGTGATGTCAGAGTGTCAAACCCATTCTGGTAGAGTGGTTCCCCTGACATCACAGTGACATCAGAGCATGATGTCAGAGCAGCAAACCTATAGAAACTCATAAAAATGGGTACAGGTCTACACATCTACACGGACGCGGACAAGCTGTAACATTTCTTATGGTAAACTTCGACCTTCTGTCGCAATAAATATCCATTACATCAATGGCATATGTTTGTATTTGACAAATACAATCTATCTGGGCTCATGTGAAAAATATTTAACTGATATTAATAGGTTGCAAAAGCAATGGATCGATCAGCCTTTCTGTGGATATATCTCATAGGGACCAATTGGGGTATCAGAGATAGTAATACCCTTTTAAATGGGGGGACTGTCTACGTCAGTTTGACATGCCTAATGCATGTCAAACTGGGGGTCCTTGAAATTAAAATGGTTCAAAATATAAATAACTTCTCTTATAGGGTCCTTAGCCACATGCCCACTCAGCCCACACATAACCCATACGGGACCCAGGCATAGTTGACCAGTTATAACCCATTCCCACTCAGACCACACATAACCCATAAGGGACCCAGGCATAGTTGCCCAGTTCTAACCCATGCCCACTTAGCCCACACATAACCCATAAGGGACCCAGTCATATTGACCAGTTCTAACCCATGCCCACTTAGCCCACACTTAACCCTTATGGGACCCACCAAATGTTCCCACTTCAAGCCCATGCCCTGGCTGCTGAACTTCCTAACAGATAAACCTCAATCTGTGCGGGTTGGAAATAATAACTTCACCGTCATCTCCCTGAGTACTGGCTCTCCCCAGGGCTGTTTTGAGTCCACTGCTGTTCACCCTGGCGACCCATAACTGCTGTGCGAGGTTCAGTACTAACCACATGGTGAAATACGCAGACGACACGACAGTTGTGGGCCTCATCAGAGAGGACAACGAGGATCCATACAGGGAGGAAGTGAGACAGTTTGTTGGGCTGGTGCAACACACCTGAATGTCAACAAGACAAAGGAGATCATTGTTGACTTCCGACGGAACCTGCACAGCCACACACCACTACTCATAAACGACAGGATGTCGTGAGCATCACCAAGTTCCTGGGGGTACAGATCATGGACAGCCTGACATGGTCCTCAAACACGGCCTCTCTTGTAAAGAGAGGACAGAAACGTCTGTTCTTTCTGCGCTGGATGAGAAGAGCCCAACTTCCCCCTCCCATCCTCACCACATTCTACAGGGCTACCATAGAGAGCATTCTGACAAACTGCATCTCTGGTCTGGTAGCTGCAGTGAAACAGATTGGAAAACTGTGCAGAGTGGTGAAGACAGCGGAGAGGATTATTGGGACTTCACTGCCTTCCATCAAGGACATTGGCCAAAATCAAAGGCTAAGAAGATCATGTCTGACCCTACCCACCCACACACCTGCTGCCCTCTGGTAAGAGGTACCGCAGCATCAGGAGCAGAACGGACAGATTTAGAAAGAGTGTTTTCCTTCAAGCCATAAGACTTGTGAACTCTGAAAAAACTAAAAAGTCCTGTTAAAAAGCATTATCTATCTATCTATCTATCTATCTATCTATCTATCTATCTATCTTCACTTAGTCCATATGGAACCTACATGGAACCCAGAGCCATGGCCCACTTCTAGCGCATGCCCACTTGGTACACAGGTTTGATCGATTGAAGACTTTATTAGAAGTTTGCATAGAAAAAAAAAAAGTACAGTTTCATGATGGTACAGTTCACTGGTACAAGGTCAACTAAAAGGAGATCCTATGAAAGCACTTGGCTTATTTACACAGGAAACCATTGAAGTATCTCATATAACATTGAATGACAGATGGATAGAACACAGTACTATGCAGC
Organism: Nannobrachium achirus; assembly: GCF_963921795.1. Lineage (NCBI taxonomy): Eukaryota > Metazoa > Chordata > Actinopteri > Myctophiformes > Myctophidae > Nannobrachium > Nannobrachium achirus. The sequence goes on along the minus strand of NC_137816.1, from coordinate 24,927,452 downwards.
AGTAGATATAGTCAGGAGAAAAAATAAATAAATAAAAAGAGACAAAAAAACAGTGCAAAAAATATATACAGTAGGTGTTAGCACCCAATAGCACCCATTGAGCCCAAAACACAGTGCAAAAGAATATATATATATATATTTATACAGTAGGTGAGTCCATATGGCCCATATGGTTCCCAGGTGGACATGTTGGCTGTGTCTTGATAGTGCAACTGTGAGCTGAGTGCAATCTTACTGGAGGGGACAGAACAGGTAGGTGGTCGAGGTAAACGGAACCTTGACCCCTTCCCAGTATCTGTGGCGGTGTCCCCCAAGGAGGCAAGATCTTTGTTCCATATGTGAAAGACATGTCATCTGCCTGTGACTGCAATCTGTTCCTGTTTGCCGACTCGGCTCTCCTAGACGGACAAATTAGAAATTACATGTTGAAAAGGCCCTTAGCTCTGAACTCGATGAAATCTTTACCTAGCTCAGCTATCACTACACCTAACTGAATCCATCATCTTTAGGTCAAACCCTAAGTTAGGGTAGTAAGATGTAAAGTCCTCGAGACAGCCATCATCTCGGAGTCGGAGGACTTTAAATCATGCTCTGTCAGAGCAACTACTGTGTGGCCACTGGCCAAATTCTCAAACATTTTGAGCATAGCAGCCATAGCTGATCTACATGCTCTGACTGAGATCTTCAATTTTCACAATATTTATCTGTGGAACCGAGTCAGATTCCACATGCTTATCAGGGAGGGGGTCCCCAGTTCAATTATCATTATTCTGGGGGGTCCCCATGATTATTTTGGTGGGTTCCCAGTTCAGAAATTATTATTTTGAGGGGTCCCCATGCAGTTAGCCTATATGATTATTTTGAATGGGGGGTTCCAAGTTCAAATATGATTGTTTTGGGTGGTCACTGCCTGAAAGGTTGAGAACCACTGACACACACACACACACACACGCACGCACGCACGCACAATACTCTGTTCATGTAGAAGTCCTGAATTCAAAATTTACTTGAGTAAAAGTGCAAAGTTTTGCTATATAAAAAAAGGTTTATAAAGTAGCCTACTAAAAGTAGAAAGCACTAATTGTCCCAGAATGTCCCTCATCACAAGTTTCCAATTTTATAAAGTATGAAACCTTTTGAAAATAGCAGATCTACAAGCTCACACTCCGTGGCATTGTAATCAAAATCTTCAAAATAACTAGTAATTAAGGTGTCAAATAAATGTAGTGGAGTAAAAGTACAATATTTGCCTCTGAGCACTGAGCAATGGAGTAGAAGTAAACATACTGGAAATTGGAAATACTCAAATACTTAGTACAAATACCTAAAAGATACGTTCACTGAAATTAACGGTATTGCACACCGTACTACAGTACTTAAGTAAATGTACTTAGTTACTTTACACAAGAGCTCCGCTCCCATTTGCCTTCCCACGTGACAGATATGGGAACTGTGATTGGTGTATGACCCAGTGGAAGTGACGTCAGGGAAGTAACGTCTTTGTTTTGAATTGTCTGTACTGGCGGGCCGCGCTAACGTTCCTCCTTCACACACATACAGAACTAGAAGCATTAAATAATTCTGTGGTAATGGATTAAACCAACCGAAAGAAAACAAAAACGTGTTATTGGACAGTATTTCCTGAATCCCGATCTTTTTCCCGGATTGAACTCTCCGTGGGTCTCCACTCTCCTCTCCTTGGCTTCGATGTAGCAGAGAGCTGAAGTATGTATTTTCTCCCTCCATTATGTAACTGACTAAATATATTTTCCACACCTTTATTCTATCCTGTCTAGATATACATTATAATTATAACTACGGTTGTCTACTAACTCTACACATGCTGGAGACTAGCCGAAACATGACGGTCATGTTTCAGTAAACATGAAGCTAACTAGCTTGAAGCTAGCCTGCTACTATAGCCCTTATTTCTCGGTCCTTACGTAGGTTAAACTCGCCTAAAACACTGCATAATTCAACCACATGAGTGAGTGTTGAACAATGATATTTGTTGTGTTTGTGTTGAAACGTTTTTGTGCACATGGATGTTATTTAACCATTAGAACTTTGCTAAAGCTAACATTTGCTATTTTTCATCAGTTGCATAGTCCAGTAAGCCAATCAGCTTAATATTATTGTAGATTAGTGGTTCTCAAAGTGGGGTCCTCCAGGGACCCCAAGCCTGCCTCGGGGGTCCTTGGGGAGTTCCAGGAGGTCCACAGCTAAATGATAGTTACAAAATGGACCCTTATAGGCAGAGAGAGTACAAATGTAACCAAATGGACCCATCGTACACTCAGAGTTAAATGAACATTAATTTTACAATATATATTATGGTCCCAGAGATAGAAATGCCATTAAATGGGGGTCCTTAGACTAATGCTTGTCAAACTGGGGGTCCTTGACATTAAATTGGTTCAGAATCACTGGTAGAGATGTAGAAAAGTCTTCTCTTTTCTGGGGTCCCTGGCATATCTTTTCAAATGGGGGTCCATGGGCCAATGAGTGTCAATTTGGGGGTCCTTGACATGAAAAGGTTTTGAGAACCACTGATATAGATGGCTAATAAAATAACTGTCAAAAGCTGGTATCACAAAAGTTTAAGATGGCTGTCACAGATCTGTAGTAGATGAACATGTTTTACTCTGAGAGCCTCAAAAATTTGTTGCCATGCCTTGTACGTAGATCGGATATTTTTGTGTGCGGGAATGTCTGGCATACAACTTAAATCAGGCATAATTAGGTACATTTATTTAGTTGTACACTATTTTGTGTACTGTAGACTATAACATTTGGTCTTAGTTATTGGTGGTGGTGGTGGTGGTAAAATCTGACTTGGCTTGGTTTTGGATCCTACAGTAAAGCTTGCCCGTAAAACAAAGTCCTGGAAGCTCATTGATTGATAAGCCATCTGAAATTGTCAAAGTACAACATGTCTTTTGCAGTTAAATGGCCCAAGATTGTTGAACTGTAGTATTTTGTCAGAACAGACCATTTAGAATAAATCAAATTATTAAAATAATCAATTTCACACCCTCCCACATATGAATATTTTGAACATAGCAGATCTACAAGCTCCGCTAGTTTGTCCAGTTGTTATTGTGTAGTTCAGGGGTCTTCAACGTTTTCAGGCCAAGGACCCCTTAGTTGAGAGAGAGATGAAACAGGGACCCCCACAACCTGTTCATTCCATATAGTTTCATTGTTTTGACAGCACATTGCACAATCATCAGTGTATTTTGGATTCATGTCAATTTGTGTTTTCAGATATTTAACCACTTGAACTGGCAATACTTAATAAACTTGACCTTTCCCTCTGTACTTAGTCTGCTCATTTTCCCCTCTACACCAAAGCTCTTTGCCAAAAATAGCCGATCTACAGCTCACAATGCCTTGTTGTGAGCTTGTTGTGAGCTGTGGCTAAAGTTCTCAGAATATGGACGCTAGGGTTCAAGTGGTTAATATAAAAAGGAGACAAAAAGTTTCTATCATTTGGAGTACCCCAAGTAGTAACTCTGGGACCCAGACCCCCTGTTGAAGATTCCTGGTGTAGTTTGTTGATTACGCTCACCCCAGATTTGGTCATTTCCTTCTGTTACATCAAATTAAATTGTGTGTGTGTGTGTGTGTGTGTGTGTGTGTGTGTGTGTGTGTGTGTGTGTGTGTGTGTGTGTGTGTGTGTGTGTGTGTGTGTGTGTGTGTGTGTGTGTGTGTGTGTGTGTGTGTGTGTGTGTGTGTGTGGGTTTATCAAGCACAGACCAGCAAGTATTTAGCTGCATTTGAGGACAACAACAATGTAAGTAATACAAAGAACAATGAAAAGAAATGCAAAAGTGTGTTCCTCCTTGTTTAGAGCAATGCAGGTCTTTAACAAATAGTTCACCCCCCAAAAATGTATTTTTGTATTGATTACACACACTATGGTCACTTGTATGTACAGGTGTCTGTCTGTCTGTCTGTCTGTCTGTCTGTCTGTCTGTCTGTCTGTCTGTCTGTCTGTCTGTGTGTGTATATATATATTTTGATATATATATATATATATATATATATATATATATATATATATATTGAACTACTAAAAGTTGAACTACTCCTTTAGGTTATTGATTTGTTAGGTACGTGTGTGAGTCTGTAGTGTGTAGTGTGTGACTGGACAGACTAAAAGCTATTCTCTAAAACAGGGTTCTTCAACAGAGGGACCCCTATGGGGTCTTTTTTTTTTTTTTTTTTCAATAACCTTAGCATCCCTATTCAGAGGAGAACTTTTGGCAAAAATAGCCGATCTACAAGCTCACAAACCCTTGTGCTGCGAGGCGTTGTGAGCTTGTAGATCTGCTATTTTTTGAAAAATCTATAATATAGATTTTTCAAAAAATTATATTCTATATATATTCTTTTGCAAGTCTTTGAATATATCTATTTAAAAGCGAACATTTGTATCTCAAATATTTGCTTCTGTTGGAGGAAAAGTCTGAAGATGTGTGCAATGTATATTCCCTTAACCCATTAAGACCTGGAATTATTTTATACTTTAGCTATTGAAAAATTGTGAAAATGAAATATTTTAATATATATTTTTCAACGCAAACTTTTGTAACTCAATCTCTGCTTCTGGGAGGTCCCTGGAACAACATATTTTGAGATGGTTGTCTGGCCAAATACCTGTAATTTTGGGGGTCCTTGACATGAAAAAGTTTAAGAACCACTGATTTAGAGGAAGGATTTAGAAGTCTGGTCAAATATAGTCTTGCACACATTTTAGCGATTTCTCAAAAATAGCAGATCTACAAGCTTGCAGCAGCGCGTTGTGAGATTGTAGCACGGCACTCTGTGCCGCGCTGTGAGCTTGTAGATCTGCTATTTTTCAAAAGTTAAAGCATACAATAATGGTTAAAGTGGTTTAAATCTAACGCAACACAGACGTGTTCCAGGTATTTTAAATTTGAAAAATTGCTTTAATTTTCCCATCCCCTGTTTTTGTGTTTTTTTCTTTTGAAGAGACATTGGCAGAGGCGCAAAAGAAGCACAAAAAGTCAGAGGCTACATCAGATATCCAGACGGATCCTGAATGTTCCAAAAGGCGAGAGAGGAGGTAATGCTGTATTAGCTGTTAAAGATGTGATGACACGCCCTAAAACAAATTAATTATGAGAAAGTAGGTCATGTGGTATTTCTACAGTCTGAAATGGGGCAGAGACAGTGTGAAGACTGCACAGAGTTACTGCATAGTAGTGAATGTGGTGTATGTGTGTGTTGGTTGACATGCATTCTAGACTGCACTATGCACAACTAACGGAATGTTGACTAACCCTAACCCTAAATTATAGATGGATGAATTAATTTCATTTCTTGTTTCTGTAGCTTTGATTTGTTATTCATAATTATATTGTTGCCGTCCGAGAGAAACCTTTAATTGACACAATTCCACTTTGAATGAAAATAGCCAATCTACAAGCCTCCCCAGCTTTGTGAGCATCTAGAGTAGCAATTTTAAAATAGTTGATTTATATAGTTAAACTGATTCTGATATTTATGCTAAAATGTGTGTTTTAACTGCATGTAGGGCAACGCCAAAACTCATGGAGCTTCAGGGAGCAGCGACTTTCGAGAGTGATGAATCGGATGAGAATGAAGTCCCACCTTCACCTCCCCCTCAACTGCTGGAGAGAGGCCGCCGAAAACACAGAAACTCTACCCCGAATAAGAAACAGAGGAGGAGCAGTGCCGCACCCAGTCTGTCTCTTGAAGATCTATCTATAAGTATGTAAAGTATGGAATTTTAGTGTATTATTTCTTACAAAATTAGAAAAATGTACAGAGAATTTACTTTCTTGAATTGTAAAATTATGTGTAGGAACTCCGAGTCCGAGAAGCACCCCCAGTCCCATACACGAGGACAGACAGAGTTCCAGCCTTCCAAACGAAACCCTGATACACCCGGCCTCTGAAAACGTCAGACCCAGTGGCGTCCCGCATCTGGACAGACAGAGTTCTAGCCGCTCAACTGCAGCCCTAATCAGCCCCATCTCTGAAACCCTGAGTCCACACACCCCGAGTGGAAGTGGGGCACCAAGACAGATGCGCCTCACTGCCCAGATGATTGAAACCCCGAGCTGAGCCACTTCAACCCAGAGCCGACCCAATTCAACCCAGAGCAGTGCAGCGCCACAGGGGATAGGCCTAGGACAACACGCACAGTTGTTGAAACTCCTGGATGAGCTCAAAGACACCCAGAGAGTCCATACTATTATGTTGAACCACCTCCTGAAGCAGAAAGACGGTGTGCCTGGCCTGAAGGAGCAGTGTTCCCGCTCAACACAGCTGAAGATGTCGTGTCCATGGAAACCAAGCTGCGCGACTCAAAGTTCAAAGCTGAAGTTGTAAGTTCAAATCCCTTATTCACTTCAAAATGCACTTGAATTTTCAATCTATTATTTTATAATTACATTGGTAGAATGTAAACGATATTGCCCTTTGAGTGCATGAACACTCTCTCTAGGTCGTCCTCAGACGAGCCTTCCATCGTCGCTTCCAGTCATCCCGGTTCTCCATACATCTGGCCAGCTCGTTGGTGCTTTGTGCTCCTACGTCTTTCTTGAGTACATCCACGTATGTTATTGTGGGACGTCCTCGTGACCGGTGCCCATGTGTTGGTTCCCACAGCACCAGTTTGCTGGCAGGAAGCTCCTGATGTCTTTGGCAGTGTCCTGCTAGTCTCATTCTTCTGGCAGCAATTTTCTCGCTAACCCTTGGTATTCCCTCATACAGGCTCTTGTTGGTAACATGTGCACTCATGCTGATGTTAAGTACTGCACGCAACATTCTGGTGTAGCACCCGTATAGAGACATGAACACAATGGCCATCAATATCTAAGCTGTTCACTTAATACAGAATTTCCTTCCTGTGACTTTTGTCATTCTCAGGTTGCCATGGTTGCAGATATTGGCGGCACTTCAGTGGAGGATAGTGTCAGGTGGATGATGGGGTCCATCATTAGCCATACACTGTCTCTCGAGTACAACGTCACTGGACAGAAGAACAAGAAGAGGTTCCTAGGCCTGCAGCTTTTTGATGTTGTATATGGTAAATTTTAGTTTTTGAGCGGTGGTAAACCGCTCCTAAGAGAGGCTGTGCGTGTGTCTATAGCGACTTTTCCTCAGTGTTTTGCTGTAGCAATGTGTTTTCCTCAGTATTTTGCCATAGCAATATGCGTGTGTGCGTAGCCATATTATATCACATTACATCACCAATTATCTGTAGCCACTTTTCCTCAGCGTTTTGCCATAGCAATGTGTTTTCCTCAGCGTTTTGCCATAGCAATATGTGTGTGTGTGTATCCATAATACCTATATCTATACCTAGACCTATATCCTAGTCTTTTTCCTCAGCGTTTTGCCATAGCAATGTGTTTTCCTCAGCATTTTGCCATAGCAATGTGCGTGTGTGTAGCCTGTATCACATCACCAATTACCAATTGAAGACGTTATGCAAGCACGACCACCGCTCACTTCACATTGGGTGTGTTTTTTAATTGTAATTTTTCCTTTAAATTTCATTTTGTCTTTCTAACTTTAATACAGTTTGGCAAACATAAGTAGAAGCATGCCACCGTATACAGAATCACAACAATTCTGAGAAATGCACAAGTCTCTGTGATATAAAACTTTTGAATGGAAGTTTCATAGGGTTTCACAATCTAAGAATCAAGCTAGCTTTCCTAAGTTGGCTTCTTGTCATTTGTTTTTAGGGGCACTCAAGATCAACACATCAACAAAGGACATCAACCGCAAGGATGCAGAGAAGGCGCTCGGCAAGTGGTTCACAGGGGCCCGTGATCGTGGTGGGAATAGGGCCACAAGAGGTCACAGATCAAGCGACACCCCTGACAACGAATCTGCAAGCACACCTGGTAACTCAGACACAACACTGGACAATGACTCGCAGCCGTAATAGGAAAATGTCAGCAACCCTTGGAATCTCACACACACACACACACACACACACACACACACACACACACACACACACACACACACACACACACACACACCTTGGTAGCCACCATCTCTGCGTTGGGTTGGGTTATACATCCAGGTCAGCTCTCATTTTTCTGAGGCCTGTGGTCAATGTTTGAGTTTGAGTTCCGAGTTTTACGTAACCCTGTGCCTGATTGTACATAGCCCTAGTTAAAGCTGAGGGGGGGGGGGGGGGGGGGGGGGTTGGGTTAGGTTATACATCCAGGTCAGCTGTGTGGGATCAATCATTTTTCTGAGGCATGTGGTTAATGTTTGAGTTTGAGTTCCGAGTTTTACGTAACCCTGATTGTACATAGCCCTAGTTAAAGCTGACTTGAAGATGCTTGTTATGTATACCGTTGCCGCTGGCACCACATAATGTGTTTGTTAAGGTCTAATGTTTACATTAAAGGAGCTATAGTCAACTTTTTCTTGAGAAATGGATGCTAAAATAAAGATAATGTTTAAAAAATATTTTATAAAAAAAATTGCTTTATACATGTGTTTCTATTCAAAGATGACCATGTAAAATAATGACAAAATAATCATTTTGGCCATTGACGGACCGACACTTTGTTTCTGGTCTTGTTAGACTAGGATGTAAACAAATTGTCATTGAAACACATGTATGAAGCTTATTTTTTTATAAAATATTTTTTGAAACATTTCTATTTTAGCATCCGTTTTTCAAGAAAAAGTTGACTATAGCTCCTTTAACCTATTTAGAACAGTTACACAATATTGTGTATCATTATTTTATGCTTTAACTATTGAAAAATAGCAGATATACAAGTGCCGCGCTGTGAGCTTGTAGATCTGCTATTTTTTTTTAAATCCTAAAAAATAGAATTTTGACCCGATTCAACAAGTGTCTTTAAAACCCTAAGATTTTTTGAAAAACATATGTTTCTATGTCAGCAATTTGGCCAGCCATCGTCAAAGAAAAGGTCCTTTTCACAAAGGTCTGTTCTTGAGAAACTACTATGTCATTGGTTCTCAAACCTTTTCATGTGAAGGACCCTCACACTGATATTTATTTGGCCACAGACCCCATCTCAAAATATTTAGTTCCATGGACCACCCAGAAGCAAAATTTGAGTTACAAATGTTCGCTTTAAAAATACATATATTAAAAAATGTGCACACATTTTCACGACTTTTTCAAAAATAGCAGATCTACAAGCTCGCAGCGTGGCACTCGGTGCCGTGCTGTGAGCTTGTATATCTGCTATTTTTCAATAGCTAAAGCATTCAATAATTCTAGGCCTAAATGGGTTTGAAGTTGGCACTACTGTTTGCACTGTATTTCCAGTTATTATTGCATAATATGTGACTGAGGCTGGAGGAAAGGTCCTTATGTCTGCAATAGTGAAGTCCACCAAATTAACAAAATATGTTTGATTTTGGATTTTTGGTGTTTATCCTTTTTTGCCATGTTATCTAAGAGTGTATGTTTGAGAACCTTCTCATTGCAACATATATCCATTTTGGAATCATTAAATAGCTTAAATTAGTTTGTAAACAGAGCTGTGTTTTTGTGTTTCCTTGCACCCTTCTGGAGGGTGGAGACACACATTAACATGTCAAAGCCAACATTTACATCTGCAGTTTCTGTTGGCTAATGTGTGGTTGTTGTTCTCGGGTTTCAGCTGCAGATCACCACCAATAGGTTAGGGCGGGTGAGGGGTGGAGTTAACAATCCATTGTTCACACCCCTTACCTGACTGCCAGTAGTGTGACAAACTTTGAGAGCCTTAATGGGGCTAAGTGGACATGGGTGGTCTACTATGCCTGGGTCCCTTATGGGTTATGTGTGGGCTAAGTGGGCATGGTTTAGAACTGGTCAACCATGCCTGGGTTGACCAGGCTAGCCTGGGTCCCTTATGGGTTATGTGTTGGCATGGGTTATAACTGGTCACGCATGTCGGGGTCCTTATGGGCTAAGTGGGCATGGTTTAGAACTGGTCAACTATGCCTGGGTCCCTTATGTGTTATGTGTGGGCTAAGTGGGCATGGTTTAGAACTGGTCAGCTATGCCTGGGTCCCTTATGGGTTATGTGTGGGCTGAGTGGGCATGGGTTATAACTGGTCACGCATGTCTGGGTCCCTTATGGGCTAAGTGGGCATGGTTTAGAACTGGTCAACTATGCCTGGGTCCCTTATGTGTTATGTGTGGGCTAAGTGGGCATGGTTTAGAACTGGTCAGCTATGCCTGGGTCCCTTATGGGTTATGTGTGGGCTGAGTGGGCATGGGTTATAACTGGTCACGCATGTCTGGGTCCCTTATGGGCTAAGTGGGCATGGTTTAGAACTGGTCAACTATGCCTGGGTCCCTTATGTGTTATGTGTGGGCTAAGTGGGCATGGTTTAGAACTGGTCAGCTATGCCTGGGTCCCTTATGGGTTATGTGTGGGCTGAGTAGGCATGGGTTATAACTGGTCACGCATGTCTGGGTCCCTTATGGGCTAACTGGGCATGGTTTAGAACTGGTCAACTATGCTTGGGTCCCTTATGTGTTATGTGTGGGCTAAGTGGGCATGGTTTAGAACTGGTCAGCTATTCCTGGGTCCCTTATGGGTTATGTGTGGGCTAAGTGGGCATGGGTTAGAACTGGTCAACCATGCCTGGGTCCCTTATGGGTTATGTGTGGGCTAAGTGAGCATGGGTTGGAACTGATCATGCGTGTCTGGGTCCCTTATGGGACAAACTTTGAGAGCCTTTTACTCATTCAAATAAGCATATCTTCTTCAAATATATTCAGATTTCAATGAATAACATGTCATTTGAAAGCTTATATTCTGTACTTTCATGATCTGCAAAAAGCTGAAAAAAGACCAATGCAGATATAAGGACCCTTTCTCCAGCATCGGTCACATATATTGTTTTACTTGTTTTATTTTTATTTTTGCACTATACAATATTTTATCAGTTCCAGCAGACTTTTTTTTTCTCAGAGTGCCAAAGTTAATGTTTTGAAGAGTTTGGATCAAATTGTATGGAGTGGGTTATACCCTTTATTTTAATTTATATATTATATATATATATATATATATATATATATATTTTTTTTTTCTTCTTCTTTTAAACACGTTTTTGTAAACACAATTTGTGTATACGTTCTTTTTAGTTTTAATCAATTTTAAACCATTACAGTACAATAAACTTTATTAATTTTGTTACATTGTCTGAAATTGTTTTTTTCCATAATGGTTAATTGAAATTTGCTAAAGTTAAGTCACCTTTTGCATCTTAATGGAAGTTATTGTTGTTGTATTTATCTTAACTAAAGCCTAAAGCAAGTAGCCCCCATTAGCAGCAATGAAGAGAATAACACCGATTTAGAAATAAGAGCCACTGAGGGAATATCCAGTGATTACCGATGCTGCCAGGGGCCCAGGGCTGGAGAGCCAGCCGCACTTTGGCACTCGCCCCTCCTGGAGACTCAGTTCACTGCAACCAGCATGCGTCCATCAAGGAACTTCATCCCTATGGAAGGAATGGGCCTACTGTGAGTAGCAGCTGTCTACACTCATTGGTAAGTGTTGGAATTTAGCTGGCATTTGTTTTCCTGCTGTTTTAATTTGTCATGTCTGAGACATATGCGTAGGCTATTTTAGGCTATAGGCTTAATTTCTTTTTCTATTTGTATCATTGTAGAAGTCAACAGAATGATGGTGAACTTGGTGAAGTGAAAGCTTGAGAGTGTGTGAATGGCAAGAGAGCTGTGTGACCCACCTAGCTGTGACACTAGAGCGCATCTAATTAGTTTCCCCCAGACAGGATTTTTTAATGTTGATTGACTTATGTTGTTTAAACTGCTCTGTTGTAGTCTGGTGGCATTAGTTGGCATTTAAAAGTCAGGGGACGGAACATTGCATTCAGATGACCGTAGCCGCACACTGCTGCCAGTGTTGCCAGGTCTGCTTATAATTAGTGACTTTGGGCTTGTTTTCCTGTAAAGTCACTTGAAAACATGCATAGTTGTGGGTTGCTTTTTAGTTTAAGTTTGTTTCTGAAGTGTACTTGCTTTCAAGATTCTCTTTTTAAAATAGCTGATGTAATAGAGCGGTGGTGAAAATGGATGCTTCTTTTGGGCTTTTTTCATAGACTCGTTTGCTTGTTTTACTCACAGAATATAAATGTAACAACACTCAGTGAGAGAAAACAAACGTATTGCATATTTTGCTTTTTGATTGGTTGGTTGATTTAATTTGTTCAGTTTGCAGATTGTACACGATTGTACACTTTAGTTAAATCTATTTAAACGGCAGTAACGGCAGCTATTGTGTTCAGACAGTTTTGTCTAGTTTATTCAACTGCGGGTACACAGCACAGGAGACGTTCATATGAATGCATGGTGCTGCTGGTAGTCTTCGAGAGCAGTGGTTCTCAACCTGTGGGTCAGGACCCCCAGGGGGGTCCCCAAATTATTTTGGGGGGTCCCCAGATGGTTAACTTAATGTGCAACACTGTTTTATCACTGTTGCTCAACAGCGAAAATGTAAAGACTTTAATACCTTTTTAAATTGTGAAAATAGCAGATCCACATGCTCGCACTGTGAGGCGTTGCCTCGTCGCAGCTATTTTCACAATAGAACCGTGTTAAAATATGATTATTTTTGGGGTTGCTGCCTGAAAAGTTTGAACCACTGCTCTAGTGTGCATGCTCAAGAACTGTAGCTTCACTACAGGCTGCACACTGCCTTTCTGTTGTCGACCTTTAGCCCATATAGGCTTATTTGGGTTTCTAACTGGGTCTAATGTGGGGTCTACACAAGAAATCTCACGTCATAACCACATGTGTGCCACCTGTGTTTGCATATTGGGCTTGAACTGGGATCTGAATAGGCCTTACGTGGGTTCCAGCTGGGAAACCACATGGAGCCCTTAATGGGCTATCACAAGTGTGGCCTACATGGGGCACATATATTTTGCCCAGCTGGAACCCACTTAAGGCCCACTCAGATCCCAGTTCGGGTCCATATAGGCAAACATAGTTGGTGCCCACATGGTTCCCAGATACAATTTCCCATTTGGAACCCACCTGAGACCCAGTCAAAAACCCAGGTAAGCCCATATGGGCTAACCCAGGTGTGCCCCTCGCAGCAAAACCAGATGGAACCCAAAATGGGCAAACCCAAGTGTGGCCTACATGGGGCACTTATAGTTTGCCCAGCTGGAACCCACTTAAGGCCCACTCAGATCCCAGTTCGGGTCCATATAGGCAAACACAGTTCGTGCCCACATGGTTCCCAGATACAATTTCCCGTTTGGAACCCACCTGAGACCCAGTCAAAAACCCAGGTACGCCCATATGGGCTAACCCAGGTGTGCCCCTCGCAGCAAAACCAGATGGAACCCAAAATGGGCAAACCCAAGTGTGGCCTACATGGGGCACTTATAGTTTGCCCAGCTGGAACCCACTTAAGGCCCACTCAGATCCCAGTTCGGGTCCATATAGGCAAACACAGTTGGTGCCCACATGGTTCCCAGATACAATTTCCCATTTGGAACCCACCTGAGACCCAGTCAAAAACCCAGGTACGCCCATATGGGCTAACCCAGGTGTGCCCCTCGCAGCAAAACCAGATGGAACCCAAAATGGGCAAACCCAAGTGTGGGCTACATGGAGCACATATAGTTTGCCCAGCTGGAACCCACTTAAGGCCCACTCAGATCCCAGTCCGGGCCCATATAGGCAAACACAGGTGGAGCCCACATGTTTCCCACATAAAATTGCCCATTTGGAACCCACCTGAGACCCAGTCAAAAACCCAGGTAAACCCAAATGGGCTACCCAGGTGTGCCCCTAGCAGCACCCAGGAGCAAAACCAGATGGAACCCAGAACCCGTGAACCTGTGTAAATGGGCGAACCCAAGTGTGGCCCTCATGGGGTACCTATAGTTTGCCCAGCTGGAACCCACTTAAAGCCCACTCAGATCCCAGTTCGGGCCCATATAGGCAAACACAGGTGGTGCCCACATGGCTCCCGCATAAAATTGCCCATTTGGAACCCACCCGAGACCCAGTCAAAAGCCCAGGTAAGCCCATATGGGCTACCCAGGTGTGCCCCTAGCAGCACCCAGGAGCAAAACCAGATGGAACCCAGAACCCGTGTAAATGGGCGAACCCAAGTGTGGCCCTCATGGGGTACCTATAGTTTGCCCAGCTGGAACCCACTTAAGGCCCACTCAGATCCCAGTTCGGGCCCATATAGGCAAACACAGGTGGTGCCCACATGGCTCCCGCATAAAATTGCCCATTTGGAACCCACCCGAGACCCAGTCAAAAACCCAGGTAAGCCCATATGGGCTACCCAGGTGTGCCCCTAGCAGCACCCAGGAGCAAAACCAGATGGAACCCAGAACCCGTGAACCCGTGTAAATGGGCGAACCCAAGTGTGGCCCTCATGGGGCACCTATAGTTTGCCCAGCTGGAACCCACTTAAGGCCCACTCAGATCCCAGTTCGGGCCCATATAGGCAAACACAGGTGGTGACCACATGGTTCCCGCATAAAATTGCCCATTTGGAACCCACCTGAGCCCAGTCAAAAACCCAGGTAAGCCCATATGGGCTACCCAGGTGTGCCCCTAGCAGCACCCAGGAGCAAAACCAGATAGATCCCATGCCCAGATGCCATGTAAATAACATATCGGGCCGAGATGGCAATGTTGGCTGGGGTGTTTAAAATAGTTATTATTTGAATGGCATTTGATATGCAAAATGGGGTCAGACCCCCGACTACTTTTAGGTACCCGGACTACTATTTGTGAATATACGGTAAATACTGACAATTTCATCAACAAATACAAACTAGACAAAAATGTCAGAGAGAGACTAGTGGAGAGGAGAACCAGTAAGTCAAGTAAGAAGAGATCCAGTAGAACTAAGATCCAGTAGCACTAAGATCCAGTAGAACTACATTATAGTACAACCAAGTCATTTTATGCTTGGTTGTGCGTGGATGTCATGCTCTGAAAATAGACGATCTACAGTAAATAGCAGATCTGCAAGCTCACGACTTGCATTGCAACGCGTTGTGAGCTTGTATAGATCAGGTATTTTCACTACTTTGTGAGACATGCACTCTTGTATGATGAAGGTGGGCGGCAATTTATGGGGGAAAACTAAAGTTGAAATACGGAGATACAAGGTTTCTGCCCCGACAGTGTTCTCCTTCTCAGCAGCAGTGTCCTCAAGCTGCTCAGCCATGACACTAACATGTCAGAGAGTGGCCGGCTGGCAGGAAGTTGAGGAAAAATTACAGCGTGGAGGATTTGGATTGAAATTAACTACCGCCACAAATCAAAGACGTGTCACTCAAACACGGACAGGCCCCGCAGTTAATTTACGAGCGCGGAGATTGAGCCTCTCTCTCTCTCTCTTCTCCCCCAGACTCATCTGTATCTGCAAATTACACATTTATATTCATACGAGAATATGAGGTTACATTCTGTTTTACACCTGTGTTGACATTTAATTCAAAGACAACGGCCGCCAGAGAGGGCAACAACACCAGTCTCTGTATTATTATGTTTTTTTATGTATTTGAACATTCAGCCATCATAAAGATGGCGTCTGATTTTATTGTGATAATGGAAGAGTAGACTGGAAAAGTGGATTTGGAATTGGTTTGCACATAATATCTGGTGCCGTAAAATGAGATTTGAAGCCATGGGGGAAAACAAATCAAGATCCTTTCTTCAGTTATTGGACCATGTAAGAGAAAATGCAGTTATTTTAATGTTGCAGTAAAATGATTGTGCGTTCATGGTTGGTGCCCCGTTACAGTCAGTGTATCATCTCTTTGCACTCGGAGCAGCACACCCACATTGGTGTACAACAACAACAACCTGAACCTACCCATCAAAACATCATTAACAAAGTACAGTAGCCTACCTAGTAATAATTAACCACTTAAACCTTATATTGTTGCTGTCAGGCATCTCCATATTTTAACCTTTTGTGTTTTTTGGTAAATGAATACCATACTTGATCATACCACAGCGTAACACAAAAGCATCAAAAGTAGAAGATCTGCAAGCTTTTTCGTGCAGCGTTTTGAGCTTGTAGATCTGCTAATCTGCTATTTTCGAATAGTAACAGTTTTGGACATCCGAGGAATCTATAATTGGCTGCCCCCCCGCCCCCGAATTTCTTAGCTGAAAATAGGTAGCTGATCTACAAGCTCACATTGAAACGAGTTGTGAGCAACATCTGCTATTTTCTGCAGTCAATAGTAATTTGTGTGTGTGTGTGTGTGTGTGTGTGTGTGTGTGTGTGTGTGCGTGTGCGTGTGCGTGTGCGTGTGCGTGCGTGTGCGTGTGTGCGTTCGTGCGCTTGTTTTGTACAGTACAAATTTCATTTCAAAAGTTATAACAAGTTTTCCCTTTGGAACCAAAATGAGAATTTGAGCCTGACAAAGTGCCGTCTGTGCCCACTTCAGCCTCTACCTTTGACAGAAAAGGTCTTCATTACATTTGAAGCGATGTTTGGATTGAAGCATAGGCTTAAGCCCCGCAGCGCTTGTAGTGTACTGTATATGCGAGGGGGCAATATGTTGATCCAGAATTGAGTCTCAAGGCAAACAAGCCCTCAAGCAGCGCAGTGCATTTATTTCCAGGCCTGAACATTACCGGGGTCATCCATATTTATGAGGATTCCTCTCTAAACTCATGATATAAACATAAGAATATAGCCAGTGACAGCCATTAGAGAGAGTGGTCAGAATGGATCAAATGGAATAGCTCCTCTTTGATGCCACAAAGGTATCTGCATTATTACTGTCATTAGCAGACACGTGTGAGGAAGAGGAGGCCTTTGCGAAAATGAATCCCCCCCCCCCCCCCCCCCCTCTGTCACTCTTCCTTCAGGTCCATGAGCAAAACACCTTTTCATATCACAGTGATCCTCCTCGCAAAGCAGGCCAATATTAAGCCATTAAGAGCGGGAACACAAACCACTTTAACCATTATGTTTTATACATTGGCTATTCAAAAATAGCAGATATACAAGCTCATATACAAGCTTGTAGATCTGCTATTGTTGGAAAAAAACCTTGAACATTAGAGTGGTCCACGGCGACCCTCACAAAGCAGGCCAATATTAATTGGTCTTTAATCACATTATCCCCAATCTGGGAACCCATTCGGTAAAAAAAAAAATTAAAAAACCTCTGGGGGCACCACCTCCTTTTTTGTGTACAAAAAAATGGATAAACGTTCGATATATGAAAATTCAGCAGAAATAGTAGATAGACGCTGACAACGCCATTGTATTGAGGATGTGTTGTGAGCCTTGTACATCTGCTATTTGAGGATTTGACATACAACAATGTATAGCGTTTATAGTGATTAAAGGGCAACTTCTTTTTAATTCTGACATCATTACCAAAAATCTTCCTTTCCTTTGGAGTATTTTTACAATAGGTTACTGTAAGCGTATAATATTTACCGTATAATATTTTTTTTTAAAATGGAGATAAGAGGTTTCCGTCCGACTGCAACAATGTCATGTGTTGAATGTTAGACACTAGAATCAATAAGAATGTTGTGACCCAAAACGCCAGTGCCTCTTCACTTGTAAAAGTACTGTACATGCAGTACTCATAATACATGTACATTCCACATACTATATATACTTCGCAAAACCCTGCATTGCTTTAAAAAAGTCACATTTAGTGTATTAATGTACATAATTGGGTTTACCTTCCATTTCTTTGGCCAGAATCATTTTACATTGATCCATTGTCACTGCTTTGTATAGTAAAGCAGGTGACAATTAACCTTTCCTTTGTGTGATATGGTGACAATTACCCTGTGAACAATTTCTCCTCTTCCCAGAGCATTGGACAAACACAAAGATGTGGAGTATTAGCATGACATGTTATCGCAGAATAACTGATTGCTTTTTGCAAAAGGCAACTTTAGAACTATTAATCATTACCCCTGGGACGTGGGTACAAACAACTCATTACACCACCATTTAGAAAATCCGCCATGCTCTGGGAGAAATGTATAATGTTTGTTTTCTCAAGTCAAACTTTTCTGGCATAATCAATGTTCTGACAAAAGCTAATAGATGCTTTTTCAAGACATAATCTTTGCACTGTTGTAAATAGGCTACCTTTAAAGAGTGCAGTGTGTGAAAACACTGAATGCATGTGTTTTCATTTAGCAGGACTCGCTGAGAGTGATGATTAATGCATTTAGTTACGCATTTTGTTCTTTCACAGTGCAGGGAAAAAATGGACACAATAAAAATCAATGCATCAACGCCCTTTATGATTGGATCAGTGCACTGTATTTTATTAGCCTATGCTTATGAAACAAACAAAAAAATCATTAAAATGTCATTTCCCACATTTCATAACAGAACATAAATATATCTCTACAGTGTGATGGCTATTTTATGTTCTACAGAGTCATATGAGCATTTTCATTGCTTACAGTACTGTAGTAAAAAAATCATAATATAGGCTACTATCAAACAACTGTTGGCCTAATCACAAAAGTTGTACTCATAAAGTGCATAGTGCGGTAGGTAGCCTACAGCAATGGGTCTCAAAGTGGGGTCCGGGGACCCCCAGGGGTCCTTGGAGGGGGTACCAGGGGGTCCCCAACAAAAGTAGTTAATATATAGCATCACAATCATTTTATGGTTAAAATGATTGTGATGCTATATATTAACTACTTTTATCCATTTATATTTTGGCTATTCAAAAATAGCAGATCTACAAGCTCACAGTGTTTCACTTTGTGCAGCGCTGCAAGCTTGTACATCAAGTTTCTGAAAAAAAATATCGAAAATGTTTGGAAATTTTGAATAAATTGGATTTTCTTTTTGGATAAATCTTCTCTTCCAGAGGTCCCTGTCACAACACATTTTCAGATGAGGGGGGTCTGCGGCCAAATAGATATGAATTTGGGGGTCCTTGGCATGAAAACATTTGAGAACTAAAGTTGATAATGTACTATCAAACAACCGTTTGACCAATCGTACAAGTTGTACTGGTAAGGTGCATAGAGTGGTAGGTGGCCTACGGTGAAACAGTTGTACTGGTAAAGTGCATAGTGGTAGGTCAGGTGGCCTACAGTGAAACAGTGTGAGCCTAGTTGTGCTCTTTGATTTGCACAGTAATGTGCATGTGCATACAGCAGTCCTGGTGAGAAAGAGATGATTTACACACATAAACTGCTGAAATAAGCCTTGTGAAATAAGAAATTATTAAGAGAAAAACTGAAGCATATAATGTAATTACTTCCCGGGTGTAAGAGAGCGTCAATCAAGGGCATATCTCTGAATCGCTTAATGGGATATTGAAATTCCAGCATGAAGCACCGAAGGCGAGTGCTAATTAGTATGAATGACGAGCGCTAAGATGACTAATGCTGCTGAGGACAGGTTTTAATTGAGAGCAATATAATGAAGTATCCTGTAGATTTGTCAGTATGCAGCCTGTTTTTTTTTTCTTGTTTCCATTAGCTTGCACAAGGCTACAAAAAAAAGACATGCATTATCTTGATTACATTACACATAGCCTCTAGTATAAAAATGGCAACAAAAGCATTTTTGTTTGTTTCCTATATAGGGTCACTTGGCACAAGTGGTGGGAATAGTACTCACATTTTGTATTTATGTAAAAGTACCACAATGTATTAAACATATACTTGAGTAATTTAAGTACAAACGTTTTGACATTAAAATATATCTAAGTACTGAAAGGACTAATTTCCACATTTATAAAAATGCTTTGAAAAATGCAAACTCAAAACGCGTCCGCTTGTTGTAGAACTAATAATTAAAGTTGTCAAATAATTGTAAAAAGTACAATATTTGCCTCTGAGATGTAGTGAAGTAGAAGTAAAAGTATTGAAAATTGCATATACTCGAGTATAGGGTTGGACACGGTAACCGCCGTACCGCCGTACCGCGGTAAACCGAGGTCTACCGCGGTGTCAGTGTGCTTACCGCGGTAAAAAAAGACAAAAAAAAGTCTATTTTTTATTGGAAAACAAGCGAGTTTTAAAACAGGGGAGAAGCGAGGACCGCATGCGCTCCATGCCGCTCTGCTCTGGGCCGTGTACCACAGTTTGGAAGCCACATACGTCACTCTCACTCTCAGAGACACAGACAGTCACTGCTGCTGCCTGCGTAGAGGAGTACAGAGCAGCGTAAACTTTCTTTGTAATCCACACGACACAAGGATGTTAATACATACCTTGTGTTGTGGCATATCTTTTTTTATTCATACGGATTACTGGCGGAGCGCGGGCCGCGTGGACTAAAACGAAAATGAAACTATTTTACTTTTTCCATCGCGTCGCACGTTGTGCCCGTTCGGCGGCGCGTCGGAGATTTTATAACCTTTTCTGTCAAGTCTTGTAACTAAAACCTGTATATAGCAGCACTCAATCACTGGGAGTTGAGACGTGACGTGAGTTTACAGAATCACTGTACACGATCTGACTACCCGTCCTCTTCTGGTTTGTTCACACAGGCACAGCTGTTTGTGTCTGAAAAGCTAAGTAGCTAGCCTACGTTACTATGGTAACCCGACAGTGCAGCTCTAAAAGCTCAGAACGCGTCGCGGATGCAATGTGTTGTGAGCTTGTAGATCTGCTCCTTTCAAAGCCATACCCGCTGTGCTGTACGGAGAAGTATAACTCGGGCGGTCAGGCTGTGTCGCCTCTCCACTGTGGAGAGGCGACTTTAGGGAAGATGATTGCAATATTTTGGCTTATCGCCGAACCTTAATTAATAGATACGGGGGTGCGGTAATTACCGCAGTACCGTCGGTAAATGGGAAGACGGTAATCGCGATAACAAAATGTCGATACCGCCCCAGGCCTACTCGAGTAAACTTTGAGTAAACTTTGCACCACTGCTTGGTACAAGACAACACAAGCAAATCCTTAAAATGTATCCAGTATGTGTAACTCACAATCAAGGCAAAGCTTATACTTTAATGATGATAAATTAGTCTGTACTTACTCTAGCATGTTACAATTCAACATGATATGCATGCTAAACAGAAAAATAGGGTACTTTGATTCAAATGAAGAGAACCCCTAAGCCAACATGAAATGTGTGAAGATAACATGTTTGTGATTCGGTGTATGAGTACAAGAATGCCTGTATGTATTCCACAAGTGTGGTTTAATAATTGGTACATTGATGGTATTAATGTTCTTAAGTAAACCGTGAGGCAGGCACATGCGATTCAGCAGTGAAAATGTCTATACTATCACGTGCAGTAGGAAAACATTGCAGTGGAGGGGATGCTATAGTTTTCCTTTAATCTTTAATCTCCCTCATCATTGCCGACTTGTAATAGAGGCAATGGCCCCCAAGGGCACGACATAACACTCAACACAGCGGATGAAGGGAGGTATAGAGAGAGAGAGAGAGAGAGAGAGAGAGAGAGAGAGAGAGAGAGAGAGAGAGAGAGAGAGAGAGAGAGAGAGAGGACATCCTTTGTTGCAATGTCAACACTTTTTAAGTACCCGTATTTTCCGGACTATAAGGCGCACCGGACTATAAGGCGCACTGTCAATGAATGGTCTATTTTCGAACTGTTTTCATATATAAGGCGCACCGGACTATAAGGCGCACATAATAGACGCTACCGTTG
Source organism: Nannobrachium achirus (assembly GCF_963921795.1). NCBI lineage: Eukaryota > Metazoa > Chordata > Actinopteri > Myctophiformes > Myctophidae > Nannobrachium > Nannobrachium achirus. The sequence goes on along the minus strand of NC_137816.1, from coordinate 24,905,801 downwards.
CGTTATGCATCCAACAGATGGAGCTGTGCTAAAGGGAATGTCAATGTCAATGAATGATCCTTATATAAGGCGCACTGGACTATTTCGTTTTTTAAGAAAATTAAAGGCTTTTAAGTGCGCCTTATAGTCCGGAAAATACGGTAAATTAAATTATTTGGTGATGAGACAAAGTATTGTTTATTGTTTATGAATGGATCCCCATTAGCTGACGCCTGGGCGACAGCTAGTCTTCCTGGGGTCCATAAAAAAATGCATACAAATATAAAAACATGAAAAAAAATACATACCAAAAATGATATACAACATAACATTGTAATTAAATACAACATCAATATCTCGGTCATGTGGTCAGCTGCGACAAGTGTTTCTTTAAAGCTATCTTGAATGCTAATTTATTTTGTGTAAGATTAATATGTGGCGGTAACAAATTCCAGTGTGATATAGATCTTTAAATAACTGTGTGTTTTTGAAGATTTGTTCTTGGAGTAGGAGGATTTAAATGACCCTGACTGGCATTCCGGGTGTCATGATTGTGTGTGATGGTTGATTTCAAGTACTGATTGTAAAAATAATCTGGTGTTTGATTAAAGATGATGTTTCTGAAGAACATGAGGAGACTGCAAAGTAGTTTTTGTTCGACATACAGCCAGGACAGGCGTGAATGCATATATGCAATATTAGTGCGTCTAGAACAATTAAGAGCCAATCTGGCCGCTCTGTTCTGAACAAGTTGCAACTTGTTCAGGTCCCACTTATTTGCTGCTGACCATATGACAGGACAATAATAAAGATGACAAAAGACCAAGGACTGAATAACTTGACCCATCATTGTGGATGTCAAGTAGGTTGAACACTTTCTAACCATGCCTATGCCTCTTCCCATTTTCATTACAATACTATCAATGTGGTCAGACCATAATAGTTGACTGTCCAATAGAACACCAAGCAGTTTGGTTTTCTTTACTTCAATCGGCATTCCTAACATTGATAGATTCAGCTTAGGGTTATCAATAAGCATATGCCTGGAACCAAAGACAATGCTTTTTGTCTTGATAACATTTAATGCTAATTTGTTATCATTCACCCACTTGGACACCCTTTCTAAATCCTGATTTAAATTAGTAACCAATTCATTCAAGGTAGGGGCAGTGCTGTACAAAGTTGTGTCATTGGCATACATTACCATATTTGTGTTTGTTGTCACACAAGGGAGATCATTAGTAAAAATTATAAAAAGTAAGTAAAAATTATAAAAAAAAAGTAAAGGACCTAAGCAGCTTCCTTGAGGAACTCCGCAGTTACTATACTTACAATCAGATAAGCTACCATTAAAAGACACTCTTTGAGATCGCTCTGATAAGTAACTCATCATCCAATCAATTGCCAAACTACTAAATCTATATTTTCTTAGTTTAGCAATCAATATATTGTGGTCAATAACATCGAATGCCACACTAAAATCAAGCAAGACGGTGCCAACCATCTTCTTGTTGTCTACTTGTGACAACCAGTCATCCGTTAACTGAGCCAAGGCAGTTGCTGTTGAATGGCCAAGTCTATAAGCATGCTGGGCACTAGTGATTAGTGCCCAGCATGCTTAAGTATAAGCTAGAAAAGGGTGCTCCACAGAGCACAGGTCTCCACCAGTCCGGTTTGCCCACCCAGCCTGGTCCCTGGCACAAAACCTTTTCAGATGGGGGTCTGCGCCCAAATACATATCAATTTGGTGGTCTTTGACATGAAAACGCTTGAGGACTAACTGGTAGCATTAATAAAGTTTGTGTTTCCCACAGCTGGCCCGGTTTGAATCCTCTTTCCTGCATGTCATCCCCTCTGTCTCTCCTGCCTTTCCTGTTTCTCTCTCACTGTTACGGTCAGAAATAAATCAGAAATGCAATGTTATCTGTAAAAGAGTATGCCTAATGAATTTTGTCCATTTGATAGCCACTTTAAAGAAGAAAAAAACTACTCCGCACACTGACACACTCACACTTTCAGAAAAGGTGGGCAACGGTCCCTGCATTTCCAGACGGCTGGCTGGTATCTCCCTTAGAGATAGGGTGAGAAGTTCAGTCACCCGAGAGAGACTTGGAGTAGAACCGCTGCTCCTACACTTGGAAAGGAGTCAGCTTAGGTGGTTCGGGCATCTAGTACGGATGCCCCCCGAGGAGACCCCGTGGCAGACCAAAGACCAGATGGAGAGATTATATCTCCAAACTGGCTTGGGAATGCCTCGGTATACTCCCTGAGGGAGTGGAGGAAGTTGCTCAGGATAAGGAAATCTGGAGGTCTCAGTTGGAACTGTTACCCCCGCGACCCGATTCCGGATAAGCGGTTGAAGATGGATGGATGGATGGATGGATGTTGGGTCTGATCAAAGCATAATATTTTAAGTGATCGGGATCTTTTATTTTAAGGGACAGAACGAAATTTATGGAGGGGGGTCACTGGAGGAAATGTATATGCCCTGATATAAAATGCTATGACCCTCCCTCTGTATGTGGGAAAAAATCAGTGGCCCTCCCCAACCAAAAAAAGAAAAGAAGATGGCCCTCCCCTAAAACATAACATTTTATACATGAGTAAAATGATCCCTAAAAACATAAACTTATTCATAAACGCAACTGCAGTAATAATAGCACTATATACGAGAACATGAATAAAGCAAATTCACCTCCCCCTATGAGACTCGAACCGGCGGCCCCACGGGACGAATGGATCGTTAGCACAGTGACTAATGCACTGAGCTATCTTCACAGATAACATTTTAGTGAATAAAAGTGAACTCTAGAACTTAAGCTACCACTTCTATATCATATGATGTTACAGGACTTAGGAGAAGGCTATGAATGTTTAATCTGTAAACTCACCGCTTCATCTATCTGTCTGGGAAATTTTATACGCAAATGTGAAAGTGAAGAAAAATGCTTTCCATTGGAACACTGCCATCCTTTAAGATGATCCACTGCCGGCCGAACTTAACCCTATATATTAAAACAGGGATGCCATATGTTTCATCAATGAGACTATCCCTAAAAGATTCCCGTTGTGGTGGAGAAAGAAAAAAAGACGAAAAACCTCGAAGCCAAAATCAAAATCCAAACAGCCACACACACGCAATTCCAGTAGGACTTGCCTAACCCCTCTGATCTTCTTGTTGTCCGTGCTCTTCTCTAATTTAGTTTCGAGTCTGACAAGACTCTCCTCAGCAGAGAGGGTCTGCAGCGAAGCTCTTAAATTGTGATCCAAGTAACTTTTAGTACGCACATTTGTTCTCTTGATGTTGTAAGACGCCATGTTTGTTGTGTTCTGAACTTTTCCCTCTGACTAAAAGTATTGTCGCTGCCAGGAAGAGCGTCAGTGATTGGCCAGAAACTGCACACGCCTACTGGCTGGATAGGCCAAGCTAAATGATTGTCACATAGAAGGAACAATGGGAAAGGCTCAATAGCCCAGCTGTTGGGAAAAACCAAGATAAGCAACGGAGGGGTGTCAATGACTATTGTTGTACTATTATTCAGGAAAGCTGTAAAGAAAATATGCATATAAAATCCGGGCTCATTTTAAAAATAAAAATTGGATGACCCTCCCTTGGACTCAAAGTAAAATTTGATGACCCTCCCTCAAACTAAAACTAAAAAGACATGACCCTCCCCTATTTTCCTCCAGTGACCCCCCTCCATAAATTTCCCTAGGTCCCTAAGTGTCTTTTTAGGTGTAATCAAATTCCCATATTTTCTCTGTTTAACCCATCAGTGTCAGCTGTCATCATTCATCAAACAATCCCTGAAGAAGACTTACCATTCCAGGTCAAAACGTTCGATAAATTATCCTGCATTGTGGCTATGATTGTGCACCTTTTCTTCACTTTTAGATATTTTCCCGCTTCAAACACTCACCATGTTCACTTGATGCAATGCTCGTTTCAACCAGCCAAACACTTTTAACAGTTTACTGCTGAAATTGTCTAGTTGATTATTGCTGTCGTCAGAGAGAATGCACTTCTGTTGTTTTTACAGCTGTTTGTTTTGACGTGCTTGATGACGGATCATATGTGTACACAGTACATGCAGACTGACGCTAACAGCACTGTAGTGTAGTGTATGTAAACAGGGTGTGAGCAGACATGGACATGGTGTCCAGAACAAGCATGCCAGATTGAAATTCACATTTTGGCTGATTTAGCGATGGAGAATTAAAGCAGTCAAGCAGCCGCTAATGTCCTTTAATATACTTTGAAGTGTGCACTGTGCACCTTTATTATGCAGGAAGATGATAGAATATCAGATTGGGTTGGGTGGAAACCACCCCAAGTCCAAAAACTGTAACTGTTCAGGATTCACATTCAAAAATAGTAAAATTAGCAGATCAAGAAGTTTAAAACGCATTGCTTCACGTCGTGTTTCAAGCTTGTAGATCCGCTACTATTTAAAAAAAAAAAAAGAAAAAAGTAAAATATGGAGATAAGAGGTTTCTGCCCGACTGCAACAATATTTATTATAGGGTTGGTTCAGAATTTTACATTTGGGTTTGATATCACACCTCCCAAGGTAGGCTATTGGTCAAATAGCTGAAATGATGTGTTTAATCATCAGTTCAGTTGCTGAGAAATTTACACTGGAAGCATGTTGTAGTAATGCTAATGGAAACAAATGATATCAGTCTGACAGTATGTGTTTTTTTTATCAGCTAGCCAGATACTGGTTGGCTGATAATGCTGTGTGAATGGTATCAGCTAGCTAGCCAGTATCTGGTTTTTGATCCCATTAATTTCCTTTAGCATTGTAACTACAACAGACTAACAAGCTTCTAGTAGACATTTGGCTATTAAAAAGGGTTGTGAACTATTTGACCAGTACCTTGGTAAGTGTGATATCAAACCCACATAAACTCCTGAATTAAGCCAGTACAGGATCAGAGACAAAGTAAATTTAAATAACTGTAATTTGACCTATTAGACGAGCAATCTCCAAAAGGTCAAAAGTTAAGATGACAACAAAAATCTTTGCTTCTGGGGGTCCCCGGAACAAAATATTTTGAGATGGGGGTCCGCGGCCAAATACATATTATTTTGGGGGTCCTTGACATGACAAAGTTTGAGAACGGAAGGGGGAAATTCAGTTATCCAGTTGTAGCATAGCAGTATACAGTTATTTACAAAGTTACAGAGAAGTAAGAAAAAAAGATTGAAAGAGGGAAAAAAAAAACAAGAGCAGTACAGTACCAATAAAGAGAAGGTGCATCAATAGAGGGGGCGAATAATATATAAGTATATATACATAAAGTGTCTTACAAAAAGAGACCGTAACAGTCAATGCTAGTTAGTGCAACAAGTATCTCACTGTCATTGTTAAACAAAGCAAAATACTCAGAAACTACCAACACAACCTAATAGTGCAATGTCAAAAAAACAGCTCAGAGAAGAAGAAACTAGGAAGCGTGTCACCGCAAGACGCACATGAGCACTCTCCCTGGAAGGTCCTTAGGGGTCAAAGTCAATACAGCAATAGTTCCGTCAGTCTAAGTTAGGAAGGAAGTCCTTTTCAATCGTCCGTTATGTGTCTCGTTGTACAGCTTAAGGGCGGCCGGTACAAAAGATTTTCCTAGTCTCTCACATCTCCGTCCTGGGTAGGCAAAGCGGTCGTTTCCTCTCTTACTCCAGTAACTGGTGATCTCCAGATGGAGGGGGTGAGAGGAGTTCTCCAAGATGTAATCTAGCTTCCTCGCTGTTCGCACCCTGGTTACTTCCTCCACCCCATGCAGAGAGGACCCAACGACAGAGCCTGCTTTCCTCACCAGTCTGTTTAGGTTAAACGTGTCATCACACTGTGTTGCGCGTGCCAACACAGTGTTGCGCGTGCCAAAAGTGGCCGATCTACAAGCTCACAGCAGCTCGCATCTGCGACGCTGCAGGATGCAGTCTGCCCGGAGGACTCAACCCGGGCGCACTTTCTCCGCGACGCACACGTCGCGACCGGCTCTGGGTCGGGATGAGTGTACAGCGAGTCACAGCAGTGCACACGTCTCTTGGTCTGAAAAAATCAGCCCCATCCCAGCTCTGCGCACTGTGTGCAAGCCCGCGGGAAGTAGGCTATTTACAGCACGTTGGTCAGACGGACCCAGGCAGGATCTCCCAAGAATCGCATTTCATCAGTTTAATGGAAACAGGCTAAATTCGCTTTGTCTTAATACGCATTTCTGATCATTCGTTTCCCTAATTCGAATACGTTTATGGAAACATGGCTATAGATAGGAACGGATAATGTCAAATAGCTAAAGACAGGGGGCCGCCATCTTGTTTTCAAGGCAGTTCACATGGCAACGGACTCTGCCCAATCAGAGGAAGGTATGGGCGTGATCAAGAGCAGGCAGGGGCGTGGCTTGCGCCATTGCCGTTACGTTTCAATATCACGCGTACTGTCATGAACCGTTTCCTATGCAAACTTCAATAAAGTCTTCAATCAATCAATCAATCAATCAATCAGGGATAGATAGCACCTTAACTCTGCAGCTGCACTGAAGCGCTACAACACAATAGTGCACCAGTTCTTTTAGAGTTGTGCATACTAGTATCCACCTAACGTTTCTTCAAAACCCTTAAGTGTTACCAGTCATTACAGACAGCAACGTTAGCTTAGCTTAGCTTAGCTCATGTGAATATCTTTTGTTTACAGTTGATCTTCTGGTGCCCCCCTGTGGTTGTTGATGCCCTGTGCTTCAGCACGTCATGCCCTATTATAAATACAGCCCTGGGCCAGAGTGAGGGACAAGTCAGGGCCAGAGTGAGGTACCGAGTCAGGGCCAGAGTGAGGGCTAGACGTAGGGCCAGAGTGAGGGACAGATCGAAGTGGTGCGTTCTCTTCTGCTTCCTGGACTCTTTGAATCAAGTGTGTGACTGGTCCATCAAGGCTTACATAATGGTCCCCATGACCTTCGGCAAAGTGACCCAGAACTAGCAATGGCAGACTGTCGTCATACTGACCACATGGGGATATTATCGATGTTGCATCAACACCCAGTGTTGATACAATCCCAAACTGTATGTTTAACATTGTGGATGCTCTTTGTACAGTTAAATGATCCCCATATGTATTCATTTGCTGCATGTTTAGCAGATAGTTGCTCCATTCTTCATCAACAAAGTTGGCAGGGTGTGTAGCAACTCATAATGTAATAAGGTCTCATAATGTAATAAAAACATGTAATAAAAACTCATAATGTAATAAAAAACGAGCGCATAATGTAATAATTCAAATGTAATAAAAGCTCATAATGTAATAATCAGCTCATAATGTAATAAAAATACATTATTACATTATGACGTTTTATTACATTATGAGCCTCCTTAATTTAAGGTAACACATTATTACATTATTGAAAAATCTATTATTACGTTATGCGCTTGTTTTGATATTTTTTTCAATAGCCAAAAGAAAAATGGATAAAGTGGTTAAAATGGTTGTAATGCAATATTAACCACATTTGCTGGGGACACCCTGCAACCACCCAAAAGACCCCTGGGGGTCCCTGGACCCCACTTTGAGAACCCTGGTCTAGACACACTGCACACGCTACAGCAGATTTTCTTATCAACACTTATCAAGGCCAACATTGAGGCGGTTGCAGTGAGAGAGAGATGGGGAAGTCATGCAGCAAAGAGCCTCAGGTCAGATTCTAACCAGGGTCGCCCATGAGAGCGCACACTTTCAGTCGGATCTCTTCATTTTTCCTTGGCCTTAAAGCTCTTCATTATTATTATTATTATTTAATGTCAAATAATGTCTCACTTAAATAAATTAAAGTGAATACACTTTGCAAGGTAAAGAACGAGAGATGTCTATGGAATGAAACATGCAAAATTGTCATTGGCGCTGAATAGAAAGTTAATGCAATGATAAGCATGGCTGAGTGAATAGAAATAAAAGGGCCAGCAACTCTCCAGTCCACTATAGTCAAGTTGAAGACATAGTTCTTTGTGTTGAGTTCTTTGAGAACAGTTTTCAGGTTTACAGACCACTAAGGGACCTAGGGAAATTTATGGAGGGGGGTCACTGGAGGAAAATAGGGGAGGGTCATGTCTTTTTAGTTTTAGTTTGAGGGAGGGTCATCAAATTTTACTTTGAGTCCAAGGGAGGGTCATCCAATTTTTATTTTTAAAATGAGCCCGGATTTTATATGCATATTTTCTTTACAGCTTTCCTGAATAATAGTACAACAATAGTCATTGACACCCCTCCGTTGCTTATCTTGGTTTTTCCCAACAGCTGGGCTATTGAGCCTTTCCCATTGTTCCTTCTATGTGTCAATCATTTAGCTTGGCCTATCCAGCCAGTAGGCGTGTGCAGTTTCTGGCCAATCACTGACGCTCTTCCTGGCAGCGACAATACTTTTAGTCAGAGGGAAAAGTTCAGAACACAACAAACATGGCGTCTTACAACATCAAGAGAACAAATGTGCGTACTAAAAGTTACTTGGATCACAATTTAAGAGCTTCGCTGCAGACCCTCTCTGCTGAGGAGAGTCTTGTCAGACTCGAAACTAAATTAGAGAAGAGCACGGACAACAAGAAGATCAGAGGGGTTAGGCAAGTCCTACTGGAATTGCGTGTGTGTGGCTGTTTGGATTTTGATTTTGGCTTCGAGGTTTTTTCGTCTTTTTTTCTTTCTCCACCACAACGGGAATCTTTTAGGGATAGTCTCATTGATGAAACATATGGCATCCCTGTTTTAATATATAGGGTTAAGTTCGGCCGGCAGTGGATCATCTTAAAGGATGGCAGTGTTCCAATGGAAAGCATTTTTCTTCACTTTCACATTTGCGTATAAAATTTCCCAGACAGATAGATGAAGCGGTGAGTTTACAGATTAAACATTCATAGCCTTCTCCTAAGTCCTGTAACATCATATGATATAGAAGTGGTAGCTTAAGTTCTAGAGTTCACTTTTATTCACTAAAATGTTATCTGTGAAGATAGCTCAGTGCATTAGTCACTGTGCTAACGATCCATTCGTCCCGTGGGGCCGCCGGTTCGAGTCTCATAGGGGGAGGTGAATTTGCTTTATTCATGTTCTCGTATATAGTGCTATTATTACTGCAGTTGCGTTTATGAATAAGTTTATGTTTTTAGGGATCATTTTACTCATGTATAAAATGTTATGTTTTAGGGGAGGGCCATCTTCTTTTCTTTTTTTGGTTGGGGAGGGCCACTGATTTTTTCCCACATACAGAGGGAGGGTCATAGCATTTTATATCAGGGCATATACATTTCCTCCAGTGACCCCCCTCCATAAATTTCGTTCTGTCCCTAACTTGGATGCAGGTGAAATGTTTGTGTAATTGAGATAAACAACATGAGTATTGAAATGTTTTAACCTGGAGGAGGTAGCCGCTGCTCTTTCGGTTGGACAAATTGAGAGTACTGTAGGACTGCGCTGTTATCCCTAAGGTAACTCGGTATGTCGATCGACATTGCCGGCTCTTTGGTGGTCAGAAGTAGCTTTTCACTACAAGTATTTAACTCCTCCCAAGAAGGCATCTGACTTGCTGTCGTTACATTGTACTCACACTGAAAATAAGTCATACAGTATACTGTACATGAAATAAAAACTGCATTCAATCCTGAGCAGCTGCTCTAAATGTTACTTGAAATTGAGTATTGTGTGTGTGCATGGCTTCTGCCTTCTTGCATACTGCCCTACCTAAAAATGTTCATCATTCAGTTCTTCCTGCAACTTACCTAGAATTTTCTTATCTTTCATATAATACATCCACTATTCTTTTATTTATTAGACAGCTCACACTAGTGAACGCTATGATTCAATACTGTTCATTATATTTACGAGGACTTGTTTATGAACTGATGCAATGAGTATACAATGAAACTCTAGCCAGCCCCTATCTTCTTTAGTTTGTTATGCAGCATAACATTTGATCAACGCATGTCAATGCACAAGTTTTTCCCCAGTAAATTTATACACCCAATTTAGCTGCAGATCGCACATTTTCTCCATCGGTGACTGTGATGGCAATCACAATAACTCTGAGCATGACAAGTACCTGAGCTTGCATCTAAACATGACATATTATGACAAGATTGAGATAAAAAAAAAAATAAGAATAACAACATTCCATGTATCTAACACTAGGGTGTTAGTCAGAGAGACGTTGGTGACAAATATGCCGCAGCAGTTATTTGCCACATTGTCAGAGAGTCACATACTTAATACAGGGAGGGGAAGGAGGGATAAATAAAGATTACTAGGTTAATTAATTTTTTTCCTCATTTATTACTCTTTTGTACCTCGATATAATTACTCTGCGCGTGGATTTAATTGAATTTGAACGTGGGCCAACACAAGATAATTTGTTTTCAGGTTACCGAAAGGTTCCTTGCGTCGCCAGGCAAGAGGAAATTACACGTGATGTGAGGCATAATTCATCCGACATGATACTCAGCCATCAGAAAGGAAATTAATTCTGCTCCTCTAGCTGCACGTCAGCCAAACAACATTAAAGATAGAAATAAATAACAACAGCAAGCCCCAAATACACACAACTAGCTCTTTCTCTGTCTATCCAAAACAAACATCCAATACACCACTATGAATTAGAAACAGCGCTGTGCTCGCTTCATCTGATTTAAGGTGTGTAGTGTACGAGATTTTGTGTGCTCACATGCATTTTTCTGTCTGTACATGCAGGTCTGAATGACATTTGATTGGATGGGTGTATCACTGGGTGTAGTATGTCAGTGGTTCCCAAACTGGCGGTCAGGACCCAGGGGTCCCAAATGTATTTTCGGGGGTCCAAGCTTAATGCCCAACATTACTACCAAATTGCAGCAAACTTTGTCCAAATTGTTAAATGATATAAGAAAGATGCAATTGTGAGCTTGTGGTTCTGTTATTTTCACCATATTCATCTGTGGAACAGAGTCAAACAAAATGTGCCTCAACTCCTACAATTCCAAGTGCTTATCAAGTTGGGGGGTCCCCACTTCAAATATGATTATTTTCGGGGGCCACAGCCTTAAAAGGTTGAGAACCACTGCTGTACAACAACAAAAAGTCACTTAGTACAGGGCTTCGCCAGGCTAGTTGGGTGGCCTATCTAGGGCTGCTTCAGCTGTGGGTTGCAGCATGGCAGGTCATGATGAATTTGTGGCACCCCCTATGGGCAGAAGAGTATGCACTTTTGGAGGTGCACTCTTTAAGGCCCTAGTAGCCTCGTTACCAGCCTTTCTCATCACTGAGGAGAAAAGCCTGGTTACAACCTAATGCAGTGCGTGTCTATACGGTGCGACTTCCTGTCGTATGTCCTCCTGGCCTGATGAAGACAATACATATTGTTGGCAAAACTAAGTTGAATCTAAATCTTCGAACAATTAATGAAGCAACATTTTTGTGTTTGAATTTTACTCGTACAGCAACAACACAGCATTTTTCTCTGTTCACACTGTGCCAACTGATAAGTTAAAACTTAGCTTTAGCTGTACAGCTGAGAGAGGCTGCTGTGTTCAAATGACCCACAGCTTTTGTTGTCTTAATACTTTCAGCACCCAGAGTGGCAGCCCTGACACTGACAGGTTGGCAGGTCATTCCCCATGCAACCATGACTTGGTCTAATGGATACACTGGGGTCACACCTGGACACTTTTGTGTCTGTGATAATTACAACCTGATTCAACCTTCGGTTCTTCAATTCACCCTTTGTCAAGTCCCGGCCGTTGTCCCGCCCCTCTTCACACCCATTGGTTGCTGTGTCTTGGTGGGACACTAGGTGGGACACTCCATCCACTACCATTTTAATTCAGTTGCTTCTTAATCTTTATTCTGTGTGTTTCAGTAAAATGGAGCTGCTCAGTGGCAGTATAGTGACTCAGCATGTTTTTAAAGGTTTTATTCAGTCAGTCAGTCTGTCCGTCACGTCACACTTTTGGCTCTACTCTTATCTCCGGCACCGTTGCCCCTATCCATGCCAAACTTTGCACACACGCTCCTTGGCTGGCAAACCACAACCTCTGCCCCTGATTTCTCACATGCCCCTCTTCTAGCGCCACCATGAGGTTGCCGACCTGACGGTCGCTTATCTCCCGATTAGGGAGTCTTACTGGTTTCTCCAAAAATTATGTTTTAACAAATTCAACATAAAAAAGGCGGAACCAGGGTGGGACAAGACAGATAGAGCCTGATGGTTGGCCAGTCAGGGACCAACCAGAAGGCTAACAAAGGGTGTTATGAAGCATTATGAGTGCATTATAATGCATTATGATGCATGTATAATGCATTATAAATGTGATTAGTATAGACCGAACCTTTAAAGTGTTACCTGGTAGTTATAATATGCTGTTCCACAGAGTTTATAATGCGTTATGACCAGCACTTATAAATGATATTATTATTATAAGTTATATAATAGTTCATTAACCTATTATAAGTTATTATGCATAATTATAAAATGTATTACAAGTGTTACAATGCCTTATAAGTGCATTATAGTGCATTAATATACAAGTGTTTATAATGCATTATAGACCCATTATAGTGTGTGTGTGTGTGTGTGTGTGTGTGTGTGTGTGTGTGTGTGTGTGTGTGTGTGTGTGTGTGTGTGTGTGTGTGTGTGTGTGTGTATACTGTATGTATTGTTACGACCATACTGCGATCGGTCGCAACAATTATGACAAGTTCAGAATAGGGACATTAGGTTTCAAATGTGTGTTTTTTTGTGTGTCTATTTGGGGGTCCCTCCAATGGAAAGGTTTGGGATAATTGGGAGCCCCTGTTTTAGTTGTTACAATGGGGTGTGGAGTGATTTATGTATTTGCTTTTGGTTTTTGTATATAACGTTGGTGGAAAGTTTTCATTCAGTGCACACATACCCTAGCAATTGCTGTACTATAGTTTGACTGTTTAATCGTGTGTCTGTCCAATCCATACATTTTCACTTTTTCAGTATATGTGGCCCTGGAGGTATATTTGAGCCCCGAACAAGCAGTATTATTATACAACGATTTACCTGTTGAGTTACCATAAATTCTTCAGACAATATTCTAAGGAAAAAGAAATGTCAACCGACTTGGGCCTCTATTCTGTTCTCTCTGTTCTGTTTTAAAAAATATATATGACACCCCAGTGACCCCACTACACTATGAGACTGTCAGACTGCAATGAATTAATATCAAGCTTAAAAGTGAATTTTAAAGAGCCATTCATTCGCTCAGGTTATACATAATGATAATGAGCAGTATAATCTGTGGCCTCTCTGTGGACAAGAGTAACTTTCTCTCCCAGCTATAAACCACGACTCTTATCTGGGACTTGATTTGCTCACAGAGCCTGGAGCTGCTCCAGTTGACAATGGCTCAGATAAAGACACCACAAACCCATACATCCAAATTAGCTGGATGATATAGCAGTGATGTCACATAGACTGGAAAATATCGTTGCTGTCAGGCAGAAACCTCTTATCTCCATATTTTAACGTGTTGCGTTTTTTGTAAATGAATGCCATACTTGATCATAGTACTACAGCATGACACAAAAGTATAAAAAGTAGCTGATCTGCAAGCTTGAACGCATTTTGAGCTTTTACATCTGCTACTTTTGCTATTTTTGAATTTGAATCCTGAAAAGTAACCGTTTTGGTCATATGAGGTTTCCAGAGACAATATACCTTTTCTGCAGAGAATCACCCTGGGTATTTACAGTACATACAGTATACTTCCATCCAGGGGCGTCACACCAGATTCTGGGCCCTGGGTACAAGGATTCACTGCGGGCCCCCCATGAATGTTAACTATTGAAAAAGAGCAGATATACAAGCTCACTCGCTGCGAGTTTGTAGATCTGCTATTTTTGAAAAATCGTGAAACCTATGTTTCCATGTCAGTGATGCTCAAACTTTTTCGTGCGAAGGACCCCCCATCTCAAAATATTTAGTTCCAGGGACCCCCCAGAAGCAAAATTTGAGTAACAAAAAAAATACATATATTCAAAGACACTCATTTTCACGACTTTTAAAAAATAGCAGATCTACAAGCTCGCAGCGCGGCACTCGGTGCCGCGCTGTGAGCTTGTATATCTGCTATTTTTCAATAGATAAAGTTATTAGGGCCCCACCTTGGGCCCTGGTAACTCAGTCCCACTTTCCTACCCCTTGTGACGCCCCTGCTTCCATCTCCTGTTGTAAGGCAAATTGTAGGGTGGTATTTCCCACCCAGACCCCCTTCGTTCTCCACATCTTTTAGCAGTATAGTGACCAAACAGAACATGTCACTGCTGTCAGGTGAAAATTTTGCATCTCCACAATGTGACTTATTCAGGAAGAAAAAAAATAAGCTATTTCTCCTTTGATGACAATGTCTTATTTTTAACGGCATGGTGCCAAAACGGCCTATAGGGCACTCTTTCCCCTCGAATGTAGACCACACTCACAGCTCAGGTTGTTCTGCCATGTGCATACAGTGAGTGAAACACACACAGCACACCAATCTCAGGTCAGCTCACGCTCAGGGATGGAGCATGGATGTATAAAGGTTTTGAGGCTTCTAGGGGGGTGGGACATGAGCACCGCAACCCCACACCTTTATCGAGCCTGACTTTTACTTTTGTATCTATAGCCCCTTTTCCACAACGAGGTGGAACCAGAACTCAAACCTATTTTTTTGGATATTATGCTTGATTTGAACAGGATGTAAACGACGAAATAACCTTTGGGATTATTGAAAAATATTGCTTAATACAGTGCACAAAGATTCCGAATGCCAAGTTAACATCTGTGGCTATACCGGGTAAGCACTTTATATTTTGCATTTTTACTTTAAGGGCGAATGTCCAGTGACTGGGGGGATAAAGACCAAGAAGGGCCCTATCTTGCCCTATCTTGCAGCATCAACAACAGGAGCCTTACCCGTTGTGCCTAAACATATTATCCATGTTATACTATTTAGATTATTAGTATTATTATTTATTATATATATTTTTGTACTATTTTAAAATGAGTTTCAAAATAGTAATACATGGCAAAAAGGTTTAGGTTAAGGGGTAAGGTGACGCACAAGTTGGGTTCCAACAACTTCCAAGACAAGTCATAGATATGCAAATGTCAGAATTGATCAAATACATCTATGATAGTCTTGATCCAAGGCTAGGTGTGCCCCACCAAATGGAAATTTGATCAGACCAACGTTTTCAGAGAATTTCTCATCATGCATCAGTGGAAAAACAAAGCGTGCTGATTGCTGATATACCGTGCCATTCTGTGCCAAGCTCCATACCCTGGCTGTTACTTTCAGTAAATGTTTGAAGTGACATTTTACTGTGTGTGCCCACTTGTGAAGCGAACAAACTGCACACTTGCTATCCATAGCAAAATAATGTACAGGAAATCCATGTGTTACTAAACTCATAACACACAAGACTTAACATTTGAGTAATACAACATTTTGAAATAATACAACTTTTGATTGGCATCAAAATATACTTAAAGTACCAAAAGTAAAAGTACAAAAGTTTTCAATATGTATTTTGAATATAGGGTTGAAGTGTAAGGTATGTTTTGTAATAAGTATTTATTAGAAGTTTGCATAGGAAAAGGTATCGTTTCATGACAGTACAGTTCACTGATACAAGGTCAAGCTCATGAAAGCCGTGGCTTGTTTACATTGCGATCCTTTTTTTGTAACTCATACAACATTGAATGACAGATAGATAGAATACAAACTATGCAGAAGATATCATCAGAAAAACAGTTAAATAAAAAGGTATTTACAATTGAAGGGTCTGGGGGAGGGTAAGGTTAGGCTAGATTTATTGTTACCAGTTTCGAGTGGCAGCCGCCTGTAAGTGGTTTTTCAGAGCGGTTTTAAAGGAAGTTAGAAATGTACACTCCTTTAAGGCCTTCGGTAGGGTGTTCCACATTTTAGTGGTATAGCAGGAGAACGAATTTGACCCTTTGTTTGAGCCAAATCTGGGTTGCCTGGGTGCATATCATACCTGTGTTGGAGCGACAGACTGACATCGAAATGGACCGTCACATTTCTGCAGAGTTTATTTCCATCCATGATTCAGAGAGACCCGACCATTGATTATTAAACCCCCTTAATAGTGCGTGCCCCTTTCATGTGACTATTTCTTTTAAGTCTGTTGTTTCCCCGCACCCTGCGACCGCTTCTCGCCCTTAAGGCGTCTTACTTGTATTAAAAATTGAAATTACTCCAGTAAAGTAGTCAGATTTGTACTTAAGTACAGTACTTGTGCTTAGTACTTACAGTACTAAGTAAATGTGTTTAGTTACTTTACACCACTGATTGAAAGATATTGCTCTGATCTGTTGTTGCCCTAGACCTGCTGTATATCCGAATGAAGCCAACAGTCCTTTTATGTGTGCTTATTATAAAGGAAGCTGTGTAAGTCTATCAAAACTTTAGTTAATCCTTTTACATTCATGTTATAGTGTTTACTTTTAATTTACTCTCAACCTTTCTAAGCTGCTTTGTATATTCGTGATTATTTATGATTGGAATTACCTTGAGCAGCATCAACAACAGGAGTCTAAGTGTGATTTAACATGATATTAATATTGACAGGCATCAAAGTCAACCCAATAATTCTACATTCACTTTCTTAACAC
This sequence comes from Nannobrachium achirus, assembly GCF_963921795.1. Lineage (NCBI taxonomy): Eukaryota > Metazoa > Chordata > Actinopteri > Myctophiformes > Myctophidae > Nannobrachium > Nannobrachium achirus. Next base: position 24,889,172 of record NC_137816.1, on the reverse strand, counting down.
TAACTCTTTTGTTTATTTGTAATTTCGCAATTCACTAGTTATATAGCATGGCCAAAGGCCCAGCCATCTAGAACAGGGTTTGTTTGTACTGTATGTACATGTCTCTCATGACAGAAAATGTCAAATGGAAAGAGAAAATATATTTTTTTAGTGTGTAGACAACCATCTTTTAATACTGGATCCCCCTGGGATCCCCTGTTCAATGAAGTATATACGGTTTAAATGGTTAAAACTATAGTCCTACCCCATGTTTCTGGCCCAGCCAGAAGAAAAGAGCTTAGTAACTTAGTACCTGCATGTTGCATCGTTACTGGTGTGTCAGTGTTTTCCCATCAACATAAACATCAAAAGAGGCCATTGACTATTGTACCCATCTTATCCCCAGTATAATTGGCTCAGCCAGCATGAAATTGGCTCAATTCTCAGTTTATCTTTGCCAACCATTAAACTCTCTCTCTCTCTATAACTCACTAAACAGCTTACTTGTACCTTGAGCTTGTCATCATTCTTTCCAAAATGCTGTGCTCACAATATTCTTCAAATGTCCATGAATTTAATTATGCACATTAGGCTATGAAAGTTGCACCTTACTAGTTACTTTCAGTGTGTTCATAAACACCTCTTTTTTGTTGTTCTACACAATTGGTTCCCAAACTGGGGGTCGGGACCACCAGGGGGGTCCCCAAATAATTTAGGGGGTCCCCAGGTGATTAACTTAATGTGCAACATTGTTTTCTCACTCGGCAGTAAACAAACCAACATACGGTATAAGTGTATATAGAGTATCTGCACTCAAAGAGACAAACATCGTGAAAATAGCCGATCTGCAAGCTCACAGCGCGTTGCAGTGCAAGCTGTTGTGAGCTAGCCTGGCTTTAGCCAGACTGATCATTCACTCACAGTCACACGTTCCTCCTGCCTCCTAGTCGTGATACTGAGGAGGAACGTGTGAGTGAATCCACATTATCAGTCTGGCTAATGCCAGGCTAGTTGTGAGCTTGTAGTTCGACTTTTTTCACAATATTTATCTGAGGAACCGAATCAAACATAAAGCAGTGCAATGTTTATTATGTTATCCAGAAATAAATGCATGTTATCTTTGCCGGAGTGCCTGCATCATGTATTAATTTGACTTCCTAAGACTAACTGTATACAAATTTGTAGCCTGCAGTACATTACATTTTCTTTAGGCTATTTTCAGACAATGCGCCCAAAGTATGCATTTGTGCTTTTTCTCCAGTATTTTCTTTTTTATGAACACCACACATTATTCTGAAAAACGATACTTGTTTGTGTACATGCCATGTGTGCATCCTATTATCAATACACTGCAGGCAGTATCAGAGAGATATAATGTATCACCATTAAATTTAATTCAAACACTACTTCCAATCTGTGACAGCTGTGTCCCCACATGGGGCCGTATGATGTATGTTTGACATTGCATAATTCAGTGTGATCATTATGTTGTTCAGAAAGACATAATCCTTGTTCTTGTTGCAGGAGTGCTTGAAACGGGTATTAATTTGGCATAGTGACTGCACCGTATTCACATTTATCATTACAGTATACTATAGCTACATTGAAGTGTAATAAAAATGAAGTGTGCCTGAGCTATTTGGCAAACCAAATCAATGTCAGGTAAGCATGACAAATTATTAACAAACAACCGGGAAAAGACACAGAATCTGTCAGGAAAAATTAGAATGTCCCATCAAGTGAATACAGAAGTGTATGGTAACAAAACAACCTCTTTGCCTCATGAAATCAAAATCAATCTTTAAGTTTGTTTATCACGTCTTGCATTGAATTTAACCCATAGGCCAATGACAAAAATACGGTTTAGTAGTGGGGAAAAGAGAATGTGGCTCAGGGGTAGAGCATAGACTCTATGCTCTTCCTCTATGCCATAGAGGTAATAGGGACTTTAAGCAACAACTGCTACGGCAGTCCGCTACGTTAACCGGACATGGATCAGTGCTCGATAGATAAACCTGCCTGCCGTCGCAGCCGCTCCTACTACGGCAGAAGCTACCTTTACACGTAGTGTCTACACCGTCTGCTGCATAGACGCATGCATCACCATGGGAACCAAAGAGTTCAGTAAAAGAGGTGGGAACCCTTCTGCGATGGCTGTTTGCTTAACAACTTTGACTGCTACGGCGATTGCGTCTTAGCAGCTGTACTTCCGCCTGACGGCGCTGTCCTGAAAACCGTGCTTGCTTAAAGTCCCTATATAGAGGGCGAACCCCCCCTATTAATTTCGATGCAAGTTGCTCAGTGGCGTTTGAAGCCCTCAGAAGACTGCCGGAAGTATATTTAAATTGGCCTATAAATACAGGCCAATTTTGCAGAAGTGTTGAGCACCGAGCAGGCGGTACGTAGTAGCGTTTAACTGCACTCCCGGGTTTGACCATCAGGCGAAGGCTGCTTCACCGTGGATCTGGGGGCTTGAGGTAGAGTGGCCGTCTTAGAACACGGAGGGTTCCCGAAGGGTTTCCAGTTCAATCCCGGACTCCCCCAGAGTTAAGGCGCTAACACATTACAGTAGCGCGCCATGCTGTGCGGCGCCACTCCGGGCTGCATCGTGCCGCCTTGATTGTCTTTTTCCACCAGTGAGGGAGAATGAGTTAAGAGTCCGGAAGTTTGGGGAAAACTACCATGACGTCAATGAAGACGACATGCATATGCGATGTTTTTAGCGTGAGCCATGTCGGCCCGTGCATGTGCGACAGTCTACACAACAACAGGAATGCTACACTGTGGAGTTCATGGTCATTTTGTTTACTTACTTGTTTACGTTACTTTTACATTATTGGGAGATCTCTAGTCTATCCTGCCTCCTTAAAACCTCTTAAAAGCCCTCTAGACTGAAACGGGACCCGAGTTTACTCTGTACTTTGACCACGTTTTCAGTCTACACCACATTTCTTTGCCAAAGATTGCCACTATCCTCACTCTCTTTCTCAATTCAAAGTGATGCTCACTTGACCATGAAAGTGGCTTGCTCTACTTCTCTCGCTCTCTCTCAAAAAACAACATCTACCAAGTCATCAATAATCTTTATAGACATTGATAGAACACATAGTGAATTCCAAGTACTGTACAGTTTAGAGACCAGAGTTTTCAGACCGGGTGTTATCGCAATTATAATTTGCCGAAGTACGCTATTGAAATCATGCAGAATTCACACACTGCTTTAGCTCCATATTCATGTTGCTATCCTTCTGCTTTTTGTACAGGAGTTTCAACTTTTTGATGTTCTCTACACTGTTTAGCATGCTATTTCAATGCTATTTGCCTATTCCGTTTCATACCGTCCAGCGTTGATAAACAACATTGCGCTTCCGTGTTATTTTTAACCAATCAGTTATTACCTACGTCATTTGAACCCTCCTATCAGCCCGGTTCAAGATTTCATTATCGGGCTAGACTGGTAATGATTTTGAGGCCAACAAGCCCAATTCAGCGGGATTGTGATCGAACCAGGCCTCCTGCTGGCTGGATGAATGGTCCCATTCATTGTAAAATGTATAATAAAGTTGGATTGATTGAATACTTTATTAAACAAAAATGCATACAGCAACAAGTACAGTCAAACATGTTGTCTAAAGCAGCAACCTTGTTATCAAAAGAGCCCAAAAATGTATTAAAAATCTGCCTGGAGCCGCAAAATAGGTTTGCTTTATTTATTTATTCATGCCTTTTTTGGTCTTTCAATAAAGTATAACAGTAAGCCAGCAGCGTTGGCTGTGAAAGCAAACAAATATATCCAATTCTTTATTTTCCTTCAATAATTTGTTTCTTATTTTTATCTGGTGTATTAGGTGACACTTTTTTCTTTACAATATGAGAACGTAAGAATAACTTCATGCCTACTGCTATCATACATTATGATTAAAAAGTAAAAACAAAAGAAAAGATACATTGCATACTTCTTTGCCCAAGCAACTGGGAGCCACAGGAGAGGGCCTACGAGCCTGCCACATGTGGCTCTAGAGCAGCAGGTTGCCTACCACTGGCCTAAAGGGATACACCGAAAAAGTCCCTTCTTGTTTCAATTGGGGTCCTATATGCATTCAATTCATAAACATGATTAAAAATGCCATCAAAATTCAATATCATCACAAATATAAAACACAGAGTAGAAAAATATATAATTAGTGATTTACATTCTAACTTGAGTCAATCAATCAATCAATTTATCAATCAATCAATCAATCAATCAATCAATCAATCAATCAATCAATCAATAGGCACTTTCACTTCTACACTTAGGGGACACGCAACCCAACAATGGATGCACCGGCGCATAGAAGTCTCTCTTACACAGTAGCCATAGCCGCTTCTATGACCTGATGATGAGATTGAATGAAGTGCAACAAATTTTAAAAAATATATAATAATAATACAAAAGAAAACACACAGATGAACTAGAAGCAGTGCTCTTACGAGCACAGGTCTCCACCAGGCCACACAAATTGCCCTGTTATAGCACCACCATGAGGGTGATTTGAGAAATTTGAAGTGGCATTTCTAGCTCTACCAGTGGGAATGTGCACGCCCAATTTCACCAAGATTGCACGATTTGAGGCATTTTGTTCAAAACGGAGCAATCCTGCAAACTTTGGAAGCCAATTGTAGCCAATCAGGATGGAATATGGAAAATCGGACGTATCCATGATGATCACATGACTGTAGAGATACTGTCTACAGATTTGTAGGATTTTTGGACAAAATCTGTAGCAGTAGTGTACAGAAATGTGTTTTGCAAACATCGGCCTCATGGTGGCGCTAGAACAGGGCCATTTGAAAAATGTGGGGCAGAGGTTCTGAATTGGCATCCAGGGAGTGTGTGTGCTCAGTTTGGCAGCGATCGGGCCAACGGCGCCAGAGATTAGCTGTACACAAACTCGGAGGACGGACGCACGCACGCACGCACGCACGGACGGACGGACGGACGGACAGGGGCGAAAACATACTCTCCCCCTGCCTTCGGCTGGTGGAGACAATGATGATGTTGTGTGTTTCCTGGATCACTTTGTTACACCAATTAAAAGGCAATTGAAAATAAATAAATATATATATATAGGTCAACAGGGTAAGGACTGAGTGAGTCAAATGCTGATATTAATATTTATACTAGGCTATTATACTGTAACTTAAGACATGTCAATCACCAGTTAGCAGCATGTCACTCTTTTTTTCCCCCTTCTCACTCAGACAGCTGCGGTCAAGGTGGGAGTGGCTTGTTGTGTTTGGGGCGTGGCCTACTTGTTCACACATTTTGCCTTGTTCATCACGACAGCGGAGCCAGAGGCTGAACATAGGACAGTCGGTGAAGTGCATCACGTATACTAATTGTTTATCATCTCTGGAGGGTTGTTGTTATGCCTGTTTACAAACCCTCGAACACAAGTCTGTTTAGCATAGGCTTGCGTAAAGCGACAAGGTGGAGTGTGTAGCCTACTCTGCTACTCTCACTTAAAACGCTGAATATTTCAACTAGACTGCTAAAGCCAAACTACTTTTATAAGTTGAGGGAACAAACTTCTGTCTAGTCTGACGGGCACGGGGAGAACACGGACGCGCACGGTTCATTGCTTTGCAGACAGAGAGACACCGCATGCATGGACAGTGGCTGTTGTTTCACGTGTGGACTTATTGTTGCGCGGTCTATTCCCACTTAATTGCAGTTTTGATTGTGTTTTCTCTCCCCATCCGAACGGGGTGAAGAGGAGGAGGTGCACCAGAACCACGCACCGCCGCACGCATGGCTCTCTTTGTACACAAGTAGCCGCTTCTAAATGCACGGGCAAACTGCGCGTCCTGGCGCACATATTAATAGGCTACTACTACTAGAGAGGCACGGTCCAACCTTCTCCTTAGAAATGAAGCGTTTAATCGCGGTGTAGAAGAGGAGTATCACAACTTCCCCTGGCTTTAGCTTCACCCGAGCCCTTTCTTTCTGTCAGTGTCTCGTTGTGTCCTAAACAAAGCTTCGGACAGCACCGCCGCTTCTCTCTCTCTCCCCCTCTCTCTCTCCATCCAAGTGCGCGTTGGTTGGATTGTACACGGTAGAGAGAGAGAGACACACATTGCGCTCTGCGACCCCTCAACAAGACATCATGGATGTAAGATTTTATCCCACTGCCGGTGGAAATTCTATTCCAGGAGAGCCACCGAACCTGGATTTTGCCCACTGTTTGGGCTACTACAACTTCAATAAGGTGAGCAATTGTACTTGTTTTCCAGACAGTTTTTGTGTTGTGTGCTACGCTCCCCCCTAAACCATGTGAGGACTGTGCTTTTATTTTATTATGTGGTTGGCTAGCTTACAAATCGGACAAGAAATTCTGGCTAATATAAAACATATATTACAATGTGCATTTTCTCGCTGTTGCTGCTTGCAACATCGTTATTGTTCACAGAAAGTGCCTCTGGCTGGCTGCCTGTGTCACTGTCACTGTCCTCCGCTTCACTTGGGATAAACTTTGTTGTGAACGGGAGAGAAAGAATGACCACATTGATGGTTGCTGGCTGTTACAGACTGTGTGTGTGTGTGTGTGCGCGTGTGCGCGTGCGCGTGCGCGTGTGTACATTACAACTCGAGCCATCCTCATTACATTACCTACAGTAAACTCTCTCACCCGGTGTGATGTTGTGAGCCACAATCAAGGGCGCTGTTGGCTATAGGATTTCATGTTCTTAAAAAGATCAGTGGTGGGTCACTGAAACAGCACCCTATAAATGTTTGAATGTGTGAAAGGCAAAGGCATATCCAGTGTCAAATCAACTACTAGGTTAGACTATGCTCCAGTGTTTCATTACAGGTCACACAAGCCCATTGACCTATTGCTAGCTTGTTGTGAAAACACCCATCTTTTTTAATCTGGTTGCATAAGAATCTATCATATACCTATTATATATGCAACTTATACACAGCCACAAATCAACTGCTACTAAAATGCAACAGAGTGGTCTCTTAGGTTACTTGGATATTGTGGTTTTGATTCTGCCTGTTCTTGAGTCTTCTTCTGATCTTGAAGTAGATTGATTGAATACTGCTTTATTAACAGTTTGCAAATAGTACAGTGTTATGAATTATGATTTTACAACAGTACTAAAGGATAACACAAACAAACAAAAAATACCTACGGGCTTGTGTCCTTGGTCCTGTGTATTCAATTCACAGAGGGTATTTATTCCAAGTATTGTACATGAACAACTTCTCACACTGCTATCTCCCACACCACGACATTCTTAATCCATTATTGTACTCTCGTTGACTCATGGTTTTTAATCTTATGTTATGCATGCATTTCAAGCATGGCACAATGGCAGCAATGGCTCACAGTGCATCTTCAAAGTACCACAACAACAACATAGGACATGCATGAAGAGAAGATCCCACCCTTTTTCTTATGCTTTCCCTACCTTCTTTTACACACTTGAATGCAACCATATTTATATTGCATAAAGCGAATGTATAGGCCTAACTTTGCTGATGGTTGTGTTATTATTGGAAATATGTCATTTGTTTGTTCTACACAACCCATGATGCATCAGGATGCATATCCTGAACCCGATGGTCCTTTGCTAGAACTAAAAAGAATATTTAAAATACAAAAAGGTTTTCCTTAATTTTGATCAAACTTCCTCCTCCACCAAACGATTTAGCCCTAAAATAACGTACAGCTCAATCTGCCTTCACTTCACTATGTGTATAATAGCCTCTTCAACAGTTACCAGGTCTGTGTCTACTGTTTCATCATGCTTTTTGTCATATGGTCAACCTAAGGTGTCATGAGTAACCCCCATAGTTTCATCATTCATCATGTCTGTGCCCGACCTATAGAAGCCTAAACACATTGGTTTATATTACAGTAGAAACATGGCTTCTACAGTTTGCTTGGCAAGTTGCACAAACCAAAGGAAATCTATAACTGTAATTGGCAAAAATGTATATGGGGAGTAGAGGAGGGATGGGGGTGGGGGTGAGGGGGTAAACCAACTCCTCAGTGAATTTCTAGAGAGACACGCTTGAAACACATGCTCATTAGAACATCCATCTAAAAATGGACTCCAGCATTATTCAAATAATAATTAGAGTAATTCTTTATTTGAATCAGCTAAATGAGAGGTGACCTGAGTAGTTAGTCACTGCAAGGATGTGTCATGTTTACACATTGCAGGAATTTTGAGAGTTGTTTCTTTAACCACATTAACTCTGGCGTCCCTATTTTGGGTTCATGAAAAATATATATTTCAGTTATTCCCCCTCCCCCAAAAAGCAGATCTACAAGCTCATAACGCGTCTTGATGCGACACATTGTAAGCTTGCAGATCAACTGTTTTTAGTATTTGTCATACAACAAAGTATATAATAGGCTTAAGTGGTTACTCTAAACCACCATAGTAGCTGTGAAAAGCAGAAAGAAACTTTTAACTGTGCTTTCAACAGTCATCAGATCAGATTAGCAGTTTTCATGTGAAACCAGCAATAGCCTCTCAAAATATTGGCACAGGAAATATAACATTTTATGAAAGTAGCAGAGACAGAAGAGGCCCGGAGGAACTTGAAAGCATCAGAGATTCTTTTAAATCTACAGAAATATCCAAATGCGCAGCAGAAACCTAATTAGGTGCTGCAGTTGGGACTAATGAACCTGTCCTCTTTTTTTAGCACTGGAATTAAGTAGAAATGGCAGCGTGAGAAGAAAAACAGTGCAATTGCATTCAACTGAATAATGTTAACCAAATATGTTTAATAAGGAAAAGGAGTTGTTGTAATTATGAAACTGAAATGAAACCCTTCATGGAGACTATCATTAAGGATTATGTGAAGCTCATTTAATGTTTCCCAGGTTATTTGTTTTTATTTATTTATATATACTGTATATAACGGCATGGGTTATGTTCACAAGTCCAAGGCCCTTTTTTGTCACTGATTGGCTGGTACTTCAAAACACTGAGGGAGTTTTACATTGCATTTAATTTATCTGGTATAATGACTTTAGTTTTACTGGCTCTTTGGCTTGTGTTGAGAGCACATGTGGTTGTAGTCAGTGAAATTTACAAGACCTGCCTCACTTTGGAAGTTTAAATGAATACATGTCCACATTTATGTATGTATTTCTGTTCTCATTTTGGTTGTTGAAACACCAAGACCTGGTGATATGTGGGATGGTTAAAGTTATGTGGCTTTTTCTGGGCAAGCTCTGCTGCCATGCACAACATGACGCCTGATTTATATACTTAGTTGCGAGCTGGTGTTGCACACCGAAAACACCAGATCTACAAGCTTCACAATGAGTCAAGAATTCAAAAGCTTTTAGATCTGCTATTTTCGAGTGCGCGACACAGGCACGCAATCAGGTATAAATCAGGCATCGGTCAAAGGCGAGGAGTTCTTTTGGCTTCAGCTGGTTTGAGTATTCCTTAAAGTCATCTGTGATGGACTGAATTGGTTTCACGAGACGGGCCCAGTGTTATTGGCATATTTATGGTCCTATGTACCATTTTCCTGAAGTTTTAACAGTTTTTGAGATACAATATCCATTTAATGTAACATTTTATTAGCTACACGACTAGAGGGGATGAAATTACCAACAGATGTGAAAAAGATCCATAGCAGCCTGAACACATTAAATTAGTCAAACCGTTTCTGGCAGCACCCATACATCATAGTGCATGGCATGGGGGGGGGGGGGGGGGGGTTAGTTTACACATTTCAACCAAATACAATACTATAGGCCTACTGTGTACACAGGAATTTGCCTTGATGGCATTGGTGCAAGGACATACTGTAATTGAGAATGTATAAAGTCACAGAGCATAGCATAATGACAAACAGAGCAAGGACATGGAACATATAAGGATAAGTTCACTGTTGATGATTTCTATTGTATGTAACATTGTACGAAATGGTAAGTGCATGTTGGAGCCAGTATGTTTCTGGATTGTGTTAATATCTCATCAAATGTGTCGTCAAGCAACATGTTCTTTTTACTTTGGCTTTGTTGAGGGAATTATAAGTAATGTCGGTGAGGATGATGGCTCCTCCTTTGATGCTGCTCGGCAGACGTTTTTTTTTCCTGTCACACAGAACAAATATGAAGTGCCCTTGAGAATTTATTTAACATCTACTTTGAATTTGATTGGCCACTCATCTGCTATATGAAAGACCTAAAGTGTGTTGTAAAAGCAACAATTAGAAAGTTGTCCACCCTGTAATGCGTGGAGTGATGATGCAAGTGTTGCAGCTGCAATTATCCACGGTCTTTACTGAGGCCATAAAAATTAATGTGCTTTTAGGTGAAACAGAAGTTTAATTGTGAGTGACTCGGGGGCCCTGTTGCTGTTGCTCCATGCATATTCATGGAAACCAAAATCTAAAAGGAATTCAGGTGGACAAAGGAGGTGCAGAAATTACTGTACCTTCACAAATCCTCTATTGTCCACTGGCTGGAGTGCATGCTAGGCGTCCTTTGTCTTTCCCATCCTAGTTGAATGGGAGGGAAGGGGTTAAGTCACTGTTCAAACCAGGGGGCTGTGTGTGTGTGTGTGTGTGTGTGTGTGTGTGTGTGTGTGTGTGTGTGTGTGTGTGTGTGTGTGTGTGTGTGTGTGTGTGTGTGTGTGTGTGTGTGTGTGTGTGTGTGCTGTGTACACAGCTGGTGCCGTTTCATCACACACACATTCTAAACATATCCAAACACAACTTTAAATGGCGTGGGGTAACTTTAGAGAGTATCTTCTTTGTCAAGCCTACAAGTTGATGGATATGACCCTAAGCTAACATGTTCAACATTTAACATTTAGTGCCCAGGACGTGCACAGGCCCATGTGTTTCGCTGAGTCTTTTTAATTGTGCCCTGTCAGAGATCTGGTTCACCACATTTATTAAACACCTAATTTTCCCTCAGAGATTAGAGACTTGTTATTTTTAGCTTGCCAGCTTGGAGGCGTACTGTACGCGGAGTCCCTAACCCCTGAAGAATGACTTCTCTGTCTGAGTGTGCACAAATTCAGGCCATGGCAGATCAAGCGGCTAAATGAAGATGTTAACATTCGTCAAACATGTACTGTAGCATGCGCGTAGGTTTGCTTCATCCACATCTGTCCTAACATCTCCTGTGTAGTCTTCCCTTAAACAAATACCTGATGCATTATGATTATATATAGTTTTAATTATTATTACTATATTATTATTATTATACTATATGATGATATTGTCGTGGGGGGGGGGGGGGGTCATGGATTCTTGAATGATTGTCATAGAGGATATATAATAATGGAGAATTAACTGTTAAACGTTTATGGAAGGTAGAGTTACAAATTGTGGTTTGAGTAGAGAAGACCAAAAACAGGGTTGTAATAACCCTATGAGCATGATGATTTCTGATTCCTCTGGCAACCACATTATCAAGGGTAAAATCTCGATATTTTAACGTTCCATTAGTTCGACTTAAGGGTTAGGGTTAGGTTTAGGCATAGTTTTACTGAGGTTAGGGTTAGGGTTAGGGTTAGGTTTAAGTTTAGGCATAGTAGCATTCACCAGGTTAGCATTCACCAGCGTCGGCATGTTAGCATTTCACCAGGTTAGCAATAGCATTCACCAGCATCGAACTTATGGGACATCGAACAAACGTTACATTGTAATATTGCTACGTTCCCATTATCAAGGCTGTCACACTTCTCATTTTATTGATCACATTGACATGTGGCTGCATGCATGCATGAGCGCATGCAGGCACATATAAGTGGACACATATATGCAACAAAAATGTACAGACACGCACAGTTACATACATTCACATAAAAGCAATAATGAGCAGTCCCTTTCGATTTGCTTCAACTTGCCGTTTTACTACAACGATTCGTCTTCATGCCGAACCTGTGTGCCATGACATTGGAGCACATTGCCTGTTTTGTTTTTATGAGGTGGATTTGAAAAGGCCTGTGAATATAGCCTCTTAGCTTACCCACAATCATGCTGGGGCCGTTATGAGGCCGCGCCATGCCGCATGGCGCCATGGCATCGGCTAAGTTGCTGCAAAGCTTACACCAACAAAAGTTAACACACGACCGCGATGCTATGAGATTCTAATAACAGACAGCATCCTGAATGGCCATGCCAGATTTGAAAATAACATGTTTTGGATGATTTAGTGATTGTTTTGGTGGCATATTGCCCCACTATAACACATTGTAGGTTACCGAGTTACGTGCAGTAGAGGTTGTCGACAAGGCATTTGAGTAGATTTTGGTCAGAGAACGATCGCTGAGGTCGGAAAAGATTGGAAAATTAAGTCTAGGTTGAATTTGGACACTATTCCCTAAGCTCTCATGCTGGCACGCCTGAGCTGTACCGAGCACCGTTATCAAAGCAGGCCGAAAATCCAGGAATGGGCCCAGTTCCCACCCATAACGATGGAAATGGTGCACAAATGGAAATGCCAATGGAACAGTTTACTTTCTGACTTGGGAACCATCGTGCGGCCCTGTTGTGGTGGGTGTTAAGGGCTATGTAAATCTTTAGATTTGACAGGCCATTAGCCAGATCAGCCCTCAACAAGACCATCTTTAATCCCACCGTCCCCAATCATAAATCCTGTGCCGGTTACATCTCTCCTCAAACATCAGTCAGCATGGAGCGCACTCTCATTATTTTACCAGTAGGTTGTGGTCCAAAACGTAGGTCACGACGAGGCCATCTTGAGAGGACAACACAACAACAAAAGTGTTAACCACTTTCAACCTGGTGTCCCTATTTTAGGCACGTCATTAAAAGTGTAATTACAAAAAGACATTAAAAAGACATTATAAAAAATAGCCTTATCTGCAAGTCCACAGCGCATTGTTATTTTTTTGCACGACACAAAGTATAAGATGGGGTTTAAGTAAACAGAAAGGTACTGTGTTGTTTTGGACCCTGTGAAACCATACGCAAATGTGCATATTCATCCAGAGTGTGTGAGAATAAACTAGCACCGGGGACCACAGTGGGAATTACAGTACATACTGTACATACTGTAACTAATGTTAATGCTGTTCACAGCCCATTGAGCTTTACAGGGAATACAGTATATCCCCTGACACTGGTACTTGTGCTGTTATATGAAACACCCAGGTTGTTGTGGAAAATTCCCAGCAACACCTGACGGGAACGTCATTATAGGAGGATTATTATGAGCGCAAGTGTCATGGTTTGTGGGTGGTTAGATTATGTGACCATTTATCATTGTTCAACATCAGTACCACCACGTGCCAGGGACACCTGTAAACTCTCTCTCATGAATGCAAGTCTGCCAATCTGCCATTAACTGTCAAAGTGGTAGACATTTTGTTGTATTCACACTCACACTGCAAAAGAATGATTTGTGTGAAGGAAGACAGGAAGTAGGATGTCATGGATGTTGCACGTGAATTAAGCTAGTCGTTCATGTCTGAAGTCATGAATGAAGCGTGCGTTCTGCTCTCAATGAGGCTAATGAAGATTCCTCTCCTGATTACACTTCACATCAGACCAATGACAAACATAATGGATCTGCAAAATGCAATCCACCGGATAAGATTAACTGAAAATTGCCTCTTGCCTCTCTATTTGTCTCCTGAAATCGGGGTTGTAATTATTTTCCACATTTTTCCAGTGACCCTTTTCACATCATTACGGTGCAAATGAAACTTAAAACAGTGGTGGTGCGACCCATCTGTAATTTATTTTGTTTAAACCAGCAGAGCAGAGTGCCTAATGAGATTTTCTAGTGAGCTTGTACTGTTGTGCTCTGAGCCTGTGACATTGTGACAACCACACAAACCCTGGCGTCCTTATTCTGTTATATAATAATAATAGGCGAACGTTTGGTGAATATATTTGCTGAATATAGCTTATCTACAAGCTCACAAGTATACTCCCCCAGGGCGGTCTTCCTTTTTCCCTCTACACCAAATCTAAGCGAGGTATTGTGAGCTGGTAGATATGTAATATTTGCACAATGTCCTCCTTTTATGGTATGCATGCTCAGTATAGGTTCGCTAGGGTTCACATTGTTAAGGGTTTAATGACATTCAACTCTGAGCTCTCTGTACAACCTAAGCCTTTGTAGAGAGCAGAGCATCTCTAGGCAAACCCTTCCGGAACCACAAGGGTCTCAGAATTATCATGTGACTGCCAAGGTCTATAGCTGTGTGATGGAATCTAGCTGCTGCTATCATTGAGCTCCCATGAATCAGACCAGTCCCCACAAGATATATTTTTCCAGCATGATAAACTGCTTCAATCTGGTCTTGGCTCACTACATCTTTGACAGCATCAACCGTGAATTAAACACTTTTCAAAAGGACCACTCAATCATTTCCTGGTTGGCTGATTCAATTCAAAGTGTTGGCTCCCAGTAACGGTTCGGCTTGCAGTTGAGAAGACATTAATGTTTTTTTAAACCACTGCATGCATGTTTTCATGTTTCATAGACCCAATGCCTAATTTTCTTAATGGGCTCAATATCTGCATCAGACCATGCAGTTGTTATGTCTTAATAATGTTATTTTCGAATAGACTTGCGTGACCTAGAGCCCTTGGCTCTTTTAACGAGTAGAGGCCTTTGACGAATGTCCTCCGTCTCGCTCTTTTCTCGGTAATATTTTCTACGCTGGACAAGTTGAATCCATCTATGCTGTTATCACAGTCTGGACCTCTCATACCCAGCAGTCCTGTCTATATATTTTTCCCCTTTCAAGCTATGCCCCTAATTCCTAGTGGGCAGCAGCAGTATCTATTGAGCAGATGAAATAACATCAGGTCTTTTACAATTACTGACCGTTCACTCAAGACTCGCAGATCAGCCCTGTCACGGAACAAAATAAATATGGTCTTCTGGGTTTGTTTTAACAAGATTGTTTTCCCTGCTTTGATTGTGTTGCTACTGCTAGCCTTCAAGGAAATTCTGCCTCTTTGCTTTTCACAGAATATGTCACTCTTTCAACAATGTGTTTTCATGGGCTCCGCTGAAGGTGAATTTCCTCTTCGTTAGTGGCATGGATTCCAAGAACTCAGGAGTGTGTCTAATAATATTCCATGTTATTCAGGGGACAATGTGATTGTTCCATATCTTTTGTGCAACTGGCTCTAGCTACACCAGCCACCAGGTGGTCCTTATAAGGACCTGACAGTAAAAGCAGGTGTGCAAACACCCTTCAGACATAGTGGGCAGAGCTTAAAATAATGGAGGTAAATAAAACTTGTTTGGATTTTCAAATGGATGGCATGTTGATATAATGTAATGCCATCATGTATAAGGGAAGCTGACAGTTGAGTATGACTCACCACCACACCTTATGTATACATGATTAATGTGAATGTGTCATTTTGCGAAGTACAAACAAAATTGGAGACACTGATGGCTGCGAGATACATCCACTCAATTGTCAGTGTCATTCAAATGTCAACTTTGGATACAGCTTGAACCACTGCTGTCTAAAAATCGATTTGGTTAGCTCCCCAGTGCAGTCACAGGAGATTTTAGTTGTATTGTATTGTATTGTTCACTTAAAAGGAAACATGGCATATAAAGTTTTAACAGTTTTTCCGCTAGGGTTGTGGAATTACAGCCTGTGATTATTTACACGTCTGTTCAGAAGCTTTTATTTATGTTTTTTATTGCTTTTTGTATCCTTTTGTTACAAGGCAAGTCGAGGCACGCCAGACAGTTTTCATAGCAAAAATATCAAATCTACAAGCTCACAAGTCACAACGCACAATTTTAGTCTGTACTGGGAAATGAGAGGCACAAATTAAATTAAGTCATTCATAACTTTTTGTGTATTTATATTGAATTAATAATGTGTGTAAAAAAAATCCCAAGGCACACCTTCACTCGCCTTAGGGCACACCAGTGTGCCTCCGCACACACCACGCACCATTTTTAAACCGCTGTTCTTACTGTGGCCTAGGCTTGAGCTACTCCCTTACAGCAAGCAGGGTTTCAGAGTGCTCTTATGTTAATCTATTATAAATACATCATAATTAACGATTGCCAGTTCACTTTGCCCAAACATTATGGATGTTTGTGGCAGTGTGTTAATGTTAATATCTATCTGAATCCAATTTAACTTTTAGCACCAACACTGCAGCGTATAAAATCACTTCGCCCAATAAATACAGTTTAATACTCTCCTCATTTTGGAGAAATGCCCACCACACTTTGCCACAGTTTTTGATTGGATCTTTTTTATGGACACGCATTAGACTGATAAGAATGTTCTATTGCAGATGCACACTTTTTTGTTCCTGGAATTGTCCTTTCGCCCATAATTCATGTCAGATATCAATGGCAGTATGTGAAGGTGCTCTGCTGATGGAGGCCAGTCTCTCATCTACCACATCCGTCTGGAGGGGAATTAAACAGCTGTCCTTGGAACAGTATGTTTTCCTTTCATGGTCTCCTATAGATGATTTTAATGGAAATTCTTTTGAATCCGTTTTGAAAAAAAGGATTCCTGTGATTTTCAAGGACACTTTTGCTTGCTTGTGTGGTTTTTAGGGTCACCTTTCTAACCACATTATCCTCGTGTGTCCCTATTTTGGGGAGAACAATTTTGCGAAATGAGCAGATCTACAAGCTCACAACGTGTCGCAATCTGTTTTTGGCAAAGATATTTGGTGTAGAGGGAAAAGGGGAGGGGGCCAGCCAACAAAGTATATAGGGTTTAAGTGGTTAAAGGAGTAGTTCACCCAAAAGATTTAAAGCATTTCATTCTCCTTTTGCAATTTCTTGGACAGATAGAATCTTTAACCCTTCTTGTGCCGATCCCGAACAAGTTCGGCTTTTTTTCAATACAATACAATATTTTCTTTGCTATTTTACTTACCCTGAGCTGCTTGTAGAGACGTGGGTGGTCCTGGCTCGTCCTACGCTTTTCAACGAGCCATTCTACGTGGTCCGACGATTTATTCCATTGAAAATGGCCAGATGCAAAGTTTAGAGCCCCCCAATTTTTACTCCATCTATGCTGTCGGCGACGCGACGTATTCCGGGGTGCCGAAGCCTCCGTCTAAATTTTCATCCAGGCCGCCAGACCGTGCTCTGTTTACACGGCCCGTGAGAGGGTAACGCCGCCGAATCGCGCCGCCGAATCCAATACATTCTCACATCTTTAGAGGTCATTTTCTCTGAACTGTGTTCCTATGGAAGCGAAAAAGTTTTTTTTTCGGCTAAATAGCCCCAAATCGGGCTTCTAAAATGAGTGTTAGCCTATAGCCATCTTGTAGCGCTCTTCATGCGGGTCTCTTTCAATCCACTAGTCAACGTGTAATGAAAACTGACTGCTGCCTGGGTCCCCGTATGTAACAGCAGTGGTCTGTGGCGGAATGTCTGGCACTTTGGCGCCCTCTTGTGGCCTTGGCACGCAACTTGTTAATGAGTACAGCATGCACATAAAGGATTGAGTCTTGGGTCAGCCAGGGTCAAGTCCAGACATAAGACTCATCAAGAGGTTTTATGATGATTTGACAATATAGAGTTATGTAGCTCTGTAAGATAACAACACTGCACATAGCAGCGAGTTTTTAGCTTGTTGATTGACAATACAAACAAAGAGTGTAGAAACCGAGATATGAAACTCTGGTGCTTTGACCAAATTAAATGTAATGAATGCACATGTGAGGTAATTAGGGTTGAGGTTTTATGAGGCAACAGTGGTTGCCCAGCAATTCAACTTTCTGCTCACTGAGTAAAATGTCCACACCAAGAGCATGTTATTATTAGATTAACTATGCTGCTGTGTGTGCAAATCAACCATCGTGCATGTGTGTACATTTGACCAGCACCAAATTGGATTCATGAGACTGATCATGGCCTAGCAGAACTTGTAGAACTTTAATCCTGTAATCATACGATGACAATACCCTTTCTTCTTCTGTTTTTACTCTTAGGATGCAGTAATAAATTCCCAATTAGGGAAGGATTGGAATACAGATTCTAACATCTTGTTACAGAATGCATGTTTTGATGTGGGACTTAGTTCCTCCAGTGTTACCTAAAATAATTGCTCACGTCTTCATTTGTCCTGGCTTCTGAAAACAGTGTTATGTACTGTATAACATGCAGGGCTTCCTTTTAGTAACCAGTAAGACGGTCGTAATAATCATCTGACAGCACAGACAGATTTTCCGCTGTTAAGAGTGAGTTTTATGTAACTGTAATACCTATGATTTAAAATACTTCTGGTTGAGAGTGGGGGGGAAAATATAAATTGCTCCATGCCTCATAACTAGACTACTCTGATGGAGCTCAAATTAAAGGAACAGTTGTTTTTCATGTTGGTTGAGCACCTCCAGACTACTCGAAAATGGATTCTTGACTTGTGCAGACTTTTGATGTTTTTAGAAGTTGGAGAATACTCTTTTTGCGTAATGTCCATTGTCCACAGCATTCTTGCCTGCAGTGTTGCCATGTCTGCTTATTATGGGTGATTTTGGGCTTGTTTTTCTGTAAAGTAGCTTGTAAATATCAGCAGTTGCGGGTTGTGTTTTTTGGGGGGGCTTGTTACTACACTTGTTAAGTGTAGTTGGTTATTTGGGCTTGTTTCCTTATGTCGTTTAAACCAGTGGTTTAATTGCAGATTTGTGTTGTTAAAATATTTCAAAAATATATTAAATATTTTCTTTTGAAAATAGCTGATCTACAAGCTCACTGTGGCCAAATTATATACAGTAAAGAAAGTGCTCATGTGGCCTAGTCGCTTCTTGGGCTTGTTTTCATAGACCTCATTGCTTATTTCTTTCGCAAAATCCGCCAACAACAGTGCTCACCTCACTGTGATTTCTGTTCTGTGCTGCGGTGGCAGAAGAAGAAGCAGGACCAAGGAGGACTGCTGAGGTCTGGCGCTGAATCCTTTCAAAAAAACACATTCCTTCCAGGGGAAACTGATCTCGCTCCTCGTCGTTGGAGGCTCTTACTCACGGTGTACCTTTTCACACACCTGCGTAACCTTTGGGGGGAAAAAAAAGAAAGAAAAAGACGGAGCTCTGCTCCTCGAATTAGGCCAGAGTACATCTTTCCCCGTTTCTCCACTGATAAACGAGAGGAGAGAAGCAGAATGATTACGCTTGTATCAAAGACATTACAGGCGGCTGATTAAACTGTTAGCTCAGAGTTAGCCAAGGTTAACCGTCCCTAATGAAACACTTTGAAAATAATGATACGCTGCATGGTTTTATGAAGGCGTGTGGCTTGCTCAGCTCAGCAGTGGTGACCTTCAGCAGTTCCACAAGCTAATCACGGCGATCCCGTGGCACCCCTGCAGTTTCAAGACTCCATTAGATTCTGATATTCATCTAGGAGAGAGCAGACCTTACATACAAACTCTGGCTCAGAAATGGTCGTCGTGACATTGAGATGGCTGACCGCTTTCATTTCATGTAGCACGCAAGACGCATATGGTTAATTCAGATTCGTGGGACCTGTACGACTATATGACTATTGCTCTTTGGCGAGGCCATATACCCTTTCTTATTAATGTCAGCTCCAATTAATCTGATCAAAGATGTGCTATTCTGCGGACAGGTCAAAATGTGGTCAAATGCCATATATCAGTTGTCAGTTGCCTTATATTGCAGGGCATATTGCTTATTAAAATCAGCAGCATATTTGCTCACTTAGGTATCTCCAATCATTTTCTGTTCAGGCCTTGTAGAGTTTCATGTTGAGAACAGGCATTTGCCTCTGCTACACAAGCTATACACTTACAGAATAAGTAATACTTACTTCACTAGGCACAGAAACACTAATATTAGCTTTGGCTAACAGGTTTATTACCCAAAGGATGTTATATGTGAACACTGTCTGCAATTTATTTTAGTCTTGCCGAGGATATAGCCCTGTAATATAACTAGAGGGGTGAGAGAGTCTTAAGATGTTTTTCTGCTGATTCAGAAACCCGAGAGCAAAAACAAATACTGTAAAGCCTGATTTATACTTTGTTGTGTGCCGGTGTCACTCGCCAAAAATAGCTGATGTATAAGCTCACAACGCATCGCGTTGCTGTGAGCTTATAGATCTATTTTTGGCATGAGACACAGCTGTACGATGACAAAATACAAGTTGAGCATAATGTAAAGCCATTTCCCCCTGAATGCGATGGCTTGTTGTTTATTTAAACTCATCCTTCATCATCCAACTCTCTCAACCTCGTGTAGCCTACATCTCATTCAGCTGGTGTGTCATTACTTTGATTCTGGTGATACACTGGTATGATATTCATGTCAGGGTGATGGTTCTGGGCAGTGGTGGAAAGTAACCACATTCACTCAAGTAGGCTACTGTACTTGAGTACAATTTTGAGGTACTTTTACTTTACTGGAGTATTTCCAATTTTCAATACTTTTAATTGTACTACACTACATCTCAGAGGCACATTTAGTAAATATTACAACACACACACACACACACACACACGCGCGCGCACGCACGCACGCACACACACAGCGTGTTGTGAGCTTGTAGATCTGCTATTTTCAAACGATTTTAATACATTTTATACATATAATACCTTGTGAAACAGGACATTCTGCATAATGAGTATTTTGGTACTTTAAGTATATTTTGCTGCCAATGCTTTTGTACTTTTAGTCGAGTACATTATGATTACCAGACTTTTACTTGTAGCAGAGTGTTTCTGGTGGTATTGATACTTTTACTTAAGGAAAAGACATGCAGTACTTTTCCCACCACTGGTTCTGGGTGCCATGATGAATTAAGCACATGCTTGTATGCCCATGCATAGCAAAATCCAATGTTGATTTAACTCTGTACAAATTACACAGTTCATTTTTTTTTTACACTTGTGATGAAAGAGTTAGTCTAAATGAACACTCCAGATGTCATTGTATGCTGTATACAATATTTTAGTTTCATGACTTCTCTTTCACTTGCTGTCAAATATAGAATGTCATATTGATCATAGTGAACCCCCACTACCCCACTGCACACAATTCTAACCACAGCACTAACATTCCTTTTGCTGTTATAATTTATTTACTGTAGATGCAGGGGCGCGTGACACATGCAGTGGTGCATGGCACCGAAAATAGCTGATCTACAAGCTCACAACACGTGTCAAGGCGGAGCATTGTGAGCTTGTAAATTGGCTATTTTCCATACATAGGATAGGGATGCAGGAGGATAATCGTTTTTATCACGAAACAAAACACTCAATAATCATTTCGCAGAGATTTTGTATTTATTGTAAAATCGTCCATCGTCTTATATTGATCAATTCACCTTTGCCGAGCTGCATATCCGGTATTACTTAAAGGGGAATACCACTCATTTTCAACTTTAACTATGTCATTAATATACCTTAAAGTTGTTGGGAGGTCATGTGATCAGTGACATTATGGCTTGCAGAGTACATCTTAATGATGTCACTGATCAAATGACCCCACAATCAATCCTCCAGTTCTAGGCAAAACAGAAGGGGGGGACTTCTTTTCTTCTTATTTCCACACTCTGAGGTATATTAATGGCATAGTTCAATGTTGAGAATGAGTGGTATTCCCCTTTAAAACCCACCTGTAAAGAACATACAGTCACATTCATTCCACCCTAGCTGGGGTTCAAGTGATTGATTAACAAATCACTTGTTGTGTAAATCTGCTATTTCTACTACTTCCAATACTTAAAGGAGTAGTTCACCACTTTTCAACCTGTCTTCATATAATAGGCCCTCACTAATGTTCATGATAAAATATTACAATTTTTTTCTACTAAGTCCAAGTCTCCTAGGAGAGCTGTGGGAAGTTCAGAATCCATTGTCTTGTGACATCATCATTTTCCCAAAAAAAGAAATTAATCAATATTTTTGAAAAAGATATTTAGATTTTTATTATCGCGAGAACAATGGCTTCCACTTTAAAATTGCAACTTTTCAGGAATAGAAAGCCTGCAGTTTCTATAAGCTGGATTGGCAAACGATGATGTCACAAGACGATGGGTTTCTGACCTGCCCACAGCCCTCCTCTGAGAAAAAAAAGAAAGCTATTTTTGAGTGAGGACCAATTAACATAGGTTGAAAAGTGGTGGTATTTTGTCCCCTCTAATTAAGGATACAAAAAAAGAATAATAAAAATAAATAACACAAAATAAAGTATAATTCTTTTGAAAAAGACGTTTGAATTAGTTTTTAACAAATTTGGATTCTCGTGACCCATAAAAAATGGTCTACGACCCACATATGGGTCCCGACCCACTGTTTGGGAAACAGTGCTTTAGGTTCATTCACATGTTCAAGTGTGTGCTCTTGCATTATTGGAGGGACACAGTTGGACTGCCACAAGGTTAACAGTTAATTAGTGTTTTTAAAATCCACTATGTAAATACTGTAGCTGCTAGTCAACTAATTTAAGACTAAATGGCCTTCTGCTCAGAGTCTCTGCACATAAGGTTATTAACCAGTGTGTTCATGCAGTCTAATCTGTTTATTTCATTATCATTATATATATTAGGATGAGAATTGTATCCGGGCCAGGGTACAGGCTACGTTTACAGTTGGTGCATCTGAATTTATATTACTGCTTTTATGTTTTATCTGGAGCACACAGAGACACTTCCCAGCCATTTCAGTTGATATGTAATAAATGAGTGCTGAGCTGAATGAGTTGTTTATGCTTGTATCAGATTGAACACGGGTTCAGTCAGTTGGCCCAGACACAGCAGGACAATCTGTTGTCTGTTTGTTCTGGTGTGGAGAGAGACCAAATTAAATTAATGGCCTGCTTTGTCTTCACCAAGTCCTTTATTGGATGCCTGTGTACCCCATATAGATACAGTATACATAGATGGGCATATAGATATATAAACACACACACATTCTAAGTCAGGGTAACTCCTATCCATGCTGTTTTACGAGCCGGTAGGATTAACCTGTGACAATTTATAGATGCTTTTTGTGTACAGATAGTACAGTCAAAGGTTATGCTAAAAGGATAACACAAAATCCCGGGCTTGTTTCAATTGTGGTCCATTGTACTTAATCCATCAGTAATACATACTGTATCTCTGCTGTCGGGCTGAAACCTCCAAAATGTTCATTTTAGGGAAAATGAGCTCAAGTGGAATTAGGAGGTTTTGACCGAAGGGATTTTTATTACTTTTCATTGGTTCAATATTATTTTAAGCAACACACAGACGTAAAGGGTGTTCAATAGCATATATTTATGAAAAAAAGAGAGGGCCAATCGGGTGGAGTTAGCTGGTTTGGCAGAAAGTGTGGAGTTAGGAGGTTTTGTCCCAAGCACTTTTTACTACTTTCCATTGGTTCAATATTATTTTAACCAACACTCAGATGTAAAGGGTGTTCAATAACCCTGGTTTATGCCCAAAAAATATCTAAAACCTCAAAAATGGAGTTAAGAGGTTTTGGCCAGACAGTGATGATATAATACAGAAAATACAATACAAATATACTACAAAAGATATTGAAATAAAGCTCAGTAGAATCATCCTATATTAAAATTAGCTTGTAGGAAGGCGGGTGGGGTGGGCTGGCGGGGCATACATCCGAAATCACTCTGACACAAGGAGTTCCCAATGCAGCTACACCCATATGGAGTGTCTTCTAAACTTAATGTGTTGCTATGGCATCAGCCGAAAACAGCTCAATATATGGGCACAAAAGGGGCATATTTTGTTGACATCAGCGATCTCCATATATGGGCGTAACAGGGACGGGGACTGTCAGATACAGATTTCTCCATATATGGGCATAAAAGGGACACGTTAGGCAGACGGAAACAGATATCACCAGATATGGGCACAAAAGGGACACGGGTACTCTGACAAGGCCCCCAACACCATGAGTACTGTCGGTGTGTGAGTGGCACGTAGTGGCCCGAACTCTGGAACCTCTAGTAATGTATATTTACAGTGAAAGGAGTGTGTGTGTTTGGGGGGGGCAGAGGATTGTACTATCCAGGTGTTCAAGGAGTTAAACCATGTTCGCTTGTATTTTGACGACAGGATTTTTTAAATATCTATCTATATATATATATATATATATATATATATATATAACATGAACTAATTAACAAATAAGAATAATTGCCACGTTTGCATATTCATCACCAGTGTCCCTTGTAAGATGTGAGCTCCAAGCAGGAACAACAAAGTTGTGCATAAATCAGAGTGGTTTTCTTTGCCAAGGCAGAAGCCCCTGGGAGGTACCTCGGTGCTTAATTAAAATCCAGAAGGATCATGTTTTAAGTGGAGGTGAGCGAGCACTGAATAACAATGACAAATCATGCCCCAGAGCATTAGTGGTGTGTTATGGAACAGAACAACACTACATCGTTTTTGTTTCTTTAAAAAAAAAAAGAAAAAAATTAGCGAGGCGTAATCTGACACACTTGTAAAAATGTTACTCATGGACAGCAGTCAATGGAGCTCCCACTTGTGTAGTTCTGGCGACTGTGCCCTCCAAAAACCCAGGATTGGCATATTAATCTCATAATTACCCATATGGGATTAGAATTAATACAGCTCTTTATTAGACATTATGTGATGGCTTAGTCTTTTTACTCGACTGTTTGTGATCCTTTTTAAGCCAGACAATCTGTCACACAGAGAGTGCTTGCCAACGAACAGTATAAGCAGGCTGTTTATATAAAATGTCATAGATCATCAGTCATTTCCTCAGTAGTAGAGTTGAGGGGAACACGGTTATAGCTGAAGCTACACACAGTATGTAGTTTGTCTAGGGAAGACTGTAGCGCCTTTCATTTGACGATATAGACCTTCAAAGTGAGACATCTAGCATTAGATAAAATATGACACTACAGCAAATGATGGATGGCCGCAAAGCAGAGCTGGGGAAACAAATGCCAGTTGTTTTGGACAGCACATCGGATGACACCAAGATACAAGATTGAGTCCTGTATTTTCTACAGATATGGAACGATTCACTTCAGTTTATCGATCTTTGCTTTTGTTACACCAAAATGGGAACACAGCGTTTTAGGAAATTAACTGCGCAGCACACAGTTTAGCAGTGGCACACACAAAGACTACATCCAGTATGCTCTGTATTGTACTAGGATGTCAGAGAGGCTACAATGGCTGGCTGTGCCCCGGAGGCTATTGTTGTCCCGGCTCTTTGAGTTTCTGGATCTGACAACTGTGCACTCACTGACCAGGCCAAGCAGTTCTGACTGGTCTCTGGGCGAAGAAGAGATGGTTTAGTGTAGCAAATCATCCCATTAAAGAATGATACATGCAGGGTACCGTTTGTAACAGAGGGAGGGCAGGGGAGGCAATCTTCTTAACCACTTAAGTCCTATTATACTTATTTGTACACACGAATAACGGAAATACTGTGTAGATTATCTACAAGCTCACAATGCATTTGATTGATCGATTGAATACTTTATTAATCAGAAATGTAAACAGCATGAGGTACAGGAGACATTTGAGCTAAAACACAAAAAGGTCATGGGGACTTGTTACTTACGCCAGCAGAGCGTGCAAGTATACTGCGTTCGGCTGCGTATGTAGGTGGGACCAGCATTTCTGGCAACGTTATCATTAACAGCCAATGAGGGACCAGCATACCCGGTGATGTCACTGGCATCGCCTCATGGCGCGCTCTGCCGGCACACAAGCAGGTCATACATGGCCTCAGGGACGTGCTGGCCATTGGGAAAAGCAGGACAACTCCCGAATGGCCGGTTCGTTCCCGGCCTGTCCAGGCCGGCCGGTTCATTCCCGGCCTGTCCAGGCCGGCCATTAGGAAAACATTTAAAATAAAATGTTGGCCTTCGTTCCATTTTGGGGGCTGGGCGGCCAACAAAGTAAATTGTCACTGTCGGGCAGAAACCTCGTATCTCCAAGTTTCAAATTTATACATTTTTTCGCAAAGCAAAGCCCTGCTTCATCATACAAGACCGTTGCACAAAAGTAGTGAAAACAGCAGATCTACAAGCACACAACGTTGTGTGCTTGTAGATCGGCTGTTTTCACTAGTTTAAATAATTTTTAAAATGATAAATACAAACGGTTTGGACATACAAGGTTTCCACCCAACAACGACGAAATATAACTCATGTACAGTAATTGGCCCACTGGCTTGTCACTTGTCATGATCTGAAATGGCAAATCTTTGAGTAGCAGCAGCACTATAGAGAGAGATCTCTCCCTATAGCGCGCAATGTGGGCCTCTCCAACTCTTTTTCCCGGGCTGAATCAAGGGCCCAGCACGTCCCTGCATGGCCTACTTGTGCACAAGATGCAAGCTGGCACCTCGACAAAGTGCAATTCTAGTTTCAATTCATCGACATAGCATAAAAAAAAAATCAACAATAATACTTCAACAAATACAAAACACGACATGTACAAAAAAGAAAAAGGGAAAACTTCGGCAGTGGATGACACCTCCTTTCTATCGGACATTGCATTTACCTCCCCTTGTTAACATAAATGTTTTAATTACATTCTGACATTATCAAACAAAAATATCAAACATATCATACAGTGTACATTTCTCCAAAAGGAACTGCATGTATTTAATTCCGTCTTGACCAGATGCAGGGATGAAATGGCCAGAGAGGGGGGGGGGGGGGGGGGGGCGATATCAAAAGCAGAGGCATGGATTTTCCACCCATCCCCCAAGCAAATCGAACCATGCATTGAATAAACTGTCCTACATTATACTCCTGTTTCTGCAAGCATCATAATTGTGATGTGCACGTGCCCTTTGGAAAGGCAAAGAGAGCAAAAATGTAGTAGCATGTTGGAAGCAAAAGCGCACTTATTATCAGCAACCGTCTCTCCAAGTTAAATCTGCTCATTTACATAGCTCTGGAGAGATATCCCCCAAGCAAGCAACCATCCCAGTGGCCAATCAGTCACAGCAAATTGCAGAGGTGGATTTTTCAGACTTGGCAGATTTGAATAAAGACATGATTATTATTATTATTGTGATGATTATTTCACTGTTGCTTGGTAGTCCCTGAATAAATTTGATGAGCCTTTTTGGAGCCAGCATGAACTGTACACGGCTACTGATTAAAAAAGAAGCAAAAAAAGCAAACAGAGAATTGAGAGTGCTGCCACTCAATGTGGCAAGCTAATTGGGCTGGTCTCTTTAGTGGAGATGAATGAAGAGATTATCTCTCCCTATGTGTCCGGTGAATCTCCCTCTGCAGCAGCAGGTAAATTGGCCGATGACAGACTGACAGGGGGAATTATTTCCCTCAGTCTCTCATTGTCTTTTTCTCTTCTTTCTTCACTTAAAACAACCAGTTGGTAATTATGGTGTGGCACCCTTTCTTGAAATACTTTGCCCCTCCCCCCACTACCACCTCTGTTCATGAATTCTGAATTTATATGATGGCACAAATCATGATTACATTTGCAATGCTTTTTAATCACTGGAGTAAAACAGACCTGTGTTGAATTATGACTTGAGTTCCAAAAGGCTTTCTTTGCTTCTAGGAGGCTGGATGAGATCCAGATTGTATGTTTATATGCCTATAATATGTGCTCCGTTGTACAGTACGACGTTGTGAACGTATAGATCGGCTATTTCGATCTGGACGCTATTGTACCACAAAGGATAAATCAGGCTTAAGTTCTCTATATGTCCACTTGACATCTGGCTCTGAATCTTGAGGGCAAATTAGCAGATAACAGGTTGACAGTTTGTCTTCCCTTTGTCTCTGACATACATTACCAGCTGTGCTTTCAGACTCTCTTTCTCAGGTGTGTTTGGCCATGGTGGGCATGGTTTTGAGGTTGGGTTTATGCATTTTTTTCTGTGAGATTAGGTTTAGGGCTGAGGCATACAGTACTCCAGAGACACATTTATTTCGGTTCGGCTCTGTCTAAACTACAGTATGACGTCACTCAGATGTTCGGTGCTGCCGAGTTTTTGTGACTCCCCGAACCGAGCTGAAATAAATTCGGCTCTAAATGTGGAGTATGCATCGCCCCTTAGGCATAGTAAGTATCTGTGAGGTTAGGGATGGGTTAGGTTCAGGCATATAACCACGCCCACCTGGGCAAAACACCAAAGAAAGAGGGAGTCCCCTGTGCTTTTATCCAGTTCTTTGCCACAACTAAAGCTCAATTTATATAAATTGCGACGTGACACTTTGTTAGCATGAAAATCTGTCCTTATTACGTGCGCCAGCAGAGCACGCAACTAGGGTTATGACTGTTTGTGGGTATGTGGCCATATTTGGCTACGGTGCCAGCCACTGACAAGAAAGTAACGCCAAATGACTAGGCGATGACTTTGGCTATGGGGCCACGGCACCCATATCCTAATGGCTATTGGGCCACGGCTCCAATGGCACATGCCATTGAAATGTTGAAATTAAGTTGGCACCTGGACAGTGCAGTTTAGTTGGCAAGTGATGTCATCGAGTGACCGAGTATTATGCATACAGTTAAGTGCCAACCTACAGCACAGAGGTGTTGCACTTCCATGCTTTCTGCATCTGCAAGAAAACACACACAATAAAGATGCCCTATTAAAGACGGCGTACCAATCTGGGGTTGCCACCTCCCCAGCCTCCCTGGCTCCCTGCAGACTGTATGTTCGCAGAGATTTGAAGAAGCAGGTCAAACGCGAACCTAATGAAGACGAATGAAGAGCGACAGAGGAACATGTGTGCCGGTGGATGGCAGCGAGCGGAGAGCAGAGCTGGCAGTGTACCGGCTCTCATTTATTTTCGGTGGAGAAAACGCACAGCTCAGTCCTAAAATAGAGGTCAAGGCTCAAATACAGAAAATGTCAGTGACCCTTTTTTTTAGCTTTGTGGACACGAGAAATGGGATAAAAGTGCTCCGAGGGAGCTGTGGTCAAAGGAGGAAATCAATACAGCTGTTAAAGGGGGAGGGGGTAGTGTTGTACAAATACAACACGGTAGACAATTATTTTCAATTGTAAAAAAGAGATAAAAGTTCAGAGTTGCTTACTTGTTTGCCATTTCATATTGAATAGCCTAATCAGGTGGGATAAACATTGATGTACCTTTTTTAGTGCAAAGGGGCATTCCCTAATGTTCTTGAACAGCTAGAAAATGAGCTGGATTAGGATTGCCATTACCAGCATTTGGTTCAAGTAATGGTACTTGACTGACTTTATGACATGCACTGTATATTTGGTATCCTCAAGACAGCCTGACGTTGACCGTAGGAACATGTACACTTTGGGGCAAATGCCTGGGTTTGCTCAGACACAGACCATTGAGGCCTGTGACTGAACAAACGCAGCATCGCCTACATTAAATCTGATTTCTGCAGAGAGCTCGCTTTGCTTTCATCCCTTTCTAAACACTTTGCTAGCTAAACTCTTCCTCCTGTAAAAAAAAATGTAACACTTTAAAACATGGCATTCCTCCATTCATTCCATAGCCTGCCATTTACAGGTTGCCTTTTGAACCCGGTCCTGTCATCACAGAGGAATGGAATTTTCTTTGCATTACAACTAAACAGATCTGTTAGTAGGCCTTTGTTCCGGACCTCTTTAAATGTCAGCGCCGTGATATGGAATGAATGGTGAAGCTTAATGTTTGTAATTACTCAAGACGTCTTAATCTCACACAGTGTTTGAAGTGGAAATGTAAAAAAAATGACATTTTGAGTTCAAATATTGTAAAAAAAAAAAAAAAGAAACCGACACACACTTACGCAAAACAACCCACAAGTAGAGTACTTAGCGTTGACTGTCCGTCTCGCAACAAAAAAAAAAACTCAACAGACGTCAAGTTTGCTAATGATGTCCTGGTGTGCTGTCAATCTAACCGACACATGAACAATAGCACGCCAGAGAGTAGATGCTTGAAATAGCTAATTGCTGCTAAGATGCTCAGTTGAGCAACATCTAGCCATTGTTGAGCTGCTTCATATTCACAGCTGTCTTTTCCAGCTGCCATGATGAAACTTAAAAGGTATTACATTAGCAGGTCCCTGGCTTTCTTTATCCATGTGTTGTCCATGTAGCTACACCAAGACTAATGACTAGAGTGAGATTGCAACAACTGCTGGGGAAAAGAGAAAAAAATTACATAAACTGGCACGTGCAGGAATGACGCAAAGCAAACCATCCATAAGCCTTATTTTTAACTCTGTTGCAAAACAGAGTCGCACACCGAAAACAGCTGATCTGCAAGCTCTCGTCGTGTTGCACCACGCTGCGTTTTGGACTTGCAGATCGGATATTTCCGGCACGCGACTCCGCCATACATAAATTCAGCATTATCCGTGCATTTTCATAATTTCAGCTAATTTGCCCCAGTCGTGGAGTTAATCTCTGCCAACCTGTTGATCGTCAGTTTCCAGACACATTTCTGGAGAGAAGCCCAAGAGTATTTGCAGCCTGGACCTCTGTCAGTAGCGCCAAGCAACACAGCCACAAATTGGAATGTGGTACAGCTCTGGGAAGGCAGCCAAGATTTAAATTAGACAATAACCTCTGCTCTCTCTATACTGCCTCTCTTTTCCAGCTGCAGGCCCAGCCATTTGTTTAATACAGTCAGCCCTGTAGTGTATAATAGACTGATATATGAGTCACCGCTCAGCAGTTTGTGTTTTTTCAGATTTATAGAGATTGAACAACTGGTCGGTTTGTACTTACTGTGGGCTTATCGGAAGAATAAAATGGAAAGGACGCAGGCAGCCTGGGCTGGATACACCCATGCAAGCTTTGAAAGGGAATTGTTACAATACATGCATAGAGGTATTAGAATACATTACTAGACAGAGTAGTTGTGATTACAGAGTAAGAGCAATGGCCCAGAGGTTCAACAACAAAACACTACAGATTGCACTGTTTGCAGTATACAGTACACAATATGTGCATACATTGTTGGAGTTTAACTTACACAAAGAAATACCTGACTACTTTATGCAGCCTCCATTACTCATCTTGCAGCAACATATAAATCTGTTCCGCCTCAGTGTTTTAAAACAAGCTTTTTTGGATGCAAATGAGTTTGCATCCTCAAAATAATATTTGAGGAAATCCATGTTTGTCCTCGACACACTGGCAGTCCAAGTATTGACATATTGGTCAGCCACGTTCAGAGTGAAAATCCAAAGCCAAATAAACAGGTTAATCTCACAGACTGCTGTTATAACCAGACATCATGCTTGCATTGTGGATCGTGGCCTTGTTTGACATCAGTGAACACAACTCACTGTTTTGATGGTTTGTGCTTTTATACCTGGGGTACACATTATATCACATATTGTTTTGTTCTTCTCGTAGGTTAAATAGTTTTCCCCCCTCCCGCAATTACTCTGTATAAGAAATGCCGGATTGCAATTGCATTGAGATCTCTAAAAGCTCTTGACTGTGCACATTCCCAAAGCCAGTTATAATGAGTGTATTAGCCAGTAATGGTGCCTGGGGAATAGAGAAATGTGTCGGTGCTGCTGGAGCAATAAGAGAGGAGGACTCCACTCCCAGCAGCTTTCAATAGAGCTTTATGTGGATCCAAGTCCCTGAGCTCATAGCCACCACTCTGACAAACCAACAGTAAGAAGCACAACCATCATCATTACTGCCACCTGAAAAACAAAGCCATTTTCTGTGGCATCATAACCGAACCTGTGTGACATTTAACTGTGTATTTTCAGAAAAGAACACCCTTTAAGCCAGCAATCCCAGCATCCATATTGTGGGAAAGATTTAGCAGAAAATAGCAGATCGACAAGCTCTGTTAATGTCGATCTGCTATTTCCTGGGAAAGCTTTCCCCACCATAAAAGAAAAGACACTAATATAGAGCCCTGAGGAACTCTGCTTAATCGTATATGGTTGTGAAAGGTTTCCCGACGATAACAGAAAACATAGAATACACTAGTATAGAGCCCTGATGGGACTCCAGGTTTAGTTCTTTGGTTTAGTTGTTTAAGCCACAGCAGCCCATGGCCATGTGCTGTGGCAACTGGAGTGTCAGTATAAGCCTGGCTAAATTCACATCTCAGGCTCAGACACCTATCACTTCAAGTTCAAGTTCTATTTCAAGTTCAAATCCTATTACTTCAAGTTACTTCAAATAGTAGTCTGCCTTGTCGTCGATACAGCATGGAGCCAAGACATCAGCATTGAGCCAACCCCGTTCTTGTGTTATCCTAAGGTCCCCCAGGGGACTTATTTTCCTGGGATCTATGTTATTTATATTGTTGTTGTTTTTTGCACAATTAACAACAAAGTAAGCAACAACAACATAGTAGTGGATTGTGTAGGTGAGATTAAAAAAATAAATACAATCCTGTGGGGTTTATGAAATCAATCTTACCTCGTTTAACAACAGAAATACAGATACAAATGGGAAAGTAATCAGAGAAATAATAAGTTGCTTACAATGTGTCAAGAGCTTGTATATCTGCTATGTTCACTCCCTGTTCGCCCCAGAATAGGGACGCCAGGGTTCATGTTCAACATTTTATGTCGGGTGTGCTGCGGACATTATGTGAAAGCTACACCGTGTTTCTGTCTGAGGCATTCTCCATCTCCTAAGCCCCTTGGTGGCTGTGGGCCAATGGTTTTGCACCCCACTAGATCAAAGATGGAACCCCATTTGGCTGGTGCTTTCTTTGGGGATTTCGTTCTGGAGAGGAAAGAGAGCAGACTCCTAGGACAATTGGGATGCTGGATGGCGATCTGCAGTACATGGTAGTACTAAGGCTAGTTAACGTTAAATTGTGCTCACAGCATGGGTCCATTATGAGACACATGCAACGTTGGTTTTGCAGTTTGGCAGGTCTTAACCCTTGGGGGATTTAATAAACAGTAGGTCTGGTGAAGCTTAGTGGCTCATTCTGGTACATGGCAGTAATGTACAAAAATAATTTGCCAAAATATTTCTGGGCAACAAAATTGTTCCATTAGTGTGCCATCAGGATGCTGTGCTCAAGGGTGCATTCGATTTTGCTCACTGAAATTAGCACTAAAAAGACTAATTGTCTTCTTGTTTCTATGATGCTGAATTAAATATGTTTTTGTACTGCAAAGTGCAAAGCAATTTTGTCTTTTTGTGTGTACTGTGCTTAGAATGTTTGTCATGGTAAAACAAAAACTGTTCAAAGCTCCCAGTTACCATACAAAATCATCCATACCATACATACATCATTGAATATCACAGTAATTTTGAATAAGAATTATTTCATTTTGTGGTTTTACACATCTTTGGAGCTAAAATGCGTTCTGGCCCCTTGCTGAAAGAAAACCTCACTAGCAGCAATGTATATGGATTTTGTTGTTTTTTGTCAGACCCGTGGCTCAAAGAGAGTATTCAAATCATTCTCAGTCAACATTTGTTTGAGCCCTCCTGGAATACTGGGGTGGGTGGGGTTTTCTCTCATAGGGCAACACAGAATGGCAGGATGTTGAGACTATTTGACAGTCAAAATAAGCTCCTGGTGATTCACAACTTATCTGACACTATCTGAGATCTCCCCATGCCGTGGACCCCACCCATTGGGCACGCTAAGTATGTTAAAACAAACCATGAGAGCTGTTTGCAAATGATTAGGAGTTAGGACCCAGGTCTGGTTCTCATACAGTACAGCAGTGAGCAGTATACTCACACAGGGGCTTTACATCTCCTCCATGTTATTCTGCATCTGTGCTTAAACACCAGGAAAGCATCTGTGTAACCACTTTAACCATTATTTAATACTTTATATAGCTTTATATATAAATAGCTACACGCTTTGTGCCGCGCTATGAGCTTGTAGATCTGCTATTTTTGAAAATGTTTGAAGATTTGTGACAAATCTTTGAACATTTATTTTTACAAATATAAAGTGTAAAACTTTAACTCAAATCTTTGGTTCCGGGGTTCCTCTGAACAAAATAGTTTGAGATGGAGGTCCGCGGCCAAATAAATATCATTTTGGGGGTCCTTGGCATTACAAAGTTTTGGGCAGCATTGATATACTGTAGAAGCGTACGTTTTTCAAAAACTGTTAGGATTTAGAAGTGGTTTGTATAATCGCCTTAATGGGTTAACCACTTAAACCCTATTATACTTCATTGACCACAGTTAGCCAAGGCTCTATACTAGGCCCCCTACCTTTTTGCCCCCCTAAACCAAATCTCTGATCGCTCTAAACAGCCGATCAACCTCACTGTGAGCTGTTAGATGTGCTGTTTTCACAGAGTGTTCGCCCTCCCACCCTGGTTTTTGGTCGATTTACCTCCTATGAGCGTTGCCAAAAAAGTGCTCACTCACTCAAAACTTTTACAGTATCTTTCAACGCTGCCGTAATGACTCAGAAATTTGAAACAACACAGTGCGTATTTGCCGAACTGTGAAATCATTCAACTTGTTCCCTTTATTTTCGTGGTTAAAGCTTGTCGGTGGCAGACTGTACTTCCACCTCCCATAAAAAGAGAGAGAATTATAACGTTCCTGTTCCACGAGACCCAGTTAAACCCAAAGGCCGTTGGGTTTAACTCTCGAATCAGAGTCAGGCCAATGATCTATAATTCCCTGCACTCACATTACAGACGCTAAACGACTGAACATCGCTGAATGTCATTCTCACCATGTCGGCGAGCCTATGCTCCACATGGGACGTTAACACGGGTAATTAATACAGCCTCCGATCAAACACCGAGCACACTGGTAGAGTTCCAGGAAAACAGGTGGTCTTTTATATTGCCATGTTGACACCCCCAGCGAGGGTTTAATTCCGTCCTCCAGGTTCCTAGATTTGCTAAAGTAAACAGATCTGCGATGACGCTAAGCCAAGCCACACAACAAGCCAGAGCACAGTGTAAAAGAGGAGATAATCAGGACTGTGTTCCCTGATTATCTGCTCAAACGGCTGTCATCAGCTTGATTCAGATCCCAGATAGGGTTTCAAAGCTTCCCTCTCTCAGGCCTGTTTCTCCTGCCGCCCGGCACATCGCAGGACAAAGTACTCAACCCCAGTCCCCAGTACTTGAGTCAAAGTAATGATACTCCTCCTAGGAAAGTGAAAGTCACTACTGTACTACTGGAGTAAGCAAAGTACAAACTAAAAAGTACATTTTATTTTCATTGTCAATGCATTGTCGTATTAATGTCTTGATTTTCCAGACATTTTCACACACACAAACATGTCCTTAAGTACAGTACTCAAGTAAATGTTCTTTGCATGGAGAAAAGTTCTCAGTCGCCTCAGTCATTTGGAAATTTTGGATTCCACAGAAGTCTTCAATGGAATAATATTGTGCACCAAAAGTAGCCGATCTACAAGCTCACAATGTGTTGTAGATCAGTTACTTTTGGTTATTGCAGTATTATTATTATTTATTTTTTTAAAGATTTGTTCTTGGGCTTTTATGCCTTTATTGAAATGACAGTAGAAAGACAGGAAATGGGGAGAGAGATGGGCAGTGACACGCAGCAAAGGTTGCCGGGAACGGGACTCGAACCCGCGACATGCTGTCAGACATCAGAGCCCAAGTGATATGCGCCTGCACCGCTAGGACAGCAGGCGCCCCTGCAGTAGTTATTTTAAGATGAAAGAATAATTGAAGTTCTCTGTGGATATTTGTATAATATATAATGTTTTGTATTTGTTGATGACCAGCATTTCAGGCAACGTCATCATTAACAGCCAATGAGGCGCAATTTGGAATCACACATAAGTTCTGGGCAGAGCCGTTCGTTTTCATCCCCGTCGGCAGGTTAGCTACTCACCAGCGTTGGCAGGTTAGTGAGTTAGTTACTCACCAGCGTTAGTTTCACTGAGGTAAGGGTTAAGGTTAGGTTTAGGTGGTCGCACCTCTGCGCGGTCGAAGCGCACAAAAAGGAGGGCTCCCTAGCTCCGGTTCAGGCTCCGTTCAGCCAATCAACAGCTTCCGTGGGCGGGGTTTTCCCAGAACTCATGTGCGTTTCCAAATAACACGCCAATGAGGGACCAGCATTCCTGGTGATGCCAGTGGTGATGTCACTGGCATCTGCCAGTGGTGATGCCAGTGTGAGCGCACCTCATGGCGCGCTCTACTGTCGCACAAGTAGGCCATACATGGCTTACTTGTGCACAAGGCGTTGGCACCTCGACAGAGTGCAGTTTCTAGTTGTGTTATTGTTTTATGCTATGTTGATAAATTGAATACATAGGACCACAATGGACACAAATCCCCATGACTTGTTGTGCTATCCTTTTAGCCTTAATGTCTGTCTGTACCATGTGCTGTTTACATACCTGACTACTAAAGTATTCAATCAATCAAACCACTGCCGCTACATGGGGTTCTTCTCAACCCGAGAGGCAGAAGAAGTAAAGAGAGAAAACGCTGCCTCCGCTGAGAGAACTTCCCCTGGACGCTGCTGCCTCGTGTAGCCATGTACCAGTGGTCCTCATGAGACACAGAAAGACAGTGCTGCTGCTGCTGGAGCCGGGTGGAACTAATGATTTTCAGCTTTAAACTGAATTACCAATCGATTGGGGCCCACAGATCAGAACACGGCTCGGAAGCCGCCGCCGGTTTGGACAGACAGTCCGCCGAGTCGCTTTGCAAATTGACTCTTGCACACATAGAGGGGGAAACGTACTGTATCTGTATGTCGTCTCTGTCAGGTGGAAACCTCATTTGTCCAGAACTGTTACTTATCAGGATTCAAATTCAAAGTAGCGAAAGTAGCAGATCGACAAGTTCGAAACATGTCGCTTCGCGCCGCGTTTCAAGCTTGTGAATCTGCTACTTTTGATGCTTTTGTGTGACGCTGTCAGGAC
This sequence comes from Nannobrachium achirus, assembly GCF_963921795.1. Classification (NCBI taxonomy): domain Eukaryota; kingdom Metazoa; phylum Chordata; class Actinopteri; order Myctophiformes; family Myctophidae; genus Nannobrachium; species Nannobrachium achirus. The sequence goes on along the minus strand of NC_137816.1, from coordinate 24,852,436 downwards.
GATCAAGTAGGGCTGTTAATTTATGAACAAACACAAAAAGTTTGAATTTGGAGAAATATGAGGTTTCTGCCGAGACAGCGGCGATATGTCAGCTTGGCACTGCATGTACGGCGGCCTGCTGGGTGTGAATGGGGCCCTGTGATCACCACAGAGGCAGCTGCACAAGTGTTTACACTGAACAGGGTTGTAAATGAGCGTGTATTTGGTCAGGAGCGACCACGGAAACAAGAAGGTAACCTTCCCCTGGAGGTTTAGTATGTACACAGTAAAATGCCCAACTTGTGAAAGTGCAAATTCGTTGCCATCTTGTTTTTTCATAAATTAATGCCCTATTGATCATACCTCAGCGTCACACAAAAGTAGCATATCTACAAGCTCGAAACTTAGCTTACGGTTGTTGAATTTGAATCTTGAAAAGTAACAGTTTTGGACATATAAGGTTTCCACCCGACAGAGACGATATGGCAAAAACTCTTTCTGTCAAATTTCAATATAGCATTGCAAAAAATACCATTAATTTATGGAAATACACAAGTTAAAGCATGGAGATACAAGGTTTCTGCCTGACGTTCTCTCTCAGAGTTACAAATGTAAACCTTTTCATGATGTGTACTCTCTCAGAGTTACACAAATGCAACTCCGGCTCATCCACACACTATAAGTTTTAGGCTAAAGCTAACACAAAACAGTCCTGGGGACTTGTTTGCATTGTGGTCCTATGTGAAGGAGAGGAAAGGGTGCTGCCTTGTTTGGGCACGTGAGTCTCTTCTCTTCCCTGCCTTGTGTTAAATCAGAGGCTCTATGTTGGCGTTGGACCAAGCCTAAAAGGAAATTGCCCCATACCCCAAAAATGATAATGGTACAAAGCAAATTACTTGTCTGGATTGGAGTTTTTAACTGTGGTGTTTTTTATTTTTTTATTTTTATAGCTCCTACTGGTGAACATATTAGCACGGGCATCCTGTTGAAGAAACCAGTGGCTAGGCTGTGCTTATTGGGCTCAGGCGGTAACTGTAAAATCACTTGTCAAAAGTGGTGGAAGAAGTACTCTTTTACTTGAGTAAAAGTAGCAATACAGCAATGTAAAAATAGTCAGTCAGTTGAGTAAAAGTTTGGTATTAAAAATGTACTTGAGTAAAAAGTACAACAGTATTGGCGTCAAAGTGTACTTAATGTACCCAAAGTAAAAGTACTCATTAAACAGAATGTCCCAATTTACAAGTTTTCATGTCCAAAACGTACAAAGATCCTTTGAAAATAGCCAATCTACAAGCTTGCAACGTGTCGCAAAGCACACGTTATAATCTACAAAGTAACTAGTAACTAAAGTTTTCAAATAATTGCAGTGAAGTAAAAAGTACAATATTTGCCTCTGAGATGTTGTGGAATAGAAGTAAAAGTATAGAATTGTACTTAACTTAGTTACTTTACACCACTGTCAGGCGGTAACTGTAAAATCACTTGTCAGCAGTTGATTTGTTTCTGGAACAGAGCTACGTTCTTGATTAAATTAGTTCAGGGGGTTTTCAGCAGGATGAAGGAGGAATGTGTCCACGTTTCTTTACCTGCTGAGAGACAGACAGACAGACAGACAGACAGACAGACCCTGACACCGCAACTCTGGTTATTTAAAAGGTGTAATTCAGACTGCTACTACGACTTTGTCTCTGCAACTTTATAAAAGTTGAGTTCATGCTCGGCCGTACAACAGTTTAACCATGTTGAAAAATAACAGATCTGCAAGCTCACAATGCTTGGCCGATGCGGTGACACCATCGGACGACAAAGTAAAAATTGAGCTTAAAATTTTAACTTTGGTTTCTTTGGTCTGAACTGGGCTTCATTAATGTGTATCGGAAGTTCAGGCTGCCGAAAGCTGTATTCTGTTGATGCAATAAATTGGTGGTGCCTTTGTAACATTTTGCATGTGCGATCTCTGAATCCCCCCCCCCCCCCCCCCCACACACACACACACACGCTGTTACCTTGGGGGTATTCTGGGAGATTTATTCATGAGAGCCATCTTCTGCATCAAATTGGTTAACTTGAAGCTAGCAAAATGCAGACATATAGAATACACATGTGCATACTGTACCTGAGATCTCTTTTTACCTAAGAGATTCCAGCATCACAGGTTTCTTAAGGGCGTTGTGTGCATTTTTGATCTCATTCAACACCCACTGAACCACTGACGTGTGTATTTTAAACACGTAACCAGTACTAACCACTTGGATCCTAAGTGTCCCTATTCAAGACATGTCGTATTAGGTGAACATTCAGCGGAAATAGCAGATCTACAATTGTTGGTTTAAAGGGACAAAAATGAGGATGCCATAGAAACCTGAAGACCTGAGGCTGATTCTACAAATGCCTTCTAAATCAGTAGTTCTCACTTCTCAGTCTCGCACTCCAAACTGTGAACTTGTACTGTATATCTGCTTTTTTCCAATAGCCAATGTAATAAATCTAAAATGACACAGATGCTTTCACGGTTTTAATGGGTTAAGTATATAGTTTATGTCATGTATTGGACTATTTATTTTTGAGCGGTGGTAGCCGCTCCTGTGATTCGCTTTCAAGATGTTACTGGCCGTGTATGTCTGTCGCCTGCCGTGTATGTCTGTCGCCGGCCATACCTCTCCTGACCACACACACAGACCACACACACACACACACGTTAAAGGAGGGGCGCTATTGAGCAGGGCAGGCAGACAACACACTCTCTCTCTCTCTCTCCCTCTCTCTCTCTCTCTCTCTCTCTCTCACACACACACACACACACACACAGCGCAACGGTGGGGGCTTGAGTGTGGGGAACACGCACCACTGAGGCAGACAACACACTCTCTCTCTCTCTCTCTCTCTCTCTCTCTCGCGTTGGTCAGGGACCGCGTTGGTCAGGGACGTGCAGAGAATGTTAAGAGAGGCAGGGGCTGACATTTCTAAAAGGGCCCTTTGGTGGACAATTCTCTCTTAAAAGGGCAGGGGCTCAAGCCCCGTTTGATGTCTGTGTGCACGTGCCTGACGACTGTCGTTGGTAAAAGCAAGAGCAGTATCATCGCATCGTCTATGCGAAGCGTGGAACAACCACGATGTGAAACGAGCAATTATAATCACACCAATGGATTATGATTTCGTTTGAACCAAATTAGGTAGTCTACAGAGGGACGGAGGGAGTTTTACCGTGAACGTGGCTGCGTGCAGGCAGACTCGTGAGAGAAGAAATCCATGCTTTACACAGTGTTTTCGGTGGAGAAGTCTCGTAAACAGTCTGCCTTCCCGTCCCTACCAAATGAGTCGCCCGTTTCAGCTTGACGCGTTATCATTCTGAATCAATTAAAGTTACATTGTGTGAAACGTGAGCACGTTTAACTCAAGAGGCAAAGCACTGTCTGCTAGGCGGAGGACGGTCAGTGTAGGGAAAGTTCAGTAGCTGGAGGTTTATTCTTCGCTGTATGTCGGTGTCGCTAAACAAGCACCCTTTTAATTAATCTACAAGCCCACAACCTATTGGATCAGTGACGCATTGTGGACTTGTAGATCAGCCCACTTTTGCAGCGGCGAATGGAGACTTCTGCCTCGCGACACCAGCCACATTTTAACGTTACACGCGAGAAGTGCTGCAGATTTGTTGTTTTAATTAAATATAAATTAATTCGAAGCTCTAGGGGTTGGTGGGTAAACCACCGCTCAGTTCACACGGGTGTGATTTTTAGTTACAGTATGGGCAGGACCACATTGGAAAAGAGTGTTTCATTATATACACTTTAATGTGTTTTCCTGACTTAAGTTATATTGTGATTTTACTTATATCTTTGACTCAAATCAAATCAAGTGTTGAAACCCTGTCATACAATCAATGGTATGGCAAAACAGGCCGGTCTACAAGCAGCACACAGCTTATAGATCACCTAGTTTTGCTATTTAATAAAAAGCGTTTTCTCCTATAATGACGTGCCTAAAATAGGGATGCTGTGTTGAAAGTTGTTAAAACAACAAGGCACAGCATGAGAAGAAGACGAGTACAGTGAATCTTTTCCATTTGTATGCCCAATACTGATGATAATCTTGGGATGGGGGTCTTTTTCAGACCGGGTCCAGTCCATGTTTACTGATAGGATTTGTGTGGTTACCCCATCTCACTGAAGGTGAGATGGGGTCATGTTGGTGTAATATTGCGTATTGCCCTGAGGTTGAAATAATTTCGTTTGCCAGAATAGCTGTATAAAGCTGCTCATTTCCCACTGGAAATATATATATTTTTTTGTAAGAATCATTCCTAGACTGGGGTTAACAAGAGTGAAATAAATCTTTAGCTATAACAGCATAGGTTTTATTCGGGGGAAAGGAAGTAAACAGCCCTATAGTACATGAACTCCGTGAATTCAAATGCTTCCATTGAAATGTCGAGTAACTGACTTGTTGCAGTTTTGCCTAGTTTTAAAAAGCCACCAATCTCCTCAAATAAAGATGAAATGAGAACATTTCGAACAAATTGTATCGCAATATCCTGGAAATATCAGCATGGAGAGAGTGAAGGAAAAAAGGGGGTAGTTGGATCATAATACTGTGCATTCATAGAAACACAGTGGCTCACTGGCTTTCATAATGTCTGTCTTAGTCATTTTATTAACTGTGAGGTAGCTTGGTGTTGTGTCTCCATGTGATATTTAAACAGTATGGTCTTTTCACAGCGACATCAGCATCCACTCTGTAAGCTCTTCATTCTCCTCTGTGTAACAGTTATTGGGGGGAAAAATGTGCTGGTGCTGCATATAGGAGGAAGAAAAACAGCGGATGGAACAGTGTTTTCTCTGCCGTTTAGCCATGTCTGTCTGGCTGTGCTGCTCGTATTACAGAGTACACCTTTAGCCATGCGATTCATTGTTAATAAAAGTTCTTATCCTATGGCTATTTTAAAGCGCCCCCCTTTTTTCTGCCGTTTGTTCCCTTCTGCCAGAGCCCTCTAGCAGGATAAAAGAAGAGTGAGACGAGAGCAGGATGACCTGATCGCGGGGAAAACACGCAGAGCTTAGATGTGCTGGCTTCTTTTAAAGCTTCGCCTCTCTGTTGCTTGAGCTGTTGCTTCTGTTGTTGCTGCTGTTGATGTTTCTGTCCAGTCCTTTGGTCAAAAGTTCTGAGCAAAAAGATACATCACAGTAACTAAAGTTTTCCCAAGTGCAATTCATGTTCACTACTTTGTTTTAGTGACACTGACTGATGCAGAGATGTATTGACAGGTTTCACTTTCCATCTAGGGACCCATGTGATGCAAGGACAGGACAACGGGACCTCACTTATAGACAGTACAAAATGATAGAAATTGAAAAGCAGACACTCATTCACTCACTGCCAGACAAATGGATGGATCGATGGACACACGCTACTGTAGGCTAGAAGATATCACTCTACAGATATACTGCATGCTAACAATGTAGAATTCCTTTTGGGTAGCGTGTCTGTCAGATCCTACCATGATCAACTGATACATCCCCACACTCTCCCAGCATTTCCATCCATGTTGAACGGAGCTATGCTCCCCCAGAAATGTCTCTCTCACACACACACTCACACACACACACACACACACACACACACACACACACACACACACACACACACACACACACACACACACACACACACACACACACACACACACAATCAATGTTTGGCCCCCTAACGAGGCTTCTTCTTTTTTTGCATAGCTCATCCAGCTCCTACTCACCATTTTAATTACAGAACGTTCATTGTCTATGCTGACCCATTTTGGTGTGGGTCCCTCTTTACAGTCAGCTGCGCGATTGCTCCAATCACACTTAATTTCATCTGGCATTTGACTCAATCTGCACGGCCATGAACATGAGCATTATGCCCCCCTCCGTCCGTCCGTCCGTCCGTCCGTCCGTCCGTCCCTCCCTCCCTCTCCCTCTCTCTCTCTCTCTCTCTCTCTCTCTCTCTCTCTCTCTCTCTCTCTCTCTCTCTCTCTCTCTCTGTCTCTCTCTGAAAATGAATTGAGAATAACAATAACAAGACTCTGCGCTCCCTAGCTTGCTCTGGTCGTCCTCCGCTGAGGCTCCTGGCCCAGGCTGCACCATGGTGGTGCCGGCGATGCATGCATGGCTTTTAACGGCCCAGATTGATACTGGTGGCGTCACGTGGGACATTTCTTGGGGTGTTAGTCACAGTCCTCTGAGGAGATGTGGTGCTGCTCTTAAAGGGCCCCGAACGCACAATAAACCATGCCCTGCAGAGAGACCAGGGAGCCCACAGAATCCCACACCGCTAATTAGTGCTGCTTGGCCCCTCGCTTGGTTGTGTATCTGCTAATGAAGGTAATGAGGATCAGGTCGTCAGCATCTGCAGTTACTGTATATGCAGTGTAGGGCATTCACCAAATATTCGAATATTCTAATATCAAAGTCACTATTCAACGTTGTTCACAGAAGTCGAATATTCGTTTTTTTTTGTTTTTTTTTTCTCTTTAAAAAATATATAATTTATAAAGCTTGGCTAGATAGGAAGTCATAAGAATGCGTTGTCAATGCCCCTGGTGGATGAATTTGTTAATGCTCTATACCAGGGCTTCTCAAACCTTTTTAGGCCGTGACCCCTCAAAATAAACATATTTGAACTGAGGACCCCACCCTGACAAGCACTTGGAATTGTAGGTATTACGTTTAATGTGACTCTGTTCTGCAGATAAATATTGTGAAGTTGCGAGGCGTTGTGAGAATGTAGATCGGCTATTTTCACAATGTTCGCCTCTTGCTTACTTATTTGGCCAGTCCTGTCGAATATTCGACAATTCGAATACTTTGAGGTCGAATAATTCAAATACTAAAAATCACTATTCGTGAATGCCCTAATGCAGTGTATATTCTTTGGTTTTGTTTTGATGCCACTTTCAATCCCTGATTCCTTCATAATTCAGCATGCCGTGTTTTGGCAACACAAACCTGATGTGTGACATTGACAGTTAATTGAGTTGCAAACTTGTGAATATTATTGGTGTAGATGAGGAATTGTAATAAAACTGCTTCTCTGAGAGAAACCTACACACCCATTTATATATTTTTTTCTCCCACATCTGTTTATATGTCAGTACCGCCGCCCCTAGACCAGTAAAGTAACTTAAGTACATGTACTCAAGTACCGTACTAAAGTACACTTTTAAGGTATGTTTTACTTTACTAGTAGTAGAGTTGGCTATTTCCAATTCTCAGTACTCTTATCTACTCCACTACTCTATCACAGAGGCAAATATTGTATTTTTTACTCCACTACAATTATTAGAAAACTTTAGTCACTAGTGACTTTGATTATTACCAGTAAGACTCCCTAATCTGGAGATAAGCGACCGTCAGGTCGCAGCGTGATTTTAGGCCAAAATGTGTAGGAGCAGTGTCCAAAAATGCGTTTGAAAAAAAAAAATCGGCCTGATGGCGGCGCTATATGGGACAGATCCATGTTGATGACATGAGTGTAGACATACTGTGTACAGATTTGCGTGATTTTAGGGCAAAATCTGTAGGAGTAGTGTCCAAAGATGTGTTATAAGTACTGTTTTAAGTACTTTTACTCAAGTCAACTTTGAAAACCGAACTTGTACTTTTAAACAGCCTATTTCTACAATATGGTTTTTGATACTTTTATTTAAGTAAAGAAAGTGAGTGACTTTTTCCACCACTGCCCCTAGTCAACAAGGTCTCTTCCAGTACACATGGCGTCACCTGGCAGCTAGAGGAGTTTCACCATGCAGAGGAGCACGCTATCCCTCCCTGCTGGTGAACCTGCCCAACCAGTGTTGTTTTTGACAGCAAATCTTGATTTATTTTTAGTCATAGTCTTTTGAATAAATTCAATTTAGTTTTAGTCTCATTTTAGTCATCTGAAATGTTAGTCTAGTTTTAGTTGAGAAGATGTATTTTAGGCGACTTAATCTACAGTTAGTTTAGTCAACTAAAATGTATCTATGCAGGCATGCCGAATCTACAAGCTCACAACGCTTCATGATTCTTTTTTTGCTTGTAGGTCAGCTATTTTCGGAACTTGACACTTTGACACCTGCGTTCTACTCGATCCCTTCTCCACTAGTCTCATTTTAGTCTTGCTTTTATTTGTTGACGAAATTGTCAATATATTTAGTCTCAGTTTTAGTCGTCATAGATTAGTTTTTATTTAGTTCTCGTCAGTGAAAAAGGTAGTCAACAAACATTTTTCGTCATCTTTCTACTATAATAGACAGGCCAGCTCCTGGTGTTGTTTAAGCATGTCATTGATAGACTCTCACACCACTGCTTCTACAGATTCCTCCTTTCACACATACATCGCTGCATTTCCACCCTACATTCCTAGCTGCTTTCCCTGAACGTATTGTACTTGCACGATGTACAATTAAACAAAACAATAATTTAATGCTATGACGCGAATTACATCATAGTACGTCCATTAGAAACCTTCCGGCCGAAACACAGACTTACAAATAGTTCCACTGTGCAGTGTACTTACGAGTGTAGTAGGCCTACTGTGTCCCCTGGTGGCAGGAACAGTGTAGTGCAGACATTACGACACACACACACACACACACACACACACACACACAAAATACATGAAGAAACAGTGCTTTTTGTGGGCAACATGGCTTGGAGCAGTTGTGCGTGTGTGCATGTGAGCACGCGAAGCGTGCGATTTCTAGATATGAGCGGCCGCGTTAGCGGCCGCAAATTTCTAGTAGTTTTAATGGAAGTCAACACTCGACACTGCCCCCAACCAACCTGTAAGAGTCACTACTACAGCGAACAGAGGTGGCCCTCCCCAAGCCCCTTCCACAGACAGGGACAACTATGCTTGTTGGAGCAACGTCCGCCCAAACCAGGGAAACCATTGTGCATTCCAACGAGGGATGGGACGATAATCGTTATTATCGTGATAAAAAACTGCTCACAATAATCGTATCGTGGAGATTTTCATTTATCGTGAAATTGTTTTCAACATATTTTGATTATCGTGATAATATAGTAAATCGCAATTATTTTTGCCACAATAATCGTGACATGTAATTTTCATATGGTCATATCCCTAATTCGAACCCCACTCTCCTCCACAGTGGTGGTCAGGAGCTTTTAACCCTTTGTCCCCATGCACCCTAAGAGGCCTCCATCAGAATGTACAACAACTATAACTGAAGTGGCAGAAACCCCATTAAAACCGGCATGAAGCTCACAGATCCATACATGTTCTCTCGGGGTCTTCCCAGAATTCCCGTAGAACTCCTTGTCACAATGAGGAGCTATTGTTTCCTCACCCTTCTGAAAAGTCTTACTCTCATCCCGAGAAACGCAGGGGTGGAGGATACGGAGACAGCCCAGCGCAGAGCACTTATCTCCCTACACAATCGGTACAATGTTCCTTGTGTTTGAATAGAGGGGGGATATCTCTGAGACTTCAATTTGTTATCAAAGAGACGAAGAAGGGGACAGGGTAACACTTCCCTGATAAGACTGGCGTAAGGTTAATTACCAGCGGCTGTCTGACGTAACCCAGCCATGTCGGGTCTCAGAGTTGCACATTGCGAGGAGAAGTGAGGGAGTGCTACTTATTGACAGATGCGTCCCACTTGAAGTTTGCCTGTGTGCTTCTGCATTAGTGTGTGCATGTGTTCATGTGCCTGGGTGTGTTAGTTAGGGCACAGTCACACACATGCACAAATTGAATATTCACCTCCTGTTCACTTCCAGTCTTTGCGTCCAACAGCAAAGGAAATTGGCTTTTTGGAGCTGTGTGGAGCTCCCTATACGTGGCCGTGTGTGTGGGTCTGTCTGTCTCCGTGTCTGTCTGTAGCCTGCAGTAACCTTTTCTGACCACACATGTTAAGGGAGGGGCACTGTTGCACACACACACACACACACACACACACACACACACACACACACACACACACACACACACACAGCTCCACTTCGAACAGAGGTTCGATTTTTCTGCTTCGCTTGTCGTCACATTTGGTGAACTTTGACCACGGGCCTCAACTAATAGCATTGATGGGAAAAGTACTACATCTGTTTTACTATGTAAAAGTATAAATACTGCAATGTAGAATTATTCTGTTATAAGTAGAAGTCCAGATAAAAAAAAAAATACTTGAATAAAATTACAAAGGTATCGGTATCAAAATATACTTAAAGTACCAAAAGTAAAAATAGTGATTATAGTAGATCTACTTGTAGAGCATCTATTTTCAAATGGCCTACCAAATGGTCTATTTGGTAGCAAAAGGTTTCAAATAAAAGTATAATATTTGCCTCTGAGATGCAGTTGTGTATAAGTAAAAGTACAGAAAATCGGAAATACTCCAGTAGTAAAATTACCTCAAAATTGTACTTCAGTACAGTACTTACGCCACTGACCAATAGTACATTTGTTTGTGTGGTTGACCTCTCTTAACTCTCATTGGCTGTAGTTTTCTTAATGTGAGCCAAGATGGAGACCAACATACACACACATGAACTACACACCCCAGCAAACTGATATCCTTGTGCGTCACATCCGTGCATGACATTAACACATCTACTGCCTCTTAATCTGAAGGTTGCTTGGTGCCTCGGTGCCACGTCGTTTCCTCCGTCGGCCGCCGCTATTATTTTGAAGGGCCGGAAGGGGGTTGTTTTTGTTTTTTTGGATTATCACTTGACGGCAACGATTACGTCATCTAGTCACATGACAGTGTGCGACAAGAAGATGAAGATGGCTGCGCCCTGCCTTGTGCCTTGTTTACATTTAGATCTGCTGCAAAATGTCTCAAAATGGCTATTTTGTTTAAATGAAGTTTCTTTATGGGCCTCTCCATTGACTTAACATTGAGGAGCTTCACTTCGCGTGCACGCCCAACGTGCGTTGTAAACAAATCGCCGACATTACCGATGCGAGCGGGACCGGAGCGACATTAAGTAAGTAATAATATCTTTACTGTATATACAGTAAGATTCACAGTCCTCACCGTCAACGGCGCCATGGTATTAACCCTTTCAATGACGGTGAGGACTGTCAACGGCGGCGAAAAAGTTAAAGGAGTAGTTCACCCCCAACATGACTTTTTTTCCTATTGATTACTCATGCCATGGAGACTTGAGTTCAATAATATTTTTTTGTATTTGTCGCATTCCTAAGACCAAAAATGATTCTGGATGGGGACCCAAATGCATGGCCCTGGATGAGGACCCAAATAAGGCCCTGGATGGACCCAAATGCATTTGGGTCAGAATCAATGGGGGTGAATTTAGGGTCAAGGGTCAAGTTCTGACCCAAATGCATTTGGGTCCCCATCCAGGGCCTTGTATTTGGGTCCCCATTCAGAATCAATGGGGTAAAGTTACTATAATTTTTTTTTTGTCTTTTTGTCTGCGACAAATACATACAAATATTATTGAACTTAAGTCTCCATGGCGTGAGTAATCAATAGACAAAAGTCATTTTGGGGTGAACTACTCCTTTAAGCATGACAAGATATGGCAAGTGATGGGCATCACCTGGATTCACATTTCACACCGCGTAACTGTGCCCTTACTCGCACACAATGCATACATTGTGTGTTTGTGTGTACTGGCATCTGTGCGTGCATGAAGATGAGGCGATGTCTGCTCAAATTTCTTGACATAGTGTTGTTGGCACATCCAAACATCACAATGCTAAAGCTGACACTTGTGATCTGATGAACATTTGAAGTGACATTGTAACATTGTGCAAACAATCACAATGTCTCAAACAGCATAGATGGCTGTCATTGTCATTGTCGATGGATGATGTCATCATCCCTCAACACAACCCTAATACAGATCCCTGTGCTCAGTTTAGGGGTAATCCAGATGAATTTATGCTCCGTCATTCAACAGTGGCACTCGCCAAAATACCAGATCTACAAGCTGTGTACAACGCTCATGTACTGTGCATTGAGCTGATATTCTTCTTGCACCTTAATGTCTATATCATGAACAGTATACCCTACCTGTCAAATGTTTGGACACAGCTCTCATTCAACGTGTGAGGGCTCCAAACCTTTGACTGGTAGGGTATACCAGCTGCCATGCTCATGCACCTTATGTCTAAACTCGTACATACAACTGTATTAATGCATATGCTATGTATACTATGTTCCCCCTTGCTTTCTCTCTCTTTCTGGAAACAACAAAAATGACGGAGCTCGCACAAAATCGAATGTCAAAACTGTTTTACACCGGTAAACCTATGATGTGACAAAAACGATGATTCTGATTCTGTGAGCTTGTAGATCTGCTGTTTCCGACACGTGACTTTGTCATACGACAAAGTGTAAATTGGGCTTAAAACGGTCTTGTCTTGTGAAGTTTTGGTCTGAACTAGGCTTTAGATCTAAATTAGTTCAGTGGGACAGCTCCAGGTAAGACCAGTCTGAGGAACTGTTAAGCCCCCCCCCCTTCCCCCAAAAAACACCTGCTTTGCCAACTGCTAGCAAAGCTTGTGGCTTTCTCCCCCCCCCCCCCCCCCCCCCTTCTCATTGGTGCGTAACGCTGTTAACATTGCTGCTGATTCTCTCTTGTCTCTCTCCAGGGCATAGACTAATTAATGGATACCATTCGTAGTTGATTAGCAGCAGTTCTTTCAGTAATTACATTCGCATACTAACCAGTCGGAAGAAAAGGAGGACGGGGAAAAAAAGCACCCACAAAGGAGTGGGAAGTATATTAATGCACTTCTCATTTCGTTCTGATCTTAATTTGTTTCTGCTATTGTTTGGCCTTTTGCTAAGATAAGAAACCATTTTTCCCCAACCCCTCTCTCTCTCTCTCTCTCTCTCTCTCTCTCTCTCTCTCTCTCTCTCTCTCTCTCTGTCTGTCTTACTGAAGTTATTCAGAATTCATATTCATATTTGAAGAGAGAGGACTTTTGTAATCAACACACAAAAGAGATTACTCCTGTGCTTTTGTTGAGAATAACAGAAAAGTGTTCTCAGTGGAAACTTCATGAAGACACAACTCCTGTGTGTGATTCCCTTTCTCCTGCAGGCCGTGTAGGCAGGGGCTGTGCTCCTCGCTCACAGAGAGGTGCATTGTGCTCCAGGGCCCAGCTGCTAGCCCATAATTCTTCATTCTATGTCCCATTGTTCCTACCTGTCAGCATGCTTGTGTCTCAGAAGAAAGGAAGTGGCTGCCATTTTGCCAGCAGGCTGTGTGTGGGTTGGGGCGAGTGGTTGGAGGTGGGGAGTTAAAAAGAAAAACATATTTCTTAACCAAAGCACCATTATTATTATTTTTTTATTGCTTACCTACATTTTAATAGACCCAATCTGTGATTACAATGTTGTGGCCCCTGTTGTCAAATGCTGCTGTCACCAACCACTGCCTTTGTTGCTGTTGTAATTCATTGGATTGTGGATGTTTTCTGGCACTTAAATTTGATGGGTGAGCTTTATATGCAAAGACTTGACAGCCATGTGACTGCAAAAGATATGATTTACATGGGATTCCGAGGCTGTAAAACGTTATTTACCTTTGTAACATTAAAAACAGGTGAACAGTGTAGTAAAAAGGCCCTTGTGATGGGATTTAGAACGTTGAAAAGGTCATACTTTCCATTACAAGTCCAGAACACAGATGAACATAACCAACGCACTGAGCCGCACCTACACCATGCATGCTCTACAGATGCTCTCCACTATCTGTTTTCGCTCAGTAACACTATTCCCCCCTCCCCTGCCACACACACACCCAAACGGGTTACTTGAAGTTAATAACCTGCCACTGAATCTCGATGCTTTTCTTTGTGATGCAAACACATCCTTAATTGCCATCCCATAAGACCTGAATAGCCAGGCCAGATTCTCATTACCTCGGTCTGACTCTGAATTGTGGGCCTCTCTCTTCACGTCACAATAACAGCCAAAAAGTGGCAGAACTCACATGTGTAAGGAGCGCGAGGGGTTAACTCAATGTGTAAACATTCAAAGCAAAGTGTGACATGCCGTTTGAATGGATGGTGCCGTCCTTTGTGAAAGGCAAGCGCCTGTACAACCAACACCATCGGCTGATGTTATCTCGAGGTCAGCAGGGTTGATCGTGTGTTTTGTTTTTCTCTTTCACTTGCAGTTCCAGAACAACAACAACTATATGAATATGGCAGAGGCCAATGGCGCCCTACTTGCAGCTGGCGATGTGAGTAAATACATAATTTTGTCGTTTTCGGGTTGAAACCTTGTATGTCCAAATTAAACTTTCTCTTGTTTTATTATTTTAAAAACTATTTATCTACAAGGTGTGCTTATAAATCTACTATTGCCACTACTTTTGTGCGGCATTTTCGTATGATGAAGTAGGGCTTTGATTTACAAAAAAAACATACAAATGTGAAACTTGGAGATACAAGGTTTCTGCCCGGCAGTGACGATTTACTTATTCCCCCCCCCCCCCCTCCCTCCCCTCGACATTCCAATACCCCCTATTTGATTATGGGAAAGGCAGGTGATGAAGACATATCGCCCACTACAGGTGTAGCCAATTAAAATGATGTAGCACACTGGAGTGGATGTTGTAGAACGGGTTAGACAGGTTTCCTGGCTGTTTTTCAAAAAAGCATTGAGGCCTGATGCCATTATCAGTCAGTGGACTGCATGGAAATGCATCATACTGTATCTTGAGCAATTTAAATGGCTACAGCTGTTGCATTACAATAGCTGACAGTGAGCCATTTCTTTTCATTGGTGGCTTTATTGTTTTTTCCCCCCAACATTGATCTATGTGCCGTGATACATGAGTAGCAGACATTATAGATGGGTCATTTTTACCACATTTACCAGTACCCATTGTAGGCTATATTTTCTTTACGTATACTGTATATATTTTGAGCGGTGCTCCTGGAAGAGGAGCTATAGCTCCAACATCTGGCTTTGTCCAGTCAAAAACCAAGAGGAAAACCTGTTCAAAAATGTCCGTGGATTAAATAAACTGAAGCGCCTTTATCAGGTCTAGATATGGCCTACATCCTGGCGTGCTGTGATTGGCTAGCGGCATGCTTTATGAAATGAACTAATAAATAGCCATGCTCACTTCACACTAAGTGTGATTTCTTTAACCACTACTACACCATTCAGCATTTTTACAACTTGACAACCACCGTTCATTTAAAGTTTCTGTTAAACTGTGTGGCATGTGGCCCAGGCCGTTGGCATGGTGGTCCGGGCACCCTAGGTTGCAATGCCAGCTTGACAGCGTGTCGCGGGATCGAATCCCGTTCCCGACGACCTTTGCTTCATGTCACTCCCAATTTCTCCTCTCAGTTCCTGTCAGTCTGTCCTATAAAAAAGGCATAAAATGTGCAACAATAAATAAGCATAGCATTCAACTTTGCCCTGTGTTTATGTAACAAAACAATACATATATATGTTAGTGTTTTTGAGGTACCAGTGAGATTGGGACGAGAGCGCTTGTTTTGTAGTTCACCTTATGGGCAGTCCCCGGAAGGAGCCGGTGCCATGGCATTGGTCCGACGTCTTATTGTTCTGACGTCCCATTAGTCCGATGCTGGTGAATGTTAACCTGCCGGCGCTGGTGAATGTTAACCTGGTGAATGCTAACCTGCCGACGCTGGTGAATGTTAACCTGGTGAATGCTAACCTGCCGGCACTGGTGAATGCTAACCTGCTGACACTGGTGAATGCTAATCTGGTGAATGCTAACCTGCCGACACTGGTGAACGCTGACCTGGTGAATGCTAACCCTCCGACACTGGTGAATGATAACCTGCTGATGCTGGTGAATGCTAACCTGCCGACGCTGGTGAATTTTAACCTGGTGAATGTTACTATGCCTAAACCTAACCCTAATCCTAGCCCTAACCTCAGTAAAACTATGCCTAAACCTAACCTGGTGAATGCTAACCTGCCGACGCTGGTGAATACCAACCTGGTGAATGTTAACCTGGTGAATGATAACCCTAACCTCAGTAAAACTATGCCTAAACCGATTGAGGACATGAGATGTCGGACTTATCCTGGAAGGAGGCACCACTTGCTCCACCTCACGCCCAAAAATACGCGCTTCTGGTCTCAAGCTCACTGAATTTCAAAAACACTGACATAATTATATATTATACCAATCATTTCCCTCTATACCAGCAGTTATCAGACACTGGAGTAGTGTGGTGGTGTTGTTTACCTTCACAAACACACTGTCCTCTCACTGTATTTTTGTTGTTTTCACTGTTTGCTTTGGTAGCCCAAACAGGAAATGATTGGTATGTAAACACATGGCAAAATTACATACTATGCCTTTAAAAGAGTAGTTCACCCCAAACAATGACTTATTTTCTATCAATTACACACCCTGTGAAGCCTTGAATTCATGGAGATTTTTTAGTTTTTGTTGCATTCCTAAGCCAATAATTTGATGACTGGCGGAGACGGACTGACCGATGACCCGGTCATCAAATTATTGTATCAGGAATGCGACAAAAAGAAATCTCCAAGAATTCAAGGCTTCATGGGATTACGTCTCATGACACGTTGCCTGCTCATCATGACTCAAAGACTCCTATACAAAGCATTAGCCTGGGTCACCTCCTCCTGAGCCTCTCGTAAGAACTTATGTTTTTGAGAGCCGGGTTGTCATGACTGTACTGACAGCACTGCACACGCCAAGGTGACGCCCTCGAAAGTTGGGGATGTAAACACCCGCTTCCCCCATGCCTCTTTGGAAGGCAAAATCAAGGAGTCTCGAGAAGATTCAGCAGCTGGTGTCACTCACAGTACCTCTACTCTCTTCGCTGACAGCTGTGAAATCGTGAAGCCAGATTTATACTCTGATATAACTAACTTGCGTTGTTGTCGCACACTGAAAATAGCCGATCTGCAAGCTCACAAACACGTTGCGGATGCGATGCGTTGTGAGCTTGCATATCGGCTATTTTCTGAGCGAGACAGACAGCCTCACTACGCATCTTTAGGCTGCTGAGATGGCTTATTTATGCTGTGTGTGTAGTGTATGCAACATTAAAAGAAAGCAAAAAAGCAAAGAATAGTTCTGCTACAGAAAGTGGCAGCTATTGTTGCAGGCCCCCTTTGCATCCATACTGCAGGGTTTCCTGCAGCACTTTACAGGCCAGGCGCCCCGCCCGGCCAGAAAACCCCCCCGCCCCCCCAAGGGTCTAAAAAAAAAAAAAAAAAAAATTTTTTTTTTTTTTTTTTTTTTTCAAAATTTTTTTTTTCAAAAAAACTTTTGGGACCTCCAACAATGTACTAGGCATGATCGCGATCGCGAAATTGCATGTTTAACCCCCATACCAACCCTATCTTTCAAACATGGCAGCCATGTTTGTTTACATTTGAAGAAAACATAAGGGCTGGTATCTCCTGAATGCCTGAACGGATTTCCAAGCGGATTTTTTTGTTTGAAAGCTGTGAAAAGAGTGTACATGCATAGTGCATCATCTGTGCACGAATTGTGGGCACATTCATGTGTTTTTATAGGGCAAAAATAAGAATTAATATTAAAAATGAAGTGAATTAATTACTCGAATTAATTAATTAATTATCAAAAATTTTCGGCGCACGCGCTTTGCGCGTGCGCCATGACATCCCCCCTGGTCAAGACTTTTTCCTGCAGGAAACCCTGCATACTGCATTAGTTCCTCTGCACATAATTCATTCTTGAATGTTATATCATTCTATCACAAAGCTTGAGGGTTATTACATCATGCTAACTTTTTCTAACTTTGATAAAGCTGTAAACCATAACTTCTTTTTAGTGAATAAAATGTTATTTGGACCAATCTGTAATATGGTAGAGTATGCTAATAATATTGTATTACTGCTGCTAATTGCTTGGGTAGGACCACTACTGGTTGACACTGACAGAGAGTATTAGTGCTTGCAGGTCAAAAATACAACTTATTCTTTGTCCCAAATATAGGCTTATTATATTGGGACCCAGGTTCGAATCCTGGGTTGGACAAGGAAAGTTATGGATTGTTTTAGTTCTAACTTCTGATGGCAGAGAAGACAGCAAAACATTATTTAACCCCAAATAATTCCTCTTTGACAGTGGAGCACAAGTGCAACATTAATTCAGCACGCAAGTAAAACGTGGCTAGTGTAACTGTTCCTGAGAGCCATAGTGGAAAAAAGACTTAACAGTGTGCTAAATATACGCACTGGTGATTCCCCCCTCCACCCTTTGCACTACCCTGTCATTAGAGACATGTGTACCAAAAATACCCATCATCCTCTATGGTTCTGATGGGGCCAATCTCCAGTTTAGCAGAGCGAAATTGATCTTTGCTTCAAGCCTCCTCACAGCATAGCCTCCTTAAGGAGTTCCAAAAAGAGTCAAATAGAGTATCACTGTTTTAACCACGCATTTGTAGAACTGGCATCCTATAGTGTGCATAGTTTCAATGTTCAGATTATTAATTTTGTTGGGATATTCTACTGTTTAGACTGATGATAGGTTCTTGGTTTACCTATGATCCTATAGATGATCATTTCTATGCATTTGATGTATTACCTCGTATTTACCTTACTGCTCTGGATTAAGAGTGTCTGCTAAATGCCTAGATTGTACACATTTGTAACTTAAGGTGCTATGTACAGTATACTCTATGCTATGTACATTTTACTTAAATGTTCTAGACTTGGTAAACTGGACCTCCATTAGCTCTGTACTTGGACCACATTTTGCCCTGTCTACACTCAAATCCCTTTGCCAAAAATAGCCGATTTACAACATACATTAACCACTTAAAAAGATGTTTAATACATTTTGAACTTGTGGAATGGGACACATTGAGTACTATTACTTTTGGTACTTTAAGTATATGTTTGATGGGTTACTCAAGTACATTTTGAATACTTCTTCCGCTGCTAAAAGGGAGTTTGAATTTTCTCCCACATTTTGCTCCCAAGTGGGTGCATCCTCTGCACCTAGGCAGCGTGCTGTGGTGGCGGGCCCGTGTCAGGGCCACGCCAACACACGCTGAGTAGCGTTCAAACCCCCAGCTGTGAGGGTCCAATGTGTGGCAGGCAGCGTAGGGCTGGGGGGAGGGGGCCGCGGGACACTTGATAAAACAGCCCCAGCTCATTTACATTTAATCAAAAGGAACAACAGTTTCCAGTGTTACGGTGCAGATGGCATTGTGTTTAGAGAGAGGGAGAGAGTAAAAGGGCGAGCGAGAGAGAAACACGACGAGGAGTCTTAAAGTGTTCCATGCAGATTTCTATGACCTCCACCAAGAAAGTTATGTTTTGACCCCCGTCCGTCTGCCTGTTTTGTATGTTTGTGAACAAAATATATCTTTTTTAGTACTTGATTTAGTACTTGGCTTACCAGCTTAGTGTGACAAAAGTTGCATAACCATAAGGAAGCAATTATTTGATTTTGATTTTAATTTGTATATTCAAATGGATTTTTAAGCTTTTATGCCTTTATTGATGGGACAGTAGACTGAAAGTTGAATGGGGAGAGAGAGGGGAGTGACGCGCTGCAAATGTCATCGGGATCGGGACTCGAACCTGCGACACGCTGTCAGGCATCAGAGCCTATCTGGTATGTGCCTGGACCAGTAGGCCAGCGGGCGTCCACCATAGGACATTTTTTTTATCCTACCACAAGGTTTATGGAGTGTAAAGTGGAGGTGTTGCTAAAAGCCTCATCCAACACAATACTATAGCTATCATGGATGCCATAAGTCATATGCACATATCAGTAGGCCTAAAGGACCATTTTGCACGAATTATTTCCAATTGCTTGCGCCACACAGCATAATGCACAGTGAAGAGAGTTATGCGGTAAAGACAGAATATTATTACATAGTTAGTCTCGCGTAGCCAGACAACTATTCCTCAATCTCCGAATGCTATATAGAGTCTGGAACGGCAGCTCCCAAACGTTGAGTGCTGCTCTGAACTAATAGTCCCATTGGAAACATAACAGAAACACAATAGCTCAGACAAAGTCATTCGAGTGGCCTATTCTTGTTATGGGTGTATATATAGTTTAAGAAAACCTTTGAAAACATCATGGAAGTAACACCAATAACACCAGAGAAAGACTAAATAACGCCCCCAGAAATATTGAAAGGAGACATAACGCTTCCAGTAGGACACGTTATTGCTACTGCACCAAGGGAGCGGTTGCGTCACATCCGCTTTATCTCGCACTCATCGTTTCTATTTCCGTTTGCCAGACTGTATGCCGGGAGCATTTGCCCAAATCGCGGAGGCAACAGTCTGGCCTCGCGAGACTATTACATAGTGGACGTAGTGATGCAGTAACGTAGTCTTGCTGGAAGTAGTTTTGAAAACATTTGAAAACAAACCTGTTGATTTGTAAAGAGAGTGTTTTCTGTGCTCAGTCTCACGAGAACAAGAAGAAAGTATAAGTCATGTTGAGATCAAAGAAACAGTGAGTGGATGAAGCCCTCTCTGCTCTGTTTTCTGTCTGTCTGTCTCACAAGTCTGTAACTGGCAGTGATTGAAGAAGTACTCATTTTCTACTAACTTAACACATTGGATGCCCACAATGAATTCAAGGGTTAATTTGCTGGTGCCCATGGCAACCCGCCATTTTGCCTACCTTCGAGGTCCTGGCGGAAAAAGTAATCCGAGTAAATGTAATCCAAGCATGTCCTGTTTATTTCGCGAAAATCTTTTCTTTCAGTCAGGACCGTTTTTTAACAATCCTGCGCCACAGCGTTTGTGTGACGGCCGGTATAAAAGTCCGCGTTTTGAACGTGAAAGTGATTTAAAACCTTGATTAGGAGAAAAATGCATGTTTGTGCAGCAGCTTTGCATGCATGTCTATTAGCGAGACAGCACTTCCCGGTCACGTGATCCCGCGCTGCATTTTGGGAAATGGAGTTGTTTTCATCACCGCGGTAGTACAGTGCAGGTGCTACAGTACAGTATAGTTTACTATATGACGCGTCGAACGCATCGATGTGCACACGTAGACATCAAAGAGATTGACGCGTTGACACCTCGTGGGCATCCGATGAGTTAAGTGCAAGTATCAATACCACAATGTAAAAATACTCAAGTAAATGTTCGGTATTGAAAATGTACTTGAGTAAAGTACAAAAGTATTGGCCTCAAAATGTACTTACTTGCTTTTTTACTTAAACAGCAGCATTAATGCAGTGCCACACTGTATTATGCATTCTAACATGCATACATGCCATTCTAGCATGCATACATGCATGCCATTCTAGCATGCATGCATGCCATTCTAGCATGCTTACATTGAACACCTTGGTTATAGGCCTTTATAGTGGACAGGCTGTTTCTGTGCCTGTTTCTGCATCCCATGTACAGTATGTCATATAGCCAGTTAGTTTGGTATGGTCAAAATCCATACTGTAGGGAAAATGTATACTGTCTATAGCATTTAGCATTTATCCCATTCATGGATTGATTTAATGAGTCCCCACTTGACGTTAGTGAGGGAGGCATACTGTATGTGAATGGATTGTTTTCTGACCCGGACAGCCCATAACAAACTGACTGGCTTGTCATATTTCACAGTTTGTGTTTTAATAGGCACAGAGACACAAATGTAGCACAAGCTATATAGCACAAGCACAGAAATGGTGAACTTAACCACTTAAACCCTAGCATCCATATTATGCAAGGAACATTAGCCAACAAGTCAGGACACATTGTGAACTTGTAGATCGGCTATTTTGTAGATTTGCTGTAGCTGGGAGAAAGCGGTCCAAGTACAGAGCCAACTCTGTCCCTTTTACTAAATATAGAGGGTTTAAGTGGTTAGTGTAATATTCGATCTTTAATGTTTTTATTATTTTGAATTGATCATTCAATGCGAGAAATACATATATTATTTACATTCGCCGGTTATATAATAAGTCTCTCCAACTTAACTGTTTTTATTTTTATTATTATTTAGAAAATGATTGGCAGATTTCAGAACACCTTTGTGCTGCCTTTAGTGATCTTCACTCTACTGACAGATGACAGTGAAGTGACAATTTAATTACTTTTAAAACTTTTGCTGCATCAAAACAATCAACAATCTATACTAAAACAATTAAAAGAAAGTGTAAGAGCTTGAAGATCTGCCATTTTCACAACATTTATCTGTGGAACCGAGTCAAACTAAATGTAATGCCTCAATGCTTATCATGGGGGGGGGGGGGGGGGGGGGTCCCCTGTTAAAATTATTTTCACAGCCTGAAAAGGTTGAGAACCACTGAACTACACAGTATGATCTAAATTCAAAGCTGAGAACAGTGTCCTGCAGGAGCAATATGGAGCTCAGTATCGTATCGAGAAGCAGAGATGTGCTAACTGCCACCCTCTGGTCACCAGCTCACATTCGGACAGACTGTTGGCACACAGGATCGCAGACACTTTTTTTATGGCTCACTATATCCCTTTTCATGAATTAAAAACGAATTAAATGATTTTTCAAAAGAATTTCATGAATAAATAAAAAATGTAATCAAAGAAATTCCATAAATTGGAAAACAAATGTTTAAGGAGTAGTGAAAATTGCCGATCTGCTACTTCACATTGCTCTTTTGGGTCTCGAGCTAAAAGGTTTGGGAACCAGAGTGAGAGTCTATTCTCTTATCTCCAGGATCCAGGTCAATTTGCCGAGAACTCTGCAAACAGAAGGTCCCCGGTTTGTATCCCAGGCCCACGTCTATGTTTCGAAGTGTCCATGAGCAAGACACTTCACCCCTAACTGCACCCTGGCTGCTGCCTGATACGTCGTAGGTAGGATGGGTTAAATGGAGAGAAGTCCACATTTCACTGTATTTCACAAATACAGTGACAATGTGTTGCTGCTTTGACTTCTTCCTAGACTATTATTTTTCCAGTACTAGCATTATCTACAATAAATGGCCATACTGTTAAGGTGTCTCCACACCAAACAGCCTACAGGAGACTACTTCTGACTGTACACAGACTGCAAAGAACTGCAAAAAACTAAGCACTTTTATTTTTTCAGACAACGCCGACTGTAGTTACTGTATGGCAGTGGTGCCAGGTCTGCTCGTTATAAGCAACGTTGATCCTGTTTTCCTATAATGTTGCTAGTTGTGGGTTGCTTTTGTTTGGGCTTGTTCCTGAAGTGTAGTTGCTTATTTGGCCTTGCTTTCAACATTATTTTATAAAATAACGAATGTAATAGAGCTCAGAGGTGAAACTGGTCGCTGCTTTTGGGCTTATTTTCATAGACCTGGTCGCTTATTTCACTCACAGAATCTGGCAACCATACCCGGAGGCACTGTGTGTTCTCCGTGCAGAGGAGAAGGGGAAAAAAGAACAACAACACGGGGAGCTGCTGCACTATTTACTAGCTTTGCTTTGGATCAGATTGGAATAGGAACTGAGAGTTGAGATTGAGAATATGGTATTTAGTAAAAATATGCGACGGGAAAATGTCTCCCGTGGCTATATAAATGGCTTATTTTGGCTTGGTTTTGCAACAGTAGCAAACTATTCTACAACTCCCTCAATCTTACCGACGGCCAGGGGCGACTGAACAAAACTGAGCAAGTCCAGTTTTCCAGTTTTCGGTCGATAACGT
This sequence comes from Nannobrachium achirus, assembly GCF_963921795.1. Lineage (NCBI taxonomy): Eukaryota > Metazoa > Chordata > Actinopteri > Myctophiformes > Myctophidae > Nannobrachium > Nannobrachium achirus. The sequence goes on along the minus strand of NC_137816.1, from coordinate 24,828,860 downwards.
TCCCGACCCGCTGCCGAAAACCTGACGATGAGCTCCCGTTCGGCAACCGACGCTATCCGCCGCCTTCCGCCGCCGATTCGCGGCCGAATCGGTTTGGTTAAAAGTGCCCTTTAGATGTTAAGACCTCTAAACAGCCATTATTATCGCTCTACACAAACACATCTCATATCATTCAGTTTACAGTGGCATTGTGGAAAAGGCAAAACGCCCTGCAGTGGACGACGTGTACTGAGGCTCTTTAGAATGGCTGTTGTATCGTTTACCTTATGCACTTAGGGAATGAGATAAGATGACCTTGGTGTGCTTGGTAAAGCACACATCCTTAACAGGGAAAGCTTCACTGCTTCCCTAAGGGAAAAGGATACTGTAACGCCACGATTGAGTTGCACTCAGAACGTATCCCTTTACCCTCTCAATCAAATTAGAGAGGTGTAATGAACTATAAATATGTAGCAATGGACTTCAGATGATCCAAATTTGAAATAATGTTGATTAGGTGGTGCTACAGTTGATGCTGTCATTAGAGTATCCGTGCACTCTGGGCTGTCTGGATATTGGAAACTGGAGCCTCAATTCTGCCTCTATTGATTCTGGTCGCCTATTATATGCAGTAATTGCATGGTGCTGCCTTTAACAAGTCTTTGTTATTGCATCAGCGAATTGGATTACAAAGTTTATTGAAAGGCTGGAGATATTGCCCTGAAAAAGCTTTTTCTGGCTCTTGTCTCCCTCACATTGGATGAGCACCATGCCGGTTCTTGTGAATATAAAAGTGGAGACCCCGTGATTATTCACTAGTATAATTACTTATTCATGTCCTTGCCAGAATTCTTTTACATTTACATTATCATTATCCTTGAATTTAACACTTGTATTTATTGTTTCAGCGCTGTGGGTGAGCAGCTATGTAAGGTGCCAATAGGTTTCTGCTAAAGCCATCAAGACACAAACCTGTATATTTACAGTAATCACTTAAATCCTTTATACGTGTACGTTGTGGACTGGTGTCTGCCAGGGGTCTATAGTTAGGGTTCTTCACCGAATATAGACGATCTGTAAACTTGTAGATCTGCTATTTTGGCAAAAGGTTTGCCCCCCGCCCCAGAATAGGGATACTAGGGTTCATATGGTTAATGATATATAAGGTGGACGTGGTTCTGATTCTCATAGAACCTAGTGGGTTTTCTGTACCAATGACTTAATGAAAGTGCATTCTCCTACAGTATCATTTAGATCAGCAGTCGAGACTGTCTGTGTCTTTAAATGTCATCCACAATTGACCCGACACAACATGAAATGTCCTGAAGCATTTAAACCCCGCCCATGTGGTACTCCCTGCAGACTAGAACAAACGCTGACAGTTATTTAGTAATAAAGCTTGACTTGGGTCTAGTATCTCCTGCATCAGTCTCAGAGATTCCTCACATCTGCTTGGCCATGTTGGATGGATCAGGCTTCTCAATTACAAGCCCAGCGCTGCCCTTGTGCCACTGGGCTTGGTGTCTGCCAACACACACACACGCACGCACGCACGCACGCACACACGCACGTACGCACGCACGCATGCACACGCTTACTCTCCTCTCTCTCTCTCTCTCTCTCTCTCTCTCTCTCTCTCTCTCTCTCTCTGTGTTTTTCTCTCTCCTGTTGCTCTCTGTCTCTCTCCCTCTCTCCCTTAACCATACATGCCCACACATCCCTAGCCAGCATCTGGCTTTGCCACTTGGCTCGGCGGAGGCTTTCAGAACAATTTAAATGGATAATCAGGCTGGTGATGTGAAGAAAGTGGATTGTGCATCTCTTAATCTGAGATCAGAGCCCCCCTAAGCTGCTCCCAGTGCAGAATTAGCTGGGCTTTATGTGAAGTGACACCAGCCAGTGTGGAACACTGTAACACTCTGCGGGCTCCACCAGACTCTTCTAGTCTGGCACCTCACCCCCGGGGGAGAGAGAGCCCTTCACTTACAGCTGACACCTTGCATAGCTCCGGATGAGACGCAAAACTCCACGTCTCCATTATCAACTCCCCCTTGTGCAGATGTTAATTTGGATCATCATTAACAACGGGAGGGAAATGTACACAAATGTGGGCTTAGAGAGCGATCTACCTCCTCTCTAGAGTCCCCCCCCCCCCAACTCTTTCTGTCCCACTGTCCTAGCAATACTGTGCGCAGTTTGGCAGAAACTATAAAGCTCTGGTTCTCTACGTTGGGTTCGCGGAACTCCAGGGTTTCCAGATGAACCCTTAATATGGGTTTGTAACTCTTCAGAGTCTACAAATGGAGTGGCCCGCTTGTTTTCATTTGTACACTCTCAGAGTTTAATTAACACTGAGAATTTTACACTGTGGATTGGTGTCCCAAAGGGGGGAGGGGGGGGGGACTGGTTCCATTTGTACACACTCAGAGTTACAGGAGACAGACCCGTAAGGGTCCATTTGGACCCCTGGTGGGCCCCGGACCAGACATTGAGAAACAGTGAACTAAAGTCTAGCTTTACTGCCCTCATCCAAGTGCACATCTGTTTGTTTTAACCCATTAAAACGGGGAAAGCATTTGTGTCATTTTTAGATTTTTGTGTTGGCTATTAAAAATAGCAGATATACGTACGCTCACAGCCTGTCATTTTGTGCCGTGCTGTGAGCTTGTACATCTGCTAATTTTAAACGTTCAAAAGACATTTTGGAACGCGTGAGAGCTACTGATTTAGAAGGCATTTGTAGAATCGGCCTCAGGTCTGTGTAAAAGGTCAGTCATGTTTGTTCTGGTTTTTCCTATAAAAACGGAGTCCACCTCAGCTCACCTTCCTCCCTGAAGGTTGTTTCAAATCTCTCTTGGTTGGACTCAGTTATTCAGGACACAATGCACCAGTCTATAGGGTCCACTGGCCTATATAATTCTGTCCTCGATTTAAACTTACACAATGTGATACCACAAGAAACCTACTTGCATCAGCAAATAGTATCCATATGAGAAAGCTGGGTAATGGAAGTGATGGATTTCCCTCCTCAAAACCATCCTTTTGAGGGCCATAAACATGGCTGAACAAACAGGTTTTTGCTACACATCATTCTTCTCAGAATTGGGGCTGCAGTCCAGAGAAGCCCGATCCGAGAACCAGAGTGGAGCCCAAACAAAACCAGAATGAGTCAGTCGTTTGCCATGCCAAGAATAGAATAACCACAAAGATGAGTTGATTCGGGGATTCAAGCCAACTCGGACTGTTGGAAGTTGAGAGTTTTACGATGACCACTCAGACCAGGTCTTTCATTTATGGCCAAATCTGTGCTTTCTGTTCAAAAAAAAAAAAAAAAAAAAAAAAAACATTTTGGGGACATGTTATCAATTTGTAATGTTTTACTAACACATTTACCATGCATGTCTTTGCCCTTTTTTTGGGCAATTTCAAAATAATGTGTGTTGCAAAACTTTCTGGGTATATTTCATGTACTTATGTAGTCATAATCCTGGACGGCTGGTGTAGCGTTCTGGGCACCTAGGCTGCTATTGCAGTCTAACAGCGTGTCGTGGGTTCGAGTCCCGATCCCGGGGACCGACAACGATCCACAAATAATTGGTAGAAATCTGACTTGTGGTTTAGGAGGAGACGTCAGAAGTGAGTTTAAATATTTTTTTCTAAAGGGGCGGAAAATGTACTCAGACTGATTTATTGTAGTTCTTAACACATCTACTGCCTCTTAATCTGAAGGTTGCTTGGTGCCTCGGCGCCACGTCGTTTCCTCCGTCGGCCGCCGCTATTATTTTGAAGGGCCGGAAGGGGGTTGTTTTTGTTTTTTTGGATTATCACTTGACGGCAACGATTACGTCATCTAGTCACATGACAGTGTGCGACAAGAAGATGAAGATGGCTGCGCCCTGCCTTTTGCCTTGTTTACATTTAGATCTGCTGCAAAATGTCTCAAAATGGCTATTTTGTTTAAATGAAGTTTCTTTATGGGCCTCGCCATTGACTTAACATTGAGGAGCTTCACTTCGCGTGCACGCCCAACGTGCGTTGTAAACAAATCGCCGACATTACCGATGCGAGCGGGACAGGAGCGACATTAAGTAAGTAATAATATCTTTACTGTATATACAGTAAGATTCACAGTCCTCACCGTCAACGGCGCCATGGTATTAACCCTTTCAATGACAATCCTCACCGTCAACGGCGGCAGATGGGTTAAAGGGGAATACCACTCATTTCAACATTGAACTATGTCATTAATGTACCATTAATATAGTTGTTTTGTGGAAATAAGAATAAAGTCCCACCCTTCTGTGTTGCCTAGAACTGGAGGATTGATTGAGAAGAGTACATCTTCATGATGTCACTGATCACATGACCTCTCAATCAATTGTGAGCATGAGGATGGATGAATGTCTGTGGCAGCTTTTGTGTAAATAAGACTCACAGCGTAGGAGTTGACTTTTCAAAATGTAAAAAAACAAAAAACAAACTTGACCTTTAATTATTGTGCTCCCATAAGGCCAGTTGGGGTTATAGCTGTTCTGCAAGTAATGCACATAACTTCCAAACCATTGGTGAATATTTAATAGTTCTACTATTCACCGTCTCATGTGATATAGCTAAATGAGAGGAGGAATAAATACCCCTGAATAGTGTGAGTCTTTACAGGGATATTTCACTTTCAAACATTTTAACGTCTACTCTGACTTTTGTGAGCACGTTTTAAGTTTGCTTGATTCAGTATATTTACAAATCCAGTGTAACTTCAAACTCCATTTTAACCACATTAGATTAATTGAAAACACATGTCGTTGGTTCCTGTGACTGATAGTGTTTTCAATTTCTTTATTCATTTATTTTTATAATTTATTTTGGAAAATGAGTTATTTCCTTTTTATAAAGAATAAAATAAAATACATTAAAAAAAGGAATAAAAAAAAACACGACCCCTTCACATGTTGGAAGGACAATGTCAGTCACCGTATGTGACTAAAAAATGGGTCCCTACCCACTGCTTGGGGATACTGCACTACTCTAGAGTGTAAAAAGTGATGTCTGTTGGCGGTTTTTAACTCCCTCAGAGTATCAGTGTTTGTTAAGCATCAGCGTTGAGGTCTTTATTTTACTGCACAATGCTCTGAACACAGAGTGAGACAGACTGAAGGACACAGTCTGTGATAGCGTTCTCTTCTCCCTGATCACTTCCATGTGTTAGTGTCTGGAAACACTCAGTGCTGACTGGAGACAGTCCCTTTTATTTATGTTATAGACACTTATCGTTTGATTAGTTAGCTCTCAGCTGGCATGAAGGTGGACAAAGGTCCAGACGTTTTCCACTGAACTCCAGAATGACATGACAGTAACAGACTGATGCTGAATCAATCCGTTACTGTCAAATAAAGTTGCACATTGTGGCTCAGTCAGGCGGAAACCTTGTATGTCCAAAACTGTTAAAGAAAGATCTACAAGCTCACAGTTGTGTCATGATGCGACTCATTGTGAGCTTGTTAGAACAAAGTAGAACAAAGTAACAAGCTTGATTTCATGCTTGTGGATCTGCTATTTTTAATGCTATAGTATGATCAAGTAAGGCATTAATTTAGCCTATGGAAGAAAACAAACACAAAGTTAGAATATGGATATAGGAGGTTTCTGCCCAACACCAACATATGATATACTATTTTCTATAAGCCAGAAGAAGTGAGCTGCTCTGTTCTTATATGACTTCAGCTCGCTCAAAAAAAAGAAAAGAAAAAAGAAAAGAACCTTGAACAGCTGTGAAACGAGCATGGGAAAAGTGAAACAGCAGCAGGTTATGGAGCAAGAGCGAGCGAGAGTGAAAAGGGGAATGAGAACTCTATTAGCTGCCTCTGCTGCCACTGGAATTCATCAATGCTTGTCAAGACAGCTGCCCTGAGTAGGCAATGAATTAGTTTCAAGTGTCTGTGTGCTAAAGCAAGCACGGGGAACATTAACACTCTCTAATCAAGAGCTGTGTCTGCATATTCCCTTCCACTGTCTGTCTGTCTCCCCGTGGCTTCATTTCTGAGGCAAAAACGGAAGGAAAGAACAGGAGCTGCCTGGCTTGATAGGTTCAAGCCCCATGCTGGGCTCATGTCAGGGCTGGGAAATATATCATCAGTAATATAATTGATATCATGATATAAGACATGATATCTTCTGCTATTTGGGATATTGGGATATTCAAGCCTTTATTCAAATTGGCTAATGGGAGGACTGGCCGGCATGTCACTATGAGTGTGTTGTCAATCCCTAAGTGTGTTGGCATGGCATCAGACGCAAACAAATCAGTCAGCTCCATATCCACCGCAGTTATGGTTGCCGCTCTGAGAAATCAGTCTATATGGGCACAAAAGACGCATGTCCTTATATGGGCATGGGACAAGGATTAACAGATACAGAGATCTCCATATATGGGAATATTGGCCGGATCACATTGCGAAGTGTGAAGGCTGCGTAGCTATTTTAATCGTACTATTTGATTTTGTCCATACTACACAGCCCTAGCTCATGGTGTGGCCTGCATGAGTGTTTCTGCCCGGGATCTGGCCAATGTGATAGGGCCTTAAATCACTGACAGGGTGCCAGGGTACACTGCCAAACGTATTCATGGCACTGTGAAATGAATATCTGCTAAAAGCCATTTGGCTTATTTGGTTATGTTAGGTTGCCATTGTGTTGCAACCTAACGGTTTGATGAGGGATTATCTCTGCTAGTGAAGAAGGCAGTTATCAGTCCCTTTATTGTCCTGCAAACCAATGGTTTTAATGCAAAGGCAAGGGACATTAACCAATTTCAACCTGGTGTTCTGGTCAGTTCATTATATATAGTTAAATGCTCTCAAATACAAACTTTAATCAAATATATACGTTTTTCAAATCCATTGGAATCCATTAAGCACCTTTTGACAAAATATGAGTTAAAAAAACACATTGGTAATCGGTGGTCTAAGGGTTCTCCAAAATCGGGATGGGCATCAGACCCAGAACTGTGGCATCGGTGGGGTTCCATCTCCAAGAAGCAACTAAGTAAATTAAGTGTGACCGAAAGCTTTAATTCTGCAGGCAGAAGGATTAGACTGTTTGATGAGCAGATTTACGGGTGCAGGCATGGGGAACACAAAGGAACACTTCTAGCCAAGTGTAATAATATCTGAAAATATTTCTGAGAAACCCGCATTCCTGTGACATGTATCTTCCCTGCACTTCAACCCAACATCTCTCATCCCCAAGATTAAACACTTTTATCATGTATCCTCTCTACCATGATTGCTGCTTGATTTGGTGTGTGTGTGTGTGTGTGTGTGTGTGTGTGTGTGTGTGTGTGTGTGTGTGTGTGTGTGTGTGTGTGTGTGTGTGTGTGTGTGTGTGTGTGTGTGTGTGTGTGTGTGTGTGTGTGTGTGTGTGTGTGTGTGCGTTTGACATGTTCCATTTGCCCTCTGCGTTTGTTCTCCCTCTTTGCTCAAAGTGGACCTTTTAATAGGTTTAGGAAATGTTACATCTCCTTACACTTATAGACAAGTGTATCACCACTCAAGCAAAAAGTCTCTCTTTAAACAAAGTTGTTAGTCCCCTACAAGGATTCCTGCCAGCTTTGAAGATCACGATTTATAGCCTTTATTCTAATTTTGCTATTTTCATCTGCTTCTTCTTAACAGACATTCCACACGCCCAGCTTGGGAGACGAGGAGTTTGAGATTCCGCCCATCACACCTCCGCCGGAGACCGAGTCTGGGCTCGGGCTGTCTGACGCGGACTCGCCCTTCCCGGGGGTCCCGGAGCTGCCAGGCCAGCACAGGGGACCCCTGACCCCTCAGTTCCCCCCGCAGAGCCTGGAACTCCCCTCCATCACCATCTCACGGAACATGATGGACCAGGAGCGTCTGCCCATCAACAACGGCTTACCTGTGGTGAGTGTGCCATCTGCACACATAATACTCCATCAGCACTTTGGGGAAAGGAAGAGTCTCTTTTATTTTCGCAGCACCAGATGTTGCTCTCTCTGCCACCTCATTTGTCTGCAATGGACGTTGGCGGTTAGCTGACTGCCAGCCAGCCCGCCCGCCCGTCAGCAGCCAATCATCCACTAGCATTGTCGTTGCCACCGCGTTGATGTATAGCCTAACATGAGACTGGGTTGTAGTGTAGTGTGTGTGAACACGAGAGAGAGAGAGAGAAGGTGTTGAGGAGGGCATTACAATGTGAAGTTGTATCAGAAAAAAACCCAACATACCAGTTCCTGACGCATCGTGTCACCTTCACAGTTTTTCGTTCGCCTCCTGTTGTCAATGCATCTGGCAGAGCATCTGGCCCTGTTTACAACACAGGAGGGATGTGATCACATTGAGTAAATGTCATGATATTATGTTACTTTACTGTGAGAGGAGTTTTTCTTTTCCTTAAAGCACCGAACAGACTGTGAATGATCCTCTGTAAGGTGAACAGATGTGAACAGATCACAGGTGTTAAGAGTACAAAGACCCCTCCCTGCACAAGGACAGTGAAAATGGGACCCAAAAGTGCCACTGTCCATGTTGCCAACTTGTAATGTCTGCTTATTATATGCTACTTTTGAGCTTGCCTTTCTGTAAAGTCGCTTGTAAATATTGGTAATTGCGGGTTAGCCTGGAAACCCGACAAATTTGCCACAGCTAAAAGGAATAGCCACGGGCAGATTGGTCTGGCACTCCTCGGTTTGAATTAACATTTCACTCACCCCAGAGTTGTGGGTGACCAATCAGAGCACACTTTTCAAAGTGGGAAATGTTTTGCTGTGATGTTTGAATCTGTTTGTAACCCCGCCCCTTGGAAATGAATCTTCCACACTGAAGTTCCAGTTGCTTCTTTTGGGCTTCTTTTCATACAAAATCTGGCAACACTGGCCACTGTGTTTTCAGGGGCTCATATATAATTCATGTTGCTTCCAGAGGCCTCCCACTCACTACTGTAAATGCTGATGCAGGATTTTGTCCCAATGTCACATGAGGTCTTCACAACCTTTTATCTGTGATGTTCGGATCCTGAATGTTCAGAATATTCACTTTGCTTTGGTTTGGGAGTTCGGGGTCAGCTTTTTCTGTATGCATTGCCTGGAAAACACAGTGGTTTATGAGAGTGAACCTATTTAAAAAAATAGCTAACATAGAAGATACAAGCTCACACAAGGTATCATGATGATGCGAGGCATTGAGATCTTGTAAATCGGCTATTTCTGTATTTTAATTTTTTACATGACAACGATTGTACGACGAAGTGCTTAATAAGACACTAATCGATTAAAAAAAGTATTTAATAATTCAAGATTAGTCGATTAATTTGAAAAAGTAATCGATGGAATAATCATTAAGAAAATAATGGACAGTTGCAGACCTACAGAGAAGACCTGGCACAATCCTGGTGTCCATTGATACGGATGGTCAACCCCAGAACACTGCACATAGTAATGGCTGTCTTTATGCTGATAATGCTGTGTGTTATAGATTTTAAGATTGTTGTTGGGGGGGAGAGGGGGGGTCTCAAATGCCACAGTCGTAGGAGCATCGAGGAGGAGAATTTTAAATGTCACTGGCTGACTAGTTGTCTTCCAGCCCTATTACAGAAATGGAAGATTCATTTAGGGGAACAGAAATGAAAGCACACTGACTGTAGGCATGAGCACACAGATGATGACCATATTGATGCTGCATTTGCTTTGTGAACCACATAAAAAGGTATTAGGCTACATTGTGTCGAGGGGCCACGATCATTGTAACTGTATGAATACATTAAATGGCTTTTTACACACACACCCCCTGCCGCAACACACATTTATCGAATTGCACCGATGCTTCAGATATTTATTTACTTTCCATATGGGACAGGGCTGTAAACATCTTTTTACAGCTTTTTTTCCTGCTTTCCAAACTGCTGGCATGTAAAAATAATTGCAGCTTTTAAAATATCTCCACCACATACAGTATAAGTGAGCCCCAGCAGGCTTTTGCCTAAAGAATTTTCATTTCATGGTCAGTTAAGCTTTCTACATCTGGAAGAAACGGGAACCATGACACAATTACATTCCTGACTGTTCTCACGACTTGCTGGCGGATTAGATTTGATGCTCAAACATTATTCCTCTTTAACACCATTTGCATGGCTCATGTCTCTGATTGTGCGGGGACTCTATTAAAAAGTGAAGGGAGAATGTGGGGTTTCTGCTCCCATGCCTCGTGGTATTGTCACCGCCGCACACTGCTGCTCCTCGGCCCCTTATCACTCATCACACATTGTGCCACAAGGAAGGCTTACGGTGGTCCTTCATTTTCTCCACAAATGGGATTGATCCCCAAAAGTCTAGAGACAATGCGCACAGAAATCCCATTCATTTCCGTCTTTGTCTTTGCCCGGTGGAGGGAAACATAACTTTTAGGTGGAAAATGTTAACGGTGCCAATCCCTGTGTATTGCCGTCCACACACGGTAATATCAGTATGTGGGTTAGAAGGTTTCTTGGTCATTTTGTCAGCATGCTGATAATGGAATGATATCCTTATGTACATGACCGTGATCTGTGTTATCGACTATGGCTGAAGGGGCAAAGAAATAAACCATGCAATGTACTATAGCAATTATTTATTTGATTATGCCACTGCAAGCTCCTGCTTCCCAAGCACTTCCTTAGGTTTTTCATCTACATAGCGAACTTGCTGGTGAATATTTGGCATCTGTGATGGCTCAGCTTAATCAGAAACCCAATCACAGAGAGCATACCTGGGTTATTTTCAGAGCCCCCTCCTTTCCATGTCACTGCTTTGCCAAGAGCTTCACCAAGTCGTCTCCCCTGATGTTCGGCGTATGTCTTGCAAATTGGCCACAGATGCTGAGGCTCTACAAAGAGAAATACATTTTCTCGGCTGCTAGAGAAAACGCCTGGCAAGCCCTGAATCTGAAGTCATTATTTATTTAATCTGCTCCCCTAACAAGCTTCTGACTCTCATTTTTGTCTCCCAGCATGTGTTCTGCTGATTTGTGATTGGGTCTCAATAGTGCCAAAGTAGCGACGCCGGAGCTGCCAGTATTGCTTTATTCACCATTTCTCCTCCATCGCTCCTCTCCCTGCCACACTGAGAGGCTTTGGTTTTGCTATTTCACAAAAACACCTGGTGCCTTCAACCAACCGTGTGTGTGTGTGTGTGTGTGTGTGTGTGTGTGTGTGTGTGTGTGTGTGTGTGTGTGTGTGTGTGTGTGTGTGTGTGTGTGTGTGTGTGTGTGTGTGCTTGTGTTGTACTTCTTGACAGGAATAAGCATGTTCTGAAATGGACTCTATGTCCCACACTTATTGTTTTTGAAAGATGCAGTAGCTGATAAGATAGTAGTGGTGTTGTACACAGTAAAAACCCAGAGTGCCATTTTAACGCTATCCATGAGTCCATGTTGGCATGCCATTGTTGTCAAAATGTTTTGAAATAAAATGTAATAAAAGCAAAGATCTACAAGCTTGTGGACTTAGATCGGGGCTATCTTTTAATAGCTGTATACATATATAACAGGGCTTAATTGGTTAACTGAACATCTACAAATATAGGGTTACATTTGTACATACTTAGAGTTAAATTAACACTATGGAACTTGACTGTGTATATGCTGCTAAGCCATTACTGAGGACATCTCCGCCAAGTTATTTTATTATGTTTACCACTAAAAGGCTGTGTGCTGCGGCGGTGTTGTATTGCGGCATTGTATTTCGTTGGTGGAAAAACTTGTAAGTCCAATTTCCTTTTTAAATGGTGAAAATAGCTGATCTACAAGCTGACAACGCATCGCTTTGCGAGTGGTTGTGAGTTTATAGATTGGCTATTTTCACTACTTTTCTGTGCCACTTCTTGTATGATGAAGTACTAAGTAGGGCATACATTTACCCCCAAAAAAGAACAAAACAAAACAGGTTGAAATATGGAGATACAAGATTTTTGCCCGACAGCAACGATTCGTTTCATATTTATGACCCACTTTGCTGTTCTAGTGAGCAGTCCAACAAACATACGAGACGACAAGTCCACCGTACAAAGTCCATACGCATCTACTAGCAACTCCATGCTCGTGAAATCCAAGCAAATAAGCTGATTTGTTTTTGAGCGGTGGTCACAACGCTCCTATACGTGGCCGTGTGTGTGGGTCTGTCTGTCTGTCTGTCTGTCTGTATGCGTGTCTGTATGTAGCCTACAGTACCTTTTGTGACCACACATGTTAAGGGAGGGGCGCTGTTGTTCAGGCCAGGCCAGACACCACACACACACACACACACACACACACACACACACACACACACACACACACACACACACACACACACACACACACACACACACACACACACAATATATATATATTTGTTTTGCTGTTGCGCAGCCTCCACGACCACCGCTCAGTTCACACGGGTGTGATTTTTTACAATGTCATATGCTGACATACATACGGTATACACTATGGTTTTTTGTACATTAGGGTATTAGATTCATTTATCAGTGAAACTATTAAAAAACAAGATTTTGACTGGTCACAAGAAGAATAAAATGGAAGATGCCTACTGTGGCAAAAAAAAAAAAATATATATATATATATATATATATATATATATATTTTTTTTTTTTTTCTTTTTTCTTTTTTTTTTCTATCTGATCTTATCCCTTCCAAACCATGCAGCACTGACATCAGTTGTACATCAATTTCAGAGTGTTCTTTTTTATCCCCCCCAGGCCCCCACCCCCCCCCCATCTTTTTTTCCTCTTCTCTTTCAGCTGCAGACAGCTATTGTGACATATTGGGTCAGTCAGAAATGAAAGATATTCATGCAGGCATGCAATACTTGTAATGAAGTCTCGACTTGACCTTCTGCGTGATTGATTCTGTAATTTAGTTTTCTCAGGCAGTGCTCGAAATGAAATGATGTCATGTTGAACAAGTTTTAAATACCCATAGTGCATCGGGAGAAATGGCGGAAGGGGTATGGGTCACTGGCTGTTGCACGACCGGGGGTTGTGGGGACCCCCCCCACCCCTCCCTGCCCTTGTGGTCTGAGCAAGGGAGAGGAGGAAGTAAAGAGAAATTTGTTTTGGAGTGGGGGTTGGGGAGATGGACTGTGTTTGCAGAGAGAGAGGTGTGTTTGACAGAGACAGGGGAAAGCAGAGAAAAAACAATTTATCTTCATGCTATTATAGCCTTTGCCGGCATTCAGAATTCCATTTTTCTCATTTGGCTTAAGCACGGACTTCAGCAGGTTGCCGAAAACGGAGGGAGAGAGAGAGAGAGAGAGAGAGAGAGAGAGAGGGAGAAAAATAAAATGATGTACCCGTTTAGAAGGCGAGTAAAGGAATATGTGCAGAGGACTGATAAACTATCTTTAATAGGACTGACCTTTCACGCTGGCAAAAGTTACTGGCGGATTCATCCTTATAATTACCATATAGATGATTTTACCCCTCTCCTGCAATGGAGCATTTCCAAGAGCCCTGCGCTGATTGAATGGAAATTGAACTTGTTAACATTCTTTTCAGCCTGTTACAGCTTGCACTGTTCATAAACTCAGCCACCGCACCCAAAAAATTCTGATTCCCAGCATCTTAAAGAACAGTCGCCAGTCCTGTTTTCATTGACATCAACTGTTGAGATTTTTATCCGACACACTTAGGAATGAATGAATATTACATTTTCTGTTGTGTTTAAAGTCCCTGTGTGTGTGTGTGTGTGTGTGTGTGTGTGTGTGTGTGTGTGTGTGTGTGTGTGTGTGTGTGTGTGTGTGTGTGTGTGTGTGTGTGTGTGTGTGTGTGTGTGTGTGTGTGTGTGTGTGTGTGTGTGTGTGTGTGTGTGTGTGTGTGCGTGCGTGCGTGCGTGCGTGCGTGCGTGCGTGCGTGCGTGCGTGCGTGCGTGCGTGCGTGCGTGCGTGCGTGCGTGCGTGCGTGCGTGCGTGCGTGCGTGCGTGCGTGCGTGCGTGCGTGCGTGCGTGCGTGCGTGCGTGCGTGCGTGCGTGCGTGCGTGCGTGTGTTTTAGTTGTTGTACTAGAATGCTTTTATGCACAGAGTGTGTTTACTGTTAAGTGTGTTGAGGAGGCCAACAGCAATCTGCCAAACAAGCCATTTATTTTTTGACAACACACTGCTGGCAGTATCTGATGGCGTTTGTGTACCGACTTCAACTTTGGCATTTAAACAGCACACACGCTGGGCAAAGTTCCAATCTGAATTTCCATCGAGAAGCTTCATTGATTGGAGAGTAGATTGTGCAGGCCACTAAGCTTAGTTATGTTTGACACACACAAATTGCATTCATGTCCACCCGTGTGCAGACATAAAAAACACAAATGTGCAAACACACACACACACACACACACACACACACACACACACACACACACACACACACACACACACACACACACACACACACACACACACATCACACTCACGTACTGTATAGTGGCAAACCTAACAAAGGACGACACATCTGGCCACTGTGCACTCAAGATAAGGACTTATTTGCAGATTTACGACAACTATCAAAATATCTATTTAGATGCTCGCTGTGACTGCAGACACTATTGCAATCAAAATGCAAATGAGATGGCATGAGAGAAACATCCTTGTTGTGAATTCATATTCACAATCAAGGGCAGTGTTAAGTTAAGATGATTTCTTTGCCTAGTCGTGTTATTGGCTGTCATTTGTTGACGTCGGATAACATTTTGTTCAAATCATACAGCACAATGTGCTTCAAATGTTATTTCACTGATATAGCCGTCGTCTCGGATTGATATCATCAAATGGGAATCTAAAATGACTGCCACTCCAGTTGTTGTGATTATACAAGACCAAATGATGGCTTTAATGTGTTAAGCATGCTGATGAGCAGGATATGATGACGTATAACTGTAGCCATCAGTGAGCGAACGACATCTAAAAGGCCATTTTCGTGGGAAATCGCCATATTCCAAACGAATGGCAGAATCTCTTATTGCTCTAAGTCAGAATTGCATCATTGGGATGGAACAGAAGTGCTATTATACAGATGGCCACGACTAATGAGCTCAGTGTGTGTGCTTTGATATTCTCCACGAGCAGAGCAAACCCAGAGCTGTCACCTCAACAGCTTGCTAAGCAATGGACAAACGTTGCTGTCGGGTAGAAACCTCATATGTCCAAAACGGTTACTTTTCAGGATTCAAATTCAAAAGTAATAATAATGTCTTTAATAATGTCTTTATTGTCCCCTCAGGGATATTGATCTCCACAGTCTGTTCAACAGAAAAACACATAACCAAATGGCACAGAGCAACATAACAGATAAAAACATAACACCAAGACAATACATCAAGTCCACAGTATACACAAAAAAACTTGTATTTGCCTAGTATTTCTCTCTCTATATATACACACAGTATACATTTCTAGCACACTTGTTAATATCACAACATTCCCTCTCTCATAATCTACTGTAGCCCAGATACCTTTTTCTTTTTTTCTTGTTGGTTCCATTTTGTACACCTTTCCTAACTATCATTAATTTAGCTGGCACTCCCTTAAGCCCCCCCACATTGAGAACCCGTTATCTAGCCTATGTTGCAGAATTCTGCACACGTGTAAGTATACGGAAAAGGCATCCAGCCCCTCATACTGTATATTGCAGTCAAGATAAGCTGCCAGCAAGCATAGCATAATATGAGGAAAACAAATGGATTGTACAACCAATATGTTCCTGCCTGAAACAGTGTTACAATATTGTTGTTCTTAAGACGGGGGCCGCTCATGAGGTTCTTTCAATAAAGCCAAGTGCGTGGGTTTTATGATGTGTTGATGTTAGGAGAGATTGAGTTTGTGCCACTGAATACAGATGGATGCACCTATAGGGAGAACAAATCAACCTATTTTTTTTTTTTTTTTGCTTCTGTGTTCACTTCTCTCTCTCTCTCTCTTCTCTTCTCTCAGTTCCATGTCAGCTCTGCTGGCTTTCTGATCAGTCTTCCCCACCCTCCAGGAGGCTGGCAGTCCTTGTAATTTCATCCTCACTGCAATCAATGCAAACGCCCCCCCACCCACCCCTCCTTCTAACTCTGAAGAACCAAATGTTTTACCATGAAAAAAAGAGAAAAGAAACGTATGAGAGATTTTGAAGATGTTATTGTATTATACACCCTGGATGGTAAGAGAGGGAGAGAGAGTCTGTCCCAGACAGTTAAATGTTATCCTCTCAGCTGGTTGATTTATGGAGTTGATTATATAGAAGCATTTTTTCCCACTCTTTGGCAGTCAAAGTATGATCTATGAAAGCTGCCAACAGACGGAATTTCATCTCTGAATGGAGTGGAGGTATCTTTTTTCCCCTCTTTTTTTGCCTCAGAACCAGGGGAGAAAGTTACTATAACCTTAAAAAGTGGCATTTCACTGAAATGTGTATGGGCTTTTTTCCCCCCCATGTTGCTGTGTGCAGCCTGCATGCAGACAGAGTGCTACATGCATACAGATTATGACCTGAACAGTCTCTTAGTGGAGGAGTTCAGGGCAGGGATGGGACCATAATCGTTGTTATCGTTTATTGTGACAAAGAAACACACACAATAATAGTATAGCAGAGATTTACATTTATCGTGAAATTATCCTCCGTCATACACTGGGATGAATTAGCTTTTGTTGAACTGAAATTTTAGTATCACTTAAACCTAGGGATGTGCGCGTGTACACGGTTATCCGTGTACACGGTTTGAAAACCACTATTCGTTTTGAAAATACAATTCGATTATTCTATTAAATATATTTTTAATTATTGAGATATTAACTTTATTAAACATTTAAACTCTGCGCCCATATTACTGTCTTGTCTTAATAAAATGTTACTTTTTAACAAGCAAATTAAGCAATCCCTTGGTTGATTTGCGGAGCATGCCTGTCTGTGTGACAGTCTGACTGACTGTTGCGCGCTGCAGTGGTCGCGCTGACACGCAGCCACACACCAGGCAGGCTGTCCGCTGCGCAAGTAAATTAATGGCAATTAAGCGACGTGTATCTTAAACATACTGGATGTGAATCACTCGCCTGCACGCTGCATCTGTGATCCGGTCCATGAATTAATCCATATTTTGAGGTGAGAACATGCCAAGGAGAATGCTTAATCATACATTGGCTGAGTATGGAATACCATTATGTAGCTAACTTTGAACAAAGCTGTTGCTCATTACTATAGCGACTCCAGTCAGACAGACATCAGCTGTTATAGCGAGTCTAGCGACCCAGCTGAGACTGATGCGCTAATTATTACTGACCCAGATTCACGCAATGACGTAATTGATAAATTTGAGCAAGATTTCAATATTATATAACATTTTAAAAGGCTTTTATATACTCTTGATACTTTTTTCAAACGAGGTTTGCCCTAATAGATCGAAGTGCTCAGTTTTGGCTATTTTCTGTGTGAAATTACAATAAAAAAAAAATAACAATTAATTTTAGATTAATCGTGTATTCGATTACAAAACGGTCGTGTACACGTCAGTGAAATTAGTCGCTAGGAACATCCCTACTTAAACCCTCCATTCTTGATCAAAAGGACCTGTAAAGAGTACACTCTTATTTCACTCACAGAAATAGCAGATCTACAAGCTCACAAAGTGCTGCAATGCAACGTGTTGTGAGCTAGCAGATCTGCAACTATTTCCCCCCCCGAATAGGGATGATGGGGTTTCAAGTGGTTAACAAAAGTGGCATTAAAATGTCTTGATTATCGCGATAATATCGTTTATCGCAATTATTTTTTGCCACAATAATCTTGACATGTCATTTTCATATGTTCCCATTCCTAGTTCAGGGTTATGTACTTCACTTAGAGGAACAGTCATCTCATCTACTACTGCACTGATGATGACCTCCAGGGACTGGCCATGCACAAGCCCCATACATACATTTCCATACAATGAATGCACTTTGGAAACTAATCAATCAAAGCCCTGTAGCCATCTAGCGCTGGCTTATGAAGCAGGCTGCTCAGACAGGCTAGAGTGACATGCACTCTGATTCATTTTATTCTGACATCTTGATTGACAATGTGTGTAAAAAAATAAATAAACACACACACACACACACACACACACACACACACACACACACACACACACACATCACATACAGATTGCACACCACAGTCAGAAGGATAAAACACGAAATCTAAAACCTTTTTTCCATTGCGGTCCTCTGTCATGGCATGTAATCATCTTAACCACTTGAAACACTATATACTTTGCTGTACGTCAGATAGCGAAAATAGGTAATCTACAAGCTCACAAGATGTTGAGATGCATTGTGAGCTTGTTAGATCATCTATTTTAGCCGAATGGTCACCTGGACTCGTCTGTAACGACACACCTAGAATAGAGACACAAGGGTTCATGTGGTTAATGCAGTGGTTCTCAAAGTGGATTCCAGGGACTCTGTGGGTTCCTTTACGGGGGTCTAAATTGACCCATACAAGTCTGTAACTCTGACAGTGTACATGGAACCAAATGAACCCGTTTAGGGGAGACCTTGAATTCTGAAAGTTTGAGAAACACTGGGTTAGTGAATTCAATGACCCACATGACTTTCTTGGTTTTGCTGATAATGGATCATAGTTTCACACTTCCACACTGCTTGTTGTCCGTGCAGAACATTGGAGCGGGTCACCTTCGCCAGTACCCGCCCAACCCCGCCATGGTGATGAGGTCCATCATCAACATGAACAACCCCAACGGGATGATGGCGCGAAACCAGCTCACCACCATTAACCAATCGCAGCTCAACGCACAGCTGGGGCTGAACATGACCGGGCCCAACATCGCCCACACGTCGCCATCGCCGCCCGCCAGCAAGTCGGCCACGCCCTCGCCCTCCAGCTCCATCAACGAGGACGACCAGGACGAAGGCAACAGGGTGAGTGGACAGAGCTTGAGATGATGTCGTGTACAGCAGTGGTTCTCAACCTTTTCAGGCCGTGACCCCCAAAATAATCATATTTTAACTGGGGACCCCCTCACCCTGAGCACCAAGAGTTCAGGCATTACATTTTGTATAACAAGGTTCTATTGTGAAAACCATCTATTTTCGCTCATTTTAAGATTAGAGCATTTGAAGTCGTCAAACTAGCAATATGTTCAGAAGCATCTTCCATAAAATCTTGGATATTTCATATAAAAGCAAAAGTTAAAGTCTGATTTCTTCACCTGGTTGGCAGTATGTAGAACACCAGGAACAACAACACATACTAAAACACCATAATGTGGGGGGCTACTTTCACACTGTTTCACAACTCAGACATTAGGATTTGGCCTTACAGAATTTTCTTTCAGTCTTGAGATTGTATTTTTGCTTTAATCCATGCATACAGTAGGTGCATACATCTTGGCATGGGTGGCTCCAGTAGGAATGACACCCCGTTCTTACGCTGACCATGGCTGAACAAGAGCCAAAAATAAAACAAAAGAACCATCTGTATTTCTGCTAACCTAGACCTGACCTCTGCCACTAAGAATATGTGATGGTGGCGTATACTGTACATAATTACCAAAGGACTTGAAACATCTTCCCTCAGCTTTTTTATTCCTGAGATGGTAAACGCTAGAGAACCTTCACATATAAAAGATATAACATACTGTATAATAATATATCTTTGCAAACTCATTACCAAAACATTTCCCTGTGAGCCAGATGGTGGCACTATGATTAAATATCATAACATTCTACTTTGAAAGACCATATCTCCTACAATATAAGTCCCATTTAGACAAAACCTAAACATGTTTGGCAGGCATACATTATGGTGTACAATAGATTGGCAATTGATCCAAGATAGCCTATCGATACAATCTTTTCTCCATTTAGAATTATTTGTACTACAAAACTCATCATTCATTGTTTGTCTGATTACTATATTTTTGTTGTTGGTTTCTAAAATTCTGCAGGTGATTGGAGAAAAGCGTCCGGCCCCGGTAGACCCCGCCAAGAAGCCCAAGACCCCCAAGAAGAAGAAGAAGAAGGACCCCAACGAGCCGTCGAAGCCAGTGTCGGCCTACGCTCTGTTCTTCAGAGACACGCAGGCTGCCATCAAGGGCCAGAACCCCAACGCCACCTTCGGAGAGGTGTCTAAGATCGTAGCCTCCATGTGGGACGGCCTGGGAGAGGAGCAGAAGCAGGTACACAAGAACAGGCAGAAACTCTTATCTTCATTTTTTAACTTTTGTGTTTTTTTTCCCCCCACAAATTAATGCCCTACTTGATCATAATGAGATGAGAATGAGATATGCTTTATTAATCCCCAAAGGGAAATTGAGGCGTTACGACAGCATAATGTGATAAAATAAATAATCTACAAGACAAACAAACTGGACTAGAACTTCATCTTTAAAGTGGTGGTGCTAAATTAAAAATGTTGTTATTGTTCGATGTTAATCAGATTTAACAGCTTTTCTCAATCATGTTTTATTGCAGCTGTAGTGTAGTGAGCAAAGGAAACAATGTGTTTAATGAACAGACTCAGGCAGGAAGCAGCTGCATTTAGAAT
Organism: Nannobrachium achirus; assembly: GCF_963921795.1. Taxonomy (NCBI): domain Eukaryota; kingdom Metazoa; phylum Chordata; class Actinopteri; order Myctophiformes; family Myctophidae; genus Nannobrachium; species Nannobrachium achirus. The sequence continues at coordinate 24,808,317 of NC_137816.1, read as the reverse complement.
TACTGGAATACTGTGTTTGAAAACTTTGCCTCAGGTAACTAGAGTGATGTTTGTTTAGGAAGATTGCTTTTCACACCTGTCAGCTGCCTTTCACACATCTTTTTTTTCTCTTTCTATTTTTCGCCATTGCAGGTTTATAAAAGCAAAACAGAGGCTGCCAAAAAGGAGTATTTAAAAGCACTTGCTGCATACCGTGCTAGCCTGGTCTCCAAGGTGAGAATGATGTTTTCCATTTTGTACCTCAAATGTGTGAAATTGATAAACATTCAAGTGAATTAAATTATTCATTTCCACCTGCATCACATTTTATTTTTCCTGAGAGACGGTTGTGGCTGTTTTGTAGTAATAAAAAAACATTAAGCATGTCACTTCGCAAGCTTGTGGGTTTGCAATGTTATAAAAATGTAGCCTTTTTATAATACGCTCCAAAAAAGGGACACATGTTTAATATTCTGGAAGTTATTGTTAACAAGAAAAAGAAGGTATTATGCAAATGTGAACTAGGGATGCATGGTTCAGTTAGCCCACGGTTCAGTTCAAACCTCGGTTTTTGGGTCACGGTTTTGGTAGCGGTACAGGAAAAAAATCGAACCTCTGTTCGAAGTGGAGCTGTGTGTGTGTGTGTGTGTGTGTGTGTGTGTGTGTGCAACAGCGCCCCTCCCTTAACATGTGTGGCCAGAAAAGGTTACTGCAGGCTACATACCCGGAGACAGACAGACAAACAGACAAACAGACAGACAGACCCACACACACGGCCACGTATAGGGAGCTCCACACAGCTCCAAAAATGTTAAGAAAACAACTTTTCTCTTAAATTTTGCTTAGTAGCAATAAACAAGTTCTCCTATTTAGACACAATTCAGTCTGCCTTTCACAATCTTCAACAAAGTAAGTAAGCAAATATCACGGACTTTACAAAGTAGCGAACACCAGCTGGATTCAGACGCGGGGAGGGGATATCTTCAGGCAGACATTAATGTGTAATGCTAATTGACTAATCGACTTTCCTGGTTGCCTGCCATGCTATTTTAAGATTTTCTTACCTTTTTATGTGCTTGCCGCTTTTTTTCCGTGCACAAGGCTATATAATTGCAAAACCAAAAATCCTTGGTCCATAAGTGCGTGTTGAACTGTGCATTGCGAACGTATGGTTCCAAAACGAGAACCGCTGCATCCTTAACACATCGGATGCCCACGTGGTGTCTACAAGTCAATTTCTTTGATGTCGCTGGAGGCCCACGACGCGTTTGACGCGTTGTACAGTAAACTATACTGTACTGTAGCTACTGCACTTGGCTACCGCGGTGATGAAACAAACTCCATTTCCCAACATGCAGCGCGCAATTACGTCACCCGGACGTGCTGTGTGTCTCGTTGACTTCCTGTTTAGCGGCTGCACAAAAATGCTGTTTTCTACGGATTCTCTTCCTTTTTTCATTTTTTTCTCAAAACGGCAGCCTCTTATACATGCCCTAACACAAACACTGTGGCAGGACAATAAAATAAGGACAATAAACAGGACATACTCGGATTACATTTACTCGGATTACTTTTCTCGCCAGTACTCTCGCCGGTAGGTAAAATGACGCGTTGCCATGGGCACCAGCAAATTAAGACGTCAAAACCACGTGGGCGTCCGATGTGTTAATGTAATGCTTTCTGTGGCTTAACCATGTCATGTCCATCCAGGCTGCAGCAGAGTCGGCTGAAGCCCAGACCATCCGCTCGGTGCAGCAGACACTGGCGTCCACCAGTCTCTCCCCGGGCCTGGTGATGCCGTCGCCTCTCAACCACCAACACCCATCCATGTCAGGCATGTCTGCAGCCGCCGCCGCCCAGGCCCTTCAGCAGGGACTGCCGAGAGCCATCGCCCCGAAACCTCTCCAGATGCGGCTGGGGGGCAGTCAGATCGTGACCTCTGTTACTGTGGCCCACCAGAACATGCCCTCCGGTGTGCCAACGCAGCTAATGGGCCAGATGGGCACTGGAGGGTCCATGGTGGCGGGCGCCCAGTCCACGGCTGTGGCTCAAATGAGCCCCCCGCCCATGCAACCAGGGCAGCAGCAGCACACAATTCAGCAGCTACAACAACAGCAGCAGCAACAACAGCAGCAACAGCAGCAGATGCAACATCATCTTCAGCACCATCAGCTGCAGCAGCAGCAGATGCACCACCAGCAAATCCAACAGCAGATGCAGCATCAGCATTTCCAACACCACCTCCAGCAGCAGCTGCAGCAACATCACATGCAGCAGCAGCAGCAGCAACAGCAACAGCAGCAGCAGCAGCAACAACAACAACAACATCAACAGCAGCATCAACAACAACATCAAATGCAGCTGCAACACATGCAGATGCATCAGATGCATCAGCAGCAAATTCAGCATCTACAACAGCAGCAGCAACAACAACAACAACAACAGCAGCAGCAGCAGCATCAGTCCCAGTGCTCCCCTCCCCAGCACTCCCCCGGCACGCCCCACTCAGTGGGGGGCTCCGCGTCCCTCGGCAGCCCCCAGCCCACTGCCCAGCAGCAACCCCACCCCTCCCAAATCCAGGCCCATGCCCTGTCACAGGTCAGCATCTACTGAGCCAGATGAAAAGTCTATCTCAAAGAAGAGGCTTATAATAATAAAAGCATCATTCCGCGTTGCTTTTCTACGTTGCACTTAAGAAGTGTGTAAGAATTTAGAATGTTATACAAAGAACTAGTCCATTGGTACAGACGGATATGCACACGTGTGTAAAGTGGAGCAAACTTGTTAGCTGGAGTTTTTTGTCTATGAAATAGGCGGAGCTATAAGGGAAGTCTGCGGGCACGTGCCCACTGATTGTTTTGGTTTTGTTTGTTTGGTGGGACTCTCAATCCTCAATTTAAATGGACTCTGGGCACATATTGTAGGTGAAAGCACAGGTGTGTCTTTCACTGTTTTATTTAACAATGAAGCTTTATTTATAAGGTCAAAATTGTCAGTTCAGCCCAGCGAAAGGACATTTTGAATGCATTTCAACAAAAGCATTTTTGGCAGGTCTCTCGCCTGTCACTGAAAGCAACCCCGAACGGAATGACTCACAGGCCCTGTACTGGAAACCCGTAAACTCAACACATCAACATGTCTGTTTTTCCTCACACTGGCCAGTTTTATTGTGAGAACCTCAATCTTTCTCTTTTTCCACCCATCATTCCTGAAGCATTAACTTTGGCCTAAAAAAAATATATACGTTTGATCACATCATCACACTGTTAAAGGCGGGGTGGTGTTTGAAAACATTCGCGGCTGTCTTTCTTCAGGAATAAGAAAAATAAAGACAAAAGGGGGTTCTTGGGGTGTGGTTCTCTGGATGAAGACCTGAACAGACTGAAGAGACATAAACTGCCATATTATGTCATCTATGTCACTGCGTCATCAAGTTGTAGCTGTATTCTGCTGTATATGTTCTGTAGACTGTGTGGGCTGGGGGTCAGACTTCCTGTATCCAGTGATAAAACCCCTCCACATTGTTTTGCTCAAGAGTAACTGGCACTCCAAAAAAAAGAAGAGAAATCCTCCTTTTATGTATTTGCTTTTAACTTCAGATGTTTAACAATTAAATTATGTTTTTATTTTGTGTAACAAATGGGGATATTTTATGGTAAAAACAAATTTCTGGATCAAGGCAGATGGTTTCACGATTGATGTATTTTTACACTGCTCCTTGATACCGTATTCATTTCAAAAGAATGAAGAAGAAAAAATACAAGAAAAAGTGGACGCTGTAAATCTAAACAGAGCCAGTTTGTTGCACTGTCTAACGCCAACTAAAAAAGGGCACCGGAGGGATTTTTGCCAGCTGTAAAAAATCCATGAAAAAAAAATCAAAAAGAAATGTTGTACATTTTTCATATCACCTGTTGTAAAGTTTTCATAATGTGAGGCTTTAATTAAAATATTGGTTAACGACCTGTGGATTGCTATATCACATAGTGCATTTCTTGCTCTTTTCTACTTTTTTATGAGTTACAATAGCAGCAATTAATTTTGTTTGAATTTGCTTACAAACCAACTGCTTTTTGGAAACCTGTCCATAGAATAAATGCATAACAATATGAATTACAGTTTTGTTTTTCACCTCTTGGTAGGATAATTTAATTTAAAGTTTTTTTTTTTTTTTTGCCGAGCCATAGAGGCATTCCATCACTAATATGATAGTAGCCATAATTTTGTATGAAGTATTATATATTTCTTTGTGTCGCTTTGTTCAAAATTAAAATAACAATCACAAATATTTATTTGAAGGAATCAGTTCATTTCAAAATTATATTTGCCATACTTTTTATGAAGTATTTCTTCATGTCTCCCTGTTAGCTATTGAAAATAAAAATAAAAACATTAAAAAAATCAATAAATACATTGGAAAATATTGAAAGTACTCGGTTCTTTTATGAGTTATAGAATTATTAAATAAAATACATTTGTGTGTTTTCTATGGATGAATTCTATGAAAGAGAAGAAATCTTGGCAGGGATATAAGCCTACATCATGACCATTCATGTTGCCATTATTCAAGATGATGTGCCGTTTCTCAGTGATCTGAATGGGAGTCCATTGTAAACCGTGTGTAAAATACAGTGTTCACAAATTGGACAAGGTCAGCATGTAACTGGTACTTGTCTCAATAACAGTGCCCTTCTCACACACCAGTGCTTTGGCTTCTGCCTCTTTCTTAGTCCTTTCACAATCCCTTCATTTCCAATACATCACCGGGGGGGCCGCAGGGGCGTCACAAGGGGTAGGAAAGTGGGACTGAGTTACTAGGGCCCAAGGTGGTGGAGGGGCCTTAATTATTTTATACTTTAGCTATTGAAAAATAGCAGATATACAAGCTCACAGCGCGGCACCGAGTGCCGCGCTGCGAGCTTGTAGATCTGCTATTTTTGAAAAGTCGTGAAAATGTGTGCAAATCTTTGAATATAGGCCTATGTATTTTTTAAGCAAACGTACTCAGATTTTGATTCTGAGGGGTCCCTGGAACTAAATATTTTTAGATGGGGGTCCGTGGCCAAATACATATCATTTTGGGGGTCGTTCACATGAAAAGGTTTGAGCTCCACTGACATCGAAACATAGATTTTTCAAAAAACCTCAGAAGGATTTGAAATATTCAAAGATTTTCATGATTTAAAAAAAAAATAGCAGATCTATAAGCTCGCAGCGCGGCACTCGGTGCCGCGCTGTGAGCTTGTATATCTGCTATTTTTCAATAGTTAAAAGCACAGGGGCCCCACAGACAGTGAATCCTTGTACCCGGGGCCCAGAATTTGGTGCGACACCCCTGGGGGGTGCTGGGGGGGGGGGTGTCTCATCCCCCCCCGAATAATATGGTGAGTTGGGGGAGGGAAGGCATAGCAAACAATAATTATCATATCTCCACAATAGGCTGTGAAGTCACTGGCCAAGGCTGGTGTTTTCCCCCTTCTTTTTTGCAAGGCCGTTGAGGTTATTTAAACCTGGCTAAAATATCGTTTCCAAATCAGGCTCAGGGTTTTTGTTGCCCATCTGTGATAGTAACTTGATATAATTTCCAAAAGTTTTATTTTTGTATTTTTATTCAATCAGTTAGTTTTGATGGAATTGTTTGTAATTTGGGCTGAAGCGCCGCTGCCGCTGGGGGTGCTACTGTGATTGGCTCTTCAGTTCAGGATGGAAAAGCTGCCTGTTTCTCTGCCGTGATTAATTGCAGCATCTGTCCTGTCAGAAGCCGCACGAGTGAAGAGGTCTGCAAAGAAAGAGAGAGAGAGGGGGGGGGGCTGCAAATAAGTGCTGGCAACAGTCTTAAAGGGCTTATGATGAAATGAAAATTAAAAACAGCAAGTGGCGTGCATGACCTGAATTGCAATTGAGGGGTGGAGAAATTGAGAGAGAGAGAGAGGGGGGGAGAGAGAGAGAGAGAGAGAGAGAGAGAGAGAGAGAGAAGAGGAAGATAATGTAGGAGTGAGTGGGGTGTCCATGGCTACCAAACACATGCTTTAAAAACACACAGTAATGAGGCTCTGGGAAATGGCTGTTATTATTCTGAACAGATTCACAGCAGAGCCCATTAATAATGCATGCGGCTTCTTGTTATTCTGTAACCCCTCAGAGCTGCGGTCACTGTGTGTACAAATATCTCACAGCCGGGGTTGGAGATACGCGACTTTGCAATAAAAAGGTTACAGATATTTTCAAAACGGCGTTACACACAACAACAAAACACACACACACACACACACACACACACACACACACACACACACACACACACACACACACACACACACACACACACACGGCACATCATTTCCCAATGATAATGTACTGTTCCTCATTGTAATGGGGATTGGATTGGTCTGGCTCGTATAATAAATATCTTGCACATGCTTTATATTGCAGCAGGCTTGTTTCTCCTTTCTCCCCTCCCTTCTTCCCACTGAGGCATCTGCTTGATAAACGATTTGCAAGAGTAAGTGCGTGCTGCTGTATTATTATGATACAAGCATGAAACAATCAATAGCATGCATGCAATCCTTCAATATTATCTGTCCTCGCCATTAAGTAATGCTGCAGAAGCGCATAAAGGGGGCATTGACAGTAATATGTCATTTGAGCAACGCAATCACAAAGTGACCTAATTGTCTCCCCCGTTCCCTCCCTCCCTCCCTCCCCCTTCCCCTCCGGGTCAGGGGCTCAGCAACATGTCAACGATGACTAAGGGAGTCACATGTGGAAGCTGAGGGGATCCTATATTTTAATTATTTATTTGGGCCCTTTTGTTGTTTTCCTGTTCGATGCACAGATACAATGTGGGCACAACAAAAGAGCCCTGCTGGCAACTGACCGTCTGACCATTGGACCCACGCAGCAGTGGCCTTACCCTGGAGTCTGGGGGGACCTGCTACTTCTCTGCATTTTCTCTAAACACACACACACGCACGCACGCACGCAGACACACACACGCACGGCACGGCACGCACGCACGCACGCACACACACACACACACACACACACACACACGCACGCACGCACCAAAACAAAACAAAAGGTGACTGCTTGACTGCTAACACCTGGTAGGAGAGAAAAGAAAGAGTGGACCCGACAAGTCCAATGATAAGCTTTGTTTAGACTAGGGATACACTGGGAGGGGGGCACAGACCAAATTTAAGAAATTCTTGACCTTGCAGTCCAGTGGTGAGCTTTGAGAGAACTATTGACCTCTTGGCTGAGCAGTGAACCTTGTTTAAAAGGCTACTGGTCGTCGGCCCCCACTAGACTTAAGGAAATTTACTGTGCACTTCCCTGATCAACAAACTGTCACCTTTCCTTTTAGACAACAGATGCTTTGGAGAACTATACAGTAGGTTCATGGTGATCTAGTAGGGCTAGAGGAAAGATTATGATAACCTTGTGCAAACCTTGTAATAATCCCATCTGTACATTCCTTGGTGGTAGCTGATATTTGTGATGCCATTGCTGATTTAATCACTTGTCTTGGTGTGTTAATAAGATCTAAAGATTAACCTCTGATCATTAAGATAAAGCTCATTCTACCTGATAGCATCAGCCAAAAGATAGCTAAAAGTGCCACAATATAACTAAATGTCTGTCAAATATGTCCTTGAAATTAATATGAACACAAACACATACAAGCATGTACAGTACATTTGTGTGCATTCACCTCTCTATCTCTGTGTGTGTGTGTGTGTGTGTGTGTGTGTGTGTGTGTGTGTGTGTGTGTGTGTGTGTGTGCGTGCGTGCGTGCGTGCGTGCGTGCGTGCGTGCGTGCGTGCGTGCGTGCGTGCGTGCGCATGCGTGTGTGCGCATGCGTGTGTGCGTACCCATTCTGTATCTGTGATTCTCTCTACAATTATGTTACCTTGGTGACACGGTCGGTCAGACTTCAAATTCAAATGATTGAACTCCTATAGTAGTTTCTTCAGTGTTGTGGATAAGAGACACAAAAAGTCAAAATAAAGTCACAATAATAAATAGGAATACAAATGTCAAATTACTATAGCAAAAAGCAAATAGAAAAAATAGAAACAGCATCTAAGTAAAACATCTTGTAACGATAACACGACTGAACTTATGAGATACCTATGAGGCACACCAAAGGCACCTGGAGTATTTATATTTCTGTGAATTATGCAGACAGTCCAAAAGAAAAACGATGCAGTCCTTCACAAATTGCAAGGGAAGCTGTCAGCGATCTGAGAGAGCCTGCTTTATTGTGAGAGCTCATCATGGGACAGAGGTTGACAGATGTCTGGGCATCTCCCCTGAATGATAGCAGCACTTACTTTCCTTTTATAATTTGGATTGGTTTGATTTCCAGCATAATATAAAATCCTGCTTGCCCTGCTCTTCCCTATCACCACTTTCCTATTTATTTTATCACTACCATACAGCCTTTGTGTTTAGCCGAGAACCCTGACTCCAAAATGGCCTTTTATTGCAACTTACTTAGCCCATTAATGTAGGCTATTACACAGCCAACATGTTTCTATGGCAACAAAACTGATAAAGTGTACTGGGAGACGGGAGTGATAGATTGCATGTGCATGCTGTGTCACATCCAATTAACTCAAGCTGACTGTACAACACATTATGCCACGCCTCGGAGGAAAATCAATAAATATGGACGGTGCCCAACAAGGTGCCTCCCTCTGTTTCTATTCTCTCGTCCTCGCACACCACTTGAGCCCTATTGCAGGGGTCTTCAACACGGGGTCCGGGACCCCTATAGGGGGTCCTCAGAGATACTGCAGGAGGGTCACCAAATCTTTGCGTGTTAGGGACTTTATTTTTTTATAAGTTTTACATTAACCACTTGAACCCTCGCATCCCTATTCTTTACTTTACTTTACTTTATTTGTTTATTTAGACGGGACAATGCATATTAATGAACACTACATGAAAGCAATGTAAATAAGCCGGAATTAGCAAGAATGCTAAATTTCATCCGTAGTCCCCACATGAAGACAAAACAATACATACCAACAAACAGTAACCCTACATTAGGAGAGGGCGCCTAAGAACATACATACAAATACTATTTTTCCTGAACCAAGAAAAAACAACAAAACAACACATATTACTAACAGTACCCTACATTAGAAAAGGATAGTTAAAAATATACGTACATGACATGAGCTGTGTACTCTTAGAACTATACATGGTTCTAGGGGGATTCTAGGGGGAACATTATCCCAGACACGTAGTGAGCTTGTACATCAGCTATTTTCAGCAAAGAGTTTTTGTACAGGAAAAAAAAAGAGCTGACCAAGTACCGAGCTAAAGGTCAAGTCAAGTTTACAAAGTATTGAGGGTTTAAGTCGTTACATTTGGATTGGTTTGAATCTTGCTTGCCCTGCTCTCCCCTATCACCACTTTTAAATACACATTTAACATGAATCCAATATGTAGTGGGGGTCCCTGCTTCATCTCTCTCTCAGCTAAGGGGTCCTTGGCCTGAAAAACATTGAACACCCCCGCCCTATAGCTTCTCCCTGTTATGGTGGGGAACATTAATTCACCCAAAATAGCAGATAGCGTTTTGAACTTGCAGATCAGCTATTGTCGGTGAAGAGCTTTGGTGTAGAGAGAGATATAGCCAACTCAGGTCTATTTTACAAAGTATAGAGGAAGGGTCTTCAACAGGGGGTCCGATCCCTAGGGGGTCCTCAACGCTGCGAGGCGTTGTGAGCTTTTAGATCAGCTATTTTCGGCAAAGAGGTTTGGTGTAGAGGGGGAAAAGAGCAGACTAAGTACGGAGTAAAAGGTCAAGTTTATTAAGTATTGACGGTTCAAATGGTTATTAAACACTTCATTTAAATTTGTGTTATCAGATATTTAACCACTGGTTAAATATCTGATAACACAAATTTACATGAATCCAAAATACACTGATGATCATGCTGTCAAACAATTAAACTACTGTATATGGAATCTATGAAAAGGTAGGGGTCCCTGCTTCTCTCTCAAATAATGGGTCCTTGGCCTGAAAACGTTGAAGACCCCTGGTGTAGAGAGAGATGGGGGGGATCTAAGTGGGATCTAAGTGGTTGAAGATGGCAGGAGAGCCTATAGATACATCATGCCACTAGGATGTATCTGCCTCTACAAGAGGGCAGGTGCTGCGTAGACACCATTCAAAAGTTGGCCTATTCAGCCCAAACTCCTCTAACGCTCCATTCATGCATAGCAAAACACCATCTGCTCCTGTTTGGCCCAGAGCAATCACAGCTGACCAGAGTAAAAAAAAAAAAGACACGATAACAGCTGTTGCCAAACAAAAAGCCAAACAAAAAGGGCTAGGAAAAGGTTATACGGACAAGTTCCATGATGAAAATTACTCTTAGCAGAGAGGGGGTGAGGCAAAAACGCCGGTTCTATGGAAGACTCAAAAAGGCAGATGTGCTCCAGTGGTGAGAGGTGGAGGAATGGGTTAAAATGTTAGAGATTTAATCTGTAGGCCTGACAGGGGCTGCAAACAGCACTGACAGTATCTGCTAAAAATAGATGCAAGCTGATCCATTCATGCAGTCAATTTTCTCCGGGAATTAGAGACGAGACAAAGACGCAGCACAGTAACTTCATAATATATGATTACTGGTCTACTGTGTGGTGTAGATATATTGATGGTATACTTATTACTTACTAATACTATACTACAGTAGGCTGCAAGGCAATGCTGGTACTTGTGGGGTGCAGCTAAACAAAATGGTGATGCTACAGGTGGCTTTTTCATTCTTACCATTGTGCAGTCTGTCAAAAGCAGCATAGGCTACAGTATGTCAGAGCCATTCATGTCAGAGACAACATGGCTTACGTCATGACAAGCTATAAAACAACATGAAGGAGTTAAGAATTGCTTGCCCATCTTAAAATAAGTGAGTAGGATTTGGAAACTAAGCAAGGCTGGGGAATGAGTGCACTCTACCTTTTCTTTCCTGTTTTTTCCCCCCCACTAAGCCCTGCGTTAGTTGTGAATTGAACAGAATAGCACCGAGGAGGGAATACAGAATCATTCAGATTTGGGATGAAAGCACAGATGCTCATTAGCCATCCAGTAATATCTACTTAGCAGTCCATGAAAAACTAATAAAAAACTAAATCAAACCTGGATTAGGTAATCAGTCAGACAGACTGAATAGAGTGCTAAAATAAGTGTGCCTCATTGCTTCACCCGGAGCCCAGTTCAGTCCCTCCCCCGCTATACTGCGGCATTGTGCCGTGATTGGCACCGGTTTCTCGACCCCAAGAGGCAGGGGCGTCACACCAAATTCTGGGCCCTGGGTACAAGGATTCACTGCGGGGCAAGCTCACAGCGCGGCACCGAGTGCCGCGCTGCAAGCTTGTAGATCTGCTATTTTTGAAAAATTGTGAAAATGTGTGCCAAGAAACCTATGTTTTCATGTCAGTGATGCTCAAACTTTTTCATGTGAAGGACCCCCCCGGGCCCCATCTCAAAATATTTAGTTCCAGGGACCCCCCAGAAGCAAAATTTGAGTTACAAATTCTCACTTAAAAAATACATATATTCAAAGATTTGCGCACATTTTCACGACTTTTCAAAAATAGCAGATCTACAAGCTCGCAGCGCGGCACTCGGTGCCGCGCTGTGAGCTTGTATATCTGCTATTTTTCAATAGCTAAAGTTACTATAGGGCCCCTCCACCTTGGGCCCTGGTAACTCAGTCCCACTTTCCTACCCCTTGTGACGCCCCCGCCAAGAGGCCCAGCTTGATCTAATATATGGCCGCTGACCCGGGGGGGCGGAGCAGCAGGAGTAGGTGAAAGACGTAACAGCTTGCATGCCTCCAGACCTCAGCTGCCCATGCACACTGCAAACTGTAGAAACCACCATTTGAACCATATAGAGTTGTTGTGGAGTGACAGGAAGACCGCATACTGTTACAAAGCCGATTCAGTGTGGCTCTAAAGGTAGCCTATATCTAATGCACATGATACACAAAGCAATGTTTACCACATGCCACGGCTCCGGCCAACAGAGAAAAATAGGGGTTTCGGTTGTGAAACGGGGGTGAGAGAGCATAGAATACCAGTAAGACTCCCTAATCGGGAGATAAGCGACCGTTGGTCGCTTATCTCCACAAATAGGCCAAAAGTTTGTTTTACCAATTATCAAGACATACGGGCAGTTGACAGTTTGCCATGGTTACTCATTGAAGTTGAATCTCCATATATGGAGATAACCTACGCATCACACTAAGTCTGACCTCACCAGCCCATATTTGGGCATGAGCAACTTATGTCTCCATATATGGAGATATGATGACATCACACAGTCCTCAGCCGATGATGTGGCGTGATGTCATACAATACACAAACGAGCCCTACAGTATAAAGGGGCAATTCTTGCCAGGAAAGAAGCATTTCTTCGACTCAGACCTTATCGCCAGGGTTGGCTTATAGCAGCTGTCGGTAGGACCATATATGGATTCTGTTAGTGTGCTAACAGGGCATCATCTGGGATACAATCCCTTTTATGCCCATATATGGAGATCCCTAACATAATCCCTTTCATGCCCATATATGGAGATCCCTAACAGAATCCCTTTTATGCCCATATATGGAGATCCCTAACAGCATCCCTTTTATGCCCATATATGGAGATCACTAACAGCTAACAGAATCCCTTTTATGCCCATATATGGAGATCCCTAACAGAATCCCTTTTATGCCCATATATGGAGATCCCTAACAGAATCCCTTTTATGCCCATATATGGAGATCCCTAACAGAATCCCTTTTATGCCCATATATGGAGATCCCTAACAGAATCCCTTTTATGCCCATATATGGAGATCCCTAACAGAATCCCTTGTATGCCCATATATGGAGATCCCTAACAGAATCCCTTTTATGCCCATATATGGAGATCCCTAACAGAATCCCTTTTATGCCCATATATTATGGAGAAATCCCTGCTCTGAGTATCTGACATCAGTGTGATGTCACCTGTTTATGCCCATATATGGAGATCCCTGCTCTGCGTATCTGGTTGCTATGGTAAACAGTTGGTTGCTAGGGTAAGAAAACATGGTTGCTATGGTAAACAGTTGGTTGCTAGGGTAAACAGTTGGTTGCTAGGGTAAAACCATGGTTGCTAAGGTGGTTGCTAACGTACACTAACAGACCAGCAACAACAGACTGTTGCCACAGCAACGTACACAAAGGTTTGTGTACACATGTGGTGTGATGTCATACTGATGCGGAGATATGAGCAGGGCAAAGGTGTGACGTGTGACGTGTGACCGACGGACGGCCGGTGGAGGTTTTCATAGTAAACTGCTCCCTGACGGTCGCAATAATATGTGAACCATGAACAGACCTGGACCTATATGGTTTGGAAATGATTCTTAGTACTTATTTATTGAAATGTCAGATATGGGACATGTCACATTGCATAATTCAATAAGTACTAGAATGGTTAGACAATTTTAGTTAAGTATTTAAAATGTACTTTTTCTGTGATTGACAACCTGCCTGCAGCTATGTGACTGTCCTCAGGCAAACCCCACCCAGCCATCAGCCACTCCAAGCAGTTCAAAACAAACAAGTACAATTTAAACCTCGGTCTGAATATGACATGCAAATATTATCTCTGTTGCTACTTGGTGAAAGAGGTATCTATTGCTGGAACTTGATGATTCAGAGGTTCCAGTGGCAGTTGATCAGTGAATTTGCCTAACAAATGTGTTTTCTCCATTACATTTCAACGGCTGGTTTCATGCTGTAGCCTAGACTCTTCTGCAACATATTAGTGTTGTGTATAGTCATAAGATACAAAACAATATAAAAGTAAAAAAACATGAAATAACTGAAGCATATTATGGTGCAGATCAGATAACTTTAAACTCATCAAATATTTGATAATTCTTACATTTAACTAAAGAAAAAAGAAAAGAAAATAATAGAAAGCTCTATTTTTAGGGAATCGTCCGTTACATATTCTACAGTCAGAAGAAGGCTGCATGTTATGTTGCATAAGATATGAATGCCTGGACAGTGTACAGTGGTCTTGAAGTGATAGGGGTTATAGACAGGACAGAAGGACAGTGTACAGTGGTCTTGAAGTGATAGGGGTTATGGACAGGACAGAAGGCAGGCTCCAGCCTGTTGCCATTAGAGGTGATTTGTCTGCCGTACTGATTCCAGTCCCATGTAGTTTTATCAGTTTAATGCCCAGGCAGCGTTCATTATGTCTTCGCCGGGAGGGTCAGCCTCTCTTCAGCAGAACAAGTGTGGGTTGTGTTTCTGTCAAAGGGGAGGGGGGTTTAGTGCTTGACCCGCAAAGCCATTCAGCCTCTCAGAGTGATCCATTGTTTGGATGCTTTCTTTGTTAGGTCTTTACAGAGAGAGAGAGAGAGAGAGAGAGAGAGAGAGAGAGAGAGAGAGAGAGAGAGAGAGAGAGAGAAGGGGACCAGCGTAGGGGGAGGGTAGGAGGTAGGAAGAGAGAGAAGAGAGCTGGAGTCTCGTCTCCGTGCCAAAGGTTAGCACTTATTCTAAACACATTGTGACTGAACTGCAAGGGCTTTCTGTCACAACCTGGAAATTCTCAATCAACTGCATATGGTTACTGTGTGGTGTAAACTACACATGTACTCAAGTACAGCATAAGTAGATTATTACTTTTAATTTTGGTACTTGAAGTATATTTTGATGCCGATACTTTTGCTCTTTTACTCAAGTAGCCTACATATTGAATACGAGACTTTCTACATTGCAGTATTGATAATTTAACTTTTACACTTGGACCCCCACAAGGGGTCCAAATGGGCCCTTAATGGGTCAACATTATATAGGCAATTGTTTTTTAATCTTTGGAACCCCAATCTACACTGTAGAATTCTCAGAGTTCATTTAACTCAAATGTGTAAATGGAACAACATGGACCTTTCCGGGTCCATTCGGTTCCATGTGTAGCCTACACTCTCAGAGTTACAGACCCATAACGGACCAACTAGTGTTAAGAACCAGTGGTGTATATGGTAGTCTAAACCCCCGCCCCCCCTGCACTCAATTATCCTCATTTGAGCTCCAAAATGATGTGCAGTGTGTGGGTTATGGGATGTGCACTGTGCATACAGTATATGAGGGATGGAAAGTAACTTTAACTGGTGCTTGCATGATAATATGTAGGAGCATCAATGTAAGAAATACCCGTTTCGTTTAATGGCTAACCCCCCCGCTGTTTCAGACAGACAGACAGACAGACAGACACTCACTCACTCACTCACTCACTCACTCACTCAGACATTCGCAAAATTATAGTATAGATGATTCTTTGTGAGCTTGTAGATCTGCTACAGTATGTTCTATGAAGAGATTTGGAGAGAGGGGAAAGGGAGGGGATCAAGGATGAACATCTGTGGATAGGACCCTGGTCAATAGTATTCACTAAAATGATCGAATTGCATGATTTACACACGCTTACATTTAATATGCAGGAATCCTGTAATTTTGTGTGTGCTCATTAAACCTAGTTGCTGCTTTTGGGCTTGTTTTTGCAGACCTAGTGGCAACACTAGTTGGCAATGATAGAGGTCGACTGACCCAGAGCAAGCGGCTAGCTGCTGCTGTTCAGTGAGTGTTCGGAATGAATGGATGTTGCATCTTCTACCAAATCAAGCTGAAATATCAGCAATGCAAATAGCTGTTTACACAAAAAGAACATGGAAGATAGACACATTTTATGACCTGGAAATTCCCAATGTAGGAAAAACCATTCATATGTAATATTACCCATGCAACATTTGGTTACTGCTATGGCCATGCAGGTTACCAAGGATTCACTTTGCATAAAGGAAAATGTACAGTTTCATGACGGTACAGTTCATGGTACAAGGTCAACTAAAAGGAGATCCTAGTAAGCTTTTCAGCTTATTTACACAGGAAACCTTTATGTATCTCATTCATATAACATTGAATGACTGACAGATAGAACTATGTAGACATCAATAGCAAAAGAAAACAAATTGTTGACATCCTTGACGTTTAGGAAGTATTTTGTCAGGTACATGGGTAGTGATGTAGTGTATCTTGGAACCAGGCCCATTGCAAGATGCTGTACTCTGTCAGCTACCGTGAGCCACCCCACACTTATAGTGACTGACTGTATGCTAAATTAAAACCCAACCACCACTCAAATCATAATATTGAAACTGAGATTATAACATTAGTTCTTAGCCTGCATGTGTTCTGGTTCTGGTCTGCAAATCTTCAGCAGTGTTTGGCCGGAAGACCAAATCAGTGAGAGTGCAACATTCTAAATGAGAAGGTCTACCAAACCATATCTTAGAATTTGCTGAATGGTCCGGACTGGTGCATAAAAAGATTATAAAACCAAACCACAGATGGTGTGTGCTTTTTTCATGAACTTGATCCAAGGGTTATTTGGATAGTTCTTATTACGTTGTGTAAAGCGCGATGGAAACATTTAAAACTAAGCTGTGAGCTAGATAGATTACGAGCTGTCTCTTATGTTTCCAGTACTCACTGATGACCAGTGTTACCAGATGGGAAATGTTGAATTATCGTACCGGAGGCTCAGAATTATCGTATTTGACATGAAACTATCGTACACGGCCAAAAAAGAGAAATCACTCGTGTAAAAACGTAATTTCACCAAAAAATGCGTCTTTAGTGTAAGAAACGACCTCGTTTTAGACTCCTGCGTGACAAAAACGCATCAGATTTGCTGTGTGGAGGCAGGCAACTTCTTGGAGCTTACACAAATAAAAGCCTGAAACTGGTCTGGAAAGATGCAACCAGTGTTTTTAATGCCTCCAAGTACAGATCTAGGGTCAGATTGACTCCTGGCTTATTTTGAGAAGCCAAACCAGATCCCAGATCAGCAGTAGTGAATTCACGCTCTTTTTGATGATATGCCGAAATTATCGTACATTTGGGCATTTTTGGAATTATTGATCGTACATCGTACAGAGGGTCAAATTATCGTACAAATACGATAATTATCGTACGTCTGGCAACACTGCTGATGACTGTATTTTCATTTATTCTCTGCCAATAGATGTGCATTCATTCATATATTCACTGTACTGATTTATTGATAGACTGTACACTTATCAGAGATCCAGTGCAGATATCTAGAGACTTCATATCAGCATTTCATTCCAACCTGATCTCGGTTGTTCATTCACATTGCTGTTGCTTGACACCTGAATTTCCCTTGGAGGAATCATTGCATATTTTATTTTATTTTATATTTAGCCAATAGCTATTCAGACCAACAGACCAGCTATTTAAAAAGAATGCAATTCATTAGGTTCGTAATCACTTTTGCTCAGACAGAACTTAATTTTTGTTACTTTTAACAAACAACAATACCGAAACACAAACAAACCAACTTGCCACATCTTTAAAAAAGGCTTTGTAATTATCATGTATGATGTATGTAAGTTTACATAGATTTTAGTCGCATTCAATACAAAGTGTATACATTATATACTTAACAAGTAAAAGATGATAAAGCCAAGTGTCTTAATTCATTCATTCTTCCATACCAAGGTCTCAAATTACCTCAGAAATCAATATGTTAAGACTCTACAACCAATTATCTTCATGTGACATTGTTGTGGTGAGATCGATCTTCATCCTACATATGCTCCAAAACCCTTGAATGTCAACTAATTGGACAATGGACAGTGGCACCATGATGTCATGGGTTATAATGTTTGATGCAAACACACAGGCTAGCTGACTGAAATCAACTTAATATGTGGGTACAGTCAATTTGTCTGGCTGCTCTTTGAGGTGATTCGGGAACCGGGTGGCAGTGAGTCTATTTATCATACAAGTCCTAATGTGCTAATTCTGTGTTCATAATCTGAAGCAGCTTCATCTATCAATGTCGGCTTGACAGGCCCTGCCCCCACCCCACCCCTTAGAGGCTGTCCACATGCATAAGGGGGTCATTTCTTCACAATGTCCTAAATTCAGATTTTCACTCCATAACAATACAAATGAGCTTGCTCTGCCATCGTTGATTAATGGAATATCACAGTCCCCCTTTTCTTTTCTTTCTTTTTTTTCTCTTTTGGTTATTAAATGAATGTCTGTGTTTAGGATGAATGGGCCTTGTAGAAGAGATATATCGCTCCACAATGCTATTAGGTCTGCCTTTTATTCACAGAAATGGAGAGTAGCACAGAATGATTATCTGCATGTTGGTGCACTCACTTGCTGAACATTTCTCTTTCTTCAGGGCATTTTTTTAATGTACGTATAACTGTGGATGTATTTGCGTATGTCCGTGCGTGCATGCATGCTCACTTGTATGCATGCATGCGTGTGGGTGTTCATGAGTGTAGAGTGTAGTACTGTGTACACCTTTGAATAACGTTTGGGAGTTTGATTGACAGTTTGATAAGTATCGTATTTAATTTATTTTAAATGTCATATACTGTAAATACGATGTGGGGCACTTTTAATTCGATTCTCAGAGTTTGTATCATAGGATTCTTTGTATTCATAAATATGCATGCAGCAGCATTGTTACTTGCACAGGTTTCAACATTGCCTACTGTATGCAGTCAAATGGACAGGAATGGCTGAGGCCTGATTCTGGAAAGATTGAAGGTGACACAGCTAATTCAGAGAGCGGACGTCAGACATGAGTGCTTGCTTTGACCTTTTCTGTGACTATGAGTGCAGGCTCCCTCACAAGAGCAACTGCATTAGAAAATAAATGGAAGGTCTTGGTTGGAAAGGTCAGGACACATGTTTCTGTGATGTGGTGTGGAGAGAGGCCTTGGTCGATGGCTGACTGCCGGTGTGACTTAACTGCATAACCATATGAAGAATGGTAAACAAATGTGTAGATTTAGTGTTGTTGACACACACAACGCAGTGTGCACATGAACCATGATGCACATATCACCTCAACAACCTTGTTAATAAAGTAATCAATCAATCAATCAATCAATCGTATGCTATGACTAACAAAGGATTCTTCTTCTTCTTCGCACAAATTAATCGTGTTTTTGAGGGCCTAAACATACTAAAAAAGTTGTGCAACTGTGCACCCACATCACAAGTGGCAAAAAGTTGTATAAAACTATTGTTTTTATTGTTTTATTATTGTTTCTCTTTTCGCACTTTCTATCTTAGTTTTCTTTTCCCTAATAAAGTTGTTGCTGTTACTGTACCTACCCTCTCCCCCTAGCCCCCCCCCCCCACACACACACACACACTTGTAAAATGACTTTGGGTACTCAGAAAAGCGCTATAATTCCAGATATTGTTATTATTATTAATTTATTGGTCTCAAAAAGGGGCAAAAAAAAAGTTGAAGCCCCACAATACTACTTCACCCACATGTATGAAAATTAGGGCTGGGATGCGATTAAATATTTTAATCTAATTAATTACAGGCTCTGTGATTAATTAATCGCAATTAATCGCATTTTAATCGCACATCGATATTTGACCTGAGAATCCCTTTTTTTCAAGTAAAACACATTTTGTTGTACGAGTGAATCAACGAGTGAGTTTTTTTAATCTAAATTTCGCATCCACTGGGCCAAGCAAAGCGCTCTGATCCGCTACTTCTCCCTTTGCGTTTGTTGTCTCTTCTTGGTTGGTGCATCGCTGTGATCGGTATGCCCGAAAATGAAGGTTCTGTGGTGCAAAAACTAAGTGAGATTAAAATGAGTTAATTTTTTTAATCGCGTTAATTTTCTGTAATTAATTAATCACAATTAATCAGTTAAAGTCCCAGCCTTAATGAAAATTGGTACACACCTGTATCGCGACTTACAAAAACGTCTCTTGAGAAAACAGACCTATGACCTAAACCCAACAGGAAGTTAGGCATGCCATTTTTATGGGTCATACTCTAACAAACTCCGATGGTCAGATCCACCTCAAACTCAGTCAGCGTACACAAAAGACCTTAATAATAATGAAAAGAGTGAGCTTTTGTAAAACCATGTGACCGAGGTGAAGCATCAAACTTCCATGTTTTCACCGCCAAACATATACTGCGAAGTGTTCACTTCACATGGTATCAAACAAGACACACGTGCATATCTCCTTGTATGGGCCGTTCTGTCCGTGACATCAGCTGTGGTGATGTCGGTCTCTGCATACTTTCTATTACATTAGTCTTGTGTGACGTAGTCTCGTGCTCATACGGACACTCATACAGACATACACACAAAGCCAGACGTATACGTATACACCACTCAAAAATAGACCTACAAGGACATATTTTTCCTTTTTCTTGAGCGGTGCTCTTACTTTGTGTCTAGGTCCCGTCTGAATGAGTGCCCATATGAGCACGAGATGTCAATATGAGCACGAGACTAACGCTATAGAAAGTACGCAGAGACCGACATCACCACAGCTGATGTCACGGACAGCCCATACAAGGAGATATGCATGTGTGTCATCATGTTTGATACCATGCAAAGCACTTCGCACAGGTGCGATGTTTCTATACTAATTGGTCGATATTTCATAGTTTTTATCTTTTGACATAACTTTTGAACAGTTTCTCGTACTGTCATGAGTCACCTTGTCTATAATTATTTACTTATCTCTGCTCCCTGTTTTGATTGATTGATATTTCCCCCTAATGTGGACAAAAGGTTTGAGGGCCCGGTAATCGCTGCTTGCAGATTTTATCTTATTATTGTTGCTATTCTTTGTTATTGTTAATGCTGCTAGAATTTTGAGTTACCAAAACAAAATAATTGTACTCTTGTGTTCTTGTATATAAGATAACAATTAAAATCTTGAATTTGTTTCTGCACTGTGAACACTGATTGCTTTAGGTTGTAACATTTCACTCGCTCTTAGGCTGGACTCACACATATGCGTGAAACATCTTCTCCGTATCGTCTGAGAATGGCCACTGGGAACGCCGTACAAATGCATTGTCAATGGAAGGTTGTTTGTTTTTTTGTCGTTGCCGTGCCTCTAGCTCAACCGCAGCCTGTCTTTTGGCCAAGAGACACGGCAACGACAAAACACCAAACAACCTTCCATTGACAATGCATTAGTACGGCGCTCCCAGTGGCCATTCTCAGACGATAAGGAGAAGATGTTTCACACAAATGTCTGTACGGCGCCTTACAGGCCTATACGGCGGTGATGGAAGATGTGTTTTGGACTGGAAATCCCGACAAGATTACAGTGTGACTGGAGGAGGACTAGTGGACCATCTCAGAACAGATGCAATGTGGCTAATGTGAATAGAACTGCTGCTTTGCTCCATTACGTCTGTGGTAGTACAGACACAACAGTTGGAGGAAATGCAGTAAAATACAGTATGCAAAAGGAATACTAAAGACAGTCAGTGGCTTTGACCTGGCTTTGCACTCTATATAATTTGACTGCAGTGGGAATTCAACCACATACTGTATTTTGTTGTACTGCAATCTAAATTGAACTGGATAGGACCGGCAACTATACCTAAATATGCAGTATGATTTTGCTGTTACTGTATCTGTTATTTTGTCTCAGATATGTAAATATAATTCCTAGATATAGATTTGAGGAAGATGCTCTCAGACTCAATTCCCTCTTCCAGTGAGCAGTGGGAGGAAAGCAGAGCCTGCATGCCTGTGTGTGTGGAGCAACATTCAGTGGGATCATTGATGTAACTGTTGCACTTGTTTGCACCAGTATGACATGTTGTGGGTCTCTGAAGGAAACTGGAGCCCTTTGTTGTTATTTCATATACTGCGAATTATGGAGGGGAAAGAGAAGACCAAAGTCTGTGGTCCTTTTGTCTAGAATTCATTCCTCAGATCATATGTTTTTGCATATTGCTCAAATGAAAGTGCTTCCTCTTGAGCAAGCATAAAATGAGGTATTTTAACCACTTAAATCCTATATTGTTGACCGGCTCTATAGGGAAAATAGGCTCACAACACGGCACAAGCTTGTCAATCTGCTATTTTCTGCGAAAGCTTTCCCCACAATTCCAATGCTGGGGTGCAGGGATTAGGCCTAAGTGGTTAAACAATTGCAATCTATTCCAATATTTCAATCAAAATGTACTTATGTTTCTCTTTGATCTAAGGGAGAGTTTAAATAAACAGAGATTAACGTTACCCGAGTCATTAAAACCAAGATTCATTGACAAATGGTTTTACAGTAATTTCCTGTTGCCAAAGAAAAAGAGAGAGAGAAGGAAAACGACCAAAGAAAGATGGAAGATGGAAATCTGCACAGTAGAGAATCTCTGAGGAAGAAAAGGTCATTTGGGCAGAAAATTCATCGCCTCAGTAAAACATTTGATGGATTTCCTACAATTGTAGTTTTCAGTTTTCTTCTGTATAATCTCTCTCTCTCTCTCTCTCTCTCTCTCTCTCTCTCTCTACTGCATGTCATAAATAGTGATTCACAGCACTGATTCGGACCAGGCTGATGATTTTAATTTTCCGTTTTCAGTGTAATAAACATTGACATGAGAATGGGCCTGAGGCACAGACTTCTAATGAGAAAATGAAATTAGTTTTTCAGCTGACTGATCAGAAACATTTCATACATTATAATCAAGCATTTATTTGACGTGATTTGTTTTGTGAGCATATACTGTACAGTACACACACGTGACACGTGTAGATGTGAGTGTGTGCGCACGTGTGTGCACGTACGTGCACGATGCATGTAGGATATTATTTATGTTTGTGTTTGCTGCTGCTGCTGCTGCTTCTGCTAGCTCGTTATCCCTACAAGCAAGATGTAACTGGTGACATTTTCCAACCTTTTGTAGCAGAATTAGCTGTCTGGAGACGCCAGCAGGGAGAAGTGTTTCTCTCTCATCTCTGTCTTATCCATCCATCACTGTCCATCACCAATAGGTAATGACAGTTATAAACAATTACTGTGCTTTTCTTCTGGGAGGGATTAGTGTTGGGGGAGGGGCACATATTTACTATGAAATAATATTTAGTGCAGTCAGTGAAATGCTGAATCTTGGCATGATGTCAATGCACTGTTGTGGGGAAATGTAGTCCTATCTGAATAAACAGGGTTTGACTTATATAAAGATGTGTGTATGTGTGTGTGTGTGTGTGTGTGTGTGTGTGTGTGTGTGTGTGTGTGTGTGTGTGTGTGTGTGTGTGTGTGTGTGTGTGTGTGTGTGTGTTGTATTCCGATTTATCAAGGATTATAGCAAAGGGACCACATTGTGGTCTTCTGTCAATTTGTTCTTTGTAAAATGGAAATAGGTCATTAAAAGACAGCTTGGAGATGTGAAAGGCCCTGAACCTCATTTAGTAATTGACCCCATTGATTGTGCAACTAAGCATAATAAATCATAATAGGCTATTACTGATCTGCCTCTGATGGCTATTATTTCAGCTTTTAAAAATAATTGACATATTGGATCACAATATAGGCCTACCTTGTGTAGCTTATTTTTCCAAAACATATTAATACAATCCTGAGACCCCTTGAAGATGTGGACATTTTGCTAATAGGCCTACTAATAATCACGTTCAAAATATTTTTATTGAGCAATGTGATGAATAGCTCCCAATAAATGGTAAATGGTGCATTTATATAGCGCTTTTATCCAAAGCGCTTTACAGAGATTGTGCATTACATTCACCCATTCACGCACACATTCATACACCGGTGGCGGAGGAAACCAGGCACCAACCTACTCACCGGGAGCAACTAGGGGTTCAGAGTCTTGCCCAAGGACCCTTTGACATAACTCAGGGGGAGCCCGGATTCGAACTGGGAACCCTTTGTGCTCTAATAACGGTTTCTCTACCCCTGAGCTATGCCGCCCCCTATGTAAACGAAAATATAGGCCTATCTTTATGTCCTCCTTCATCAAATTAAACTATCTAAAGTAGCATATCTAGGCCTACAAGCTCAAAATGTGGTGCAAAGCTACAGTGCCGTGGCTAGCTATAGGCGGTATAGGCGGCCACCTAGGGCGCCGTCTCGAGGGGGCACCGAAATGGCCCCGAAACCGACTAAAATAACCTTAAAACCCACAAAAATTGCATGCACGCGAGTGGAGAGCATTTGAGAGGATTGGCATAGAGTGCTGATTAGGCTGGCCACGGACCTGTGAAGCTACATGTTTGGAGCTTGTAGATCTGCTACTTTTGATATATATTTTTTATTTGAATCCTTAAAAGTAGCAGTTTTGGACGTGAAGATATTGCAAGTGGGCCCCAAAAATTATTGACAAATGATTATAATAAAATATAAATATTTAGAAAATGTTATGTAAATAAAATTATTACCATAGGCCTAGTTATCCATTCTCTCGAGACAGAGTCTGGTGAAGAGGGACAAACCGAGTGGGCATTCCCTTTTCTTTGATGATGGCGGCTAGTCAGATTGGTAGTAATCAAACATGCTCTGAAAATACACATGGCTGAAAATATTCATAACCCCATCAGAAAATATTTTGTTCCACGGACCCATATACCAGATTTGTTTCAAAATTATTCCACTTTTCTCTCAAGATTTCTTTGAAAATACAGCCTGTCGCAGCGCAACGCGTTATGAGCTTGTGGATCGGCGTGGATATTTTCGAAGTGTGACCCCGTCGCTTCTTTGGGCTTGTTTTCATAGACCTAAGACCCTGGTTGCTTGTTTTTCTCTAAACATTCTGGCAACGTGTGCCTGTTGTATGGGAAGATATCACGTGATGCTAATCAGATGACCATTGAGTTCACCTGTTGTTGTTTTGATCTTGTTGCCGACACTAGTGGCAACAACAGCTTTAAGTAATATATTCTGACATCGTATGAAGAGAAAGGAGCTATTTCATAATTAAGAAGAAAAAAGAACAACAACTCTTGAATATTCTGTGCAGAAGGCGCACACGGTAGGCATATGCTGCTACTTGTTATTTTGTTTTCTTAGTTTGTTAAGATATTATGCAACATGTAGCCTTATATTGACATTAGGACATGGACAGTTAAAAGATGACTGCAAAATGCCTGCCAACAAGGACGTTTGTTAAAAATATGATTTCCGTTTGTTTGTTTTTCTCAATGTCTTCATGGGTGAAGAGAATCAAAACTCTTGTGTAACAGCAGAGCATGGAGCAGAGCATGGTTTATATAAAACATTTCGATGTAGTTAAACAGAAATACAGCTGTCAGACGTGCATGCACAACTTCTGAGAGATTTATGTTAACATCAGCAGTTAAAATAATTAACTCATACATTTGACCTACAGTAGGCTATGTGTTTGTGTTAGTGTGGTTTAACCAGACTATAGTAATTGTTTTACAGCTGTAATTGTCTCAGCTATTGTCATTGTAATTTGGTTCTGTGTATATGGACACACACACACACACACACACACACACACACACACACACACACACACACACACACTCTCACTCTCTAAAGTTCTTCTACACAATGGTTGTGAAAATGGACATTCATGCTATGAGCTGTGACTGTGTAGACAATACATATCATGGACACTTAAAACTTATGACAGAAACATCATGGCTGTTGTAAAGTAGCCTAGTAGTCAACCCTGTAGGCCAGTGGTTCTCAACCTTTTCAGGCCGCGACCCCTAAAATAATCATATTTTAACTGGGGACCCCCCCCCCCCCCCCCACCCTGACGAGCACTTGGAATTGTAGGAGTTGGCATTACATTTAGTTTGACCCCATCTATTCCATTGTGAAAATAGCCGATCTACAAACGTGAGGCGTTGTGAGCATGTAGATCTGCTATTTTCACAATTTCTGCCTCTAATATTGACCAATGTTTGACCAGAGGTACTAAAAAGGTCTTAAAGTCCTTAAATTGTCACTTTAGAAATGTGCAGATAAGATATATACACTTACGGTATACTCTATGTTGGTCTGTTTACTGTTTAGTGAGAAAACAATGTTAACATTTAGCTAAACATCTGGGGACCCCCCAAAATAATTTGGGGACCCCCCTGGGGGTCCCGACCCACAGGTTGAGAACCACTGCTGTAGGCTACTGGAGTCAATATACTCCTGGTCAATTCTCAACTACAAGTGAAAGTTGCTCTGTCAAATGTGTACTTTAAAGTACTGGAGTACTTGCTTTCAATTAAAATACTTAAGTAGTAGCTACATTCTATTAAAATGCTTAAGTAGTAGCCTACTCAAAGGTACAATTTACAAAGTACCTTTTTAATATCAGTGCATTGCAGTATTAAAATGTAGACCTTTTCCAGAAAATGTATCAATAAAAATATTAATAGCTAATCGTGAAAATAGTGATCTACAAGCTCAACAGACTCAAAACAGAGTCAGGGTGTTGATATTGTGGCATGTTGGCTCACTGGAAAGACTGCTACACCAGTGAGTCTCAGGGTGGTTTCAAACTGGTTCCAATTGATTCGAACTGTTCCCGAATACGATTGCCTGCTCCGCGCTGGCCAGGATTCACATTGGCCAAAATTCTTCCATACCCGAGTTTGTACAATTCATTCAACTGTAATGATATTTATGTGCCTCATATGGTGGCCCTGTGGAATATGGGGCTTTGGGAGATGGAGAATGACATGTCCAAAACGTCACTTGCAGCGCCACTGACGTCATTACAAAGTGTGAGAATTGCATTTTGATTTACTGAGAGCAAGGGGTGTAATGAAAATAGTTCAGCATACGTTTTACACTACAGAAGAAATGGCGAGCAGCATTCAGTGGACAGACGGAGAAATTCAACATCTCCTAGCATTTTGGATGCCTCAGTACATGCAAAATGTACAGGAACTAACATGTAAGGCAATATATGAACACATATCTCACAGCTTGCCAAAACTAATGGGTTCACAAGGTCCTATCTGCAAAGTCAGAGGAAAATGAACTATCTGAAGAAAACATAAAGAGGGAAAAGTCATGACCCCTATGTCGTTACCACGGTAACCAAAGCAGATATGTTGACACAGGGCAGCTTTGGATTTAGGCTAGATTTGACTGCAGTCTAAATGGGGCCTAACTGGAACAGAGCCTTCATTAGTATCATTGGTAACACCTGAAGGAACAGGCCCAATTTCTTTCCAATATGACTGCTGTGCATAGAGCATAATTGCGACCGTAGGTCGCATTTACTATCAAACCCTGCACAAAGTGTCAGTCCGTCAGTCTGTCTGTCACACCTCACACGTCACACTCTTGCCCTGCTTATATCTCCGCAACCGTTGCCCCGATCCATGCCAAATTTTGCACACACGTTCCTTACCTGCCAAACTACAACCTCCAAGGACCCCCGGAGCTCCAGGGACCCCCAGGTCCCTGGGGGACCCCCAGATGTAAAAAATGACCAAATGTGCTAAACTGACCAAATGACCACCCCCACGGGGCTGCTCACGGGGAATTCCCGGGGACCACCCACTCCTGGTGCTCCAGAACGGATGCAAAAGTGGTGGCGCCCCCAGTGGAGGACCCCTACACTGCAGCTCACATAAAATGCCGTAACTCCGGCTAGGAGTGACCGGGACAGCCGGGGCCGGTACCTATTCGTCCGCCTTGCCGGCGCGGACACCCCACCCCTCATTTCTCACATGGCCCTCTTCTAGCGCCACCATGAGGCCGATTCTTGCAAAACACATTTTTGGACACTGCTTCTACAATTTTTGCCCTAAAATCACGCAAATCGGTACACAGTATGTCTACACTCATCCCATCAACATGAATCTCTCCCATATAGCGCCACCTCCAGGCCGATTTTTAAAAACACATTTTTGGACACTGCTCCTACAGATTTTGCCCTAAAATCACGAAAATCACTACACAGTACGTCTACACTCATGTCATCAACATGGATCAGGAAGATTTTGGCAAAACACATTTTTGCCCTATTTGTAGAGATAAGTGACCTACGGTCGCTTATCTCCCGATTAGGGAGTGTTACTGGTTTATTGACTTTACTAATGCAATTGCCAATAGGGTGTTTAACTATGCGTTGTGCTATTTAGGATGATCATCTACACTAGTCTACAGTATGAAGAGCCACTGCTTCCATTCCTCAAGGAAAGACCGGATTTGATGAGAGCCGATGCGTCTATGGATAGTGAGGTGAGTATCAGCCATTATTACAGTTACAGATGTTTCATGTTACCTGCATTGTTTTGGTGGTTCCAATGTAGCCATAATCTGATGTCAGTGTGTTTGTGGCTGTCTGATGTAAATGGTGTCAAGTCCTAAGCTGTTAATTGAACATGTATACAATTTACAATTTGGGCATTTAGCAGACACTCTTAATCCAGAGCGAAGTTAGGACAGCACGTGGTAATACATCAAAACATCAACATTAATACATTAAAATACAGGGTTATAATTTGATTTGATTGAGATGCTGTATGCTTTTTGAAACTCGTCATAAATCGGTCAGTATAGAAGACACAGCTTCTATACTGACCAGCGCAACTCTGCTGTTTCAATGGCTCTGGAATTGTACCTGTACTAAAAGGTTGCAGCGCTACGCACCGCTCCCATCTATGCCCCCTTGCCTCATTGTCAACATGAAAAGCTCTGTGAATGAGACATTCTACGAGCACACACACACACACACACACACACACACACACACACACACACACACACACACACACACACACACACACACACACACACACAGAGACACAGACACACAGGCGAGGAGCAGCCTGACAAACACACACAAACAACACACACTGTATTTTTATACTTGTATTAGGATTTACTATAGGATCCATTAAAAAGCTAAAAGTAAGCCTACAGAAATTGCTTTGATGACTGAAGCAATAAGAGTTATGTTTTAGGGAAAAGAAAGCATCTTTCCCTTGCTGCTTTCTTTAGCTTTTTCCTGCTTGGCCACTTTATCGCTGCTTGCAGCTATATTTGTGATTGTTGCACATTTGTCTGCGTTTGTTGGTGTGTGTCTATGTGTTCATGCACATGTGCGTCGCGTTGTTGTGAGCGGCGATAGAAGCAGTGTTTTGTTGAGAACATGGAGGACAGACAGACAGGTTTGTGTGTGTTGCGTTTACACACACACACACACACACACACACACACGCACACGCACACACACACCGCCAAGGCAGAACGGGTGAAGATGAAAGTTTAAAACGCATGTGTGTCTCAGCAAATGTGTTACTCCATTGGGGGGAGTGTAACCATGCACTCCATTGCTGTGTTCTGTGGCCTGGCGTCACGGAATTCGATGGGTAACGAAATGTTGTGTAACTGGCTTCACATTCCGACACTCTCTCTCGCTGTTAGGGCTGCAAGCGAACCTTCGGGGATTCGAACGTTCGTTCGTTACGTTGGCAATCGAAGTTCGAAATTAATGGGTTCAGGTTTTTTTCTTTTTTTTTCTTTTTTTTACACGAAAAATAATTATCAGAATGTGATAGGCCTATTCAGAATATCACAGTAGTAGAGATAGCCAAATACGAAATAAGTTAGGCCTACCGGTAAACACTAACAGTTAATGGTGACGTTATAGTAGTTATAAAACGCACCAGAACAGCTTGGAGCGATCAAGGACCGTCCTCCGCTCCAATTCCGCTCCAATTTGGGGCCGCGCACACACGCTTGATGACAGTAGAGTGAGAGCAGCTGCAGCTGAGCTGGGCAGAGACAGACGTGTGTGTGCTGCTGTGCTCTGAACAGCGAACACCCATCCATGCACCCAAAGATCTAGCCTTTCTCCTAAGCATGAGCAAAGATGGATTTCATTGCAACCCCCTAAAGGATTATAATGCGATTTCTGGGGTTGTTACATCGATTCGAGACCAGTTCAGCCCGAACGCGACGCGGTCCGACGCAGTCACCAAGTCTAATCATCATCCGTGCAACTCCGCTATACATTGAGCCTGTTCGTCAACAAACTGCACAACATTTTCTCCGAGTGGGTTGGATTTTCCAAGTGTTAGCCTAGGTGTTAATGCAGCCACGCATCCACGCGTCAATGGATAAAACAGCGCATTTAAAACATTTCCTACACTTTTAGCTGGTTAAAGGTACAGTACGTTCGATGGTTCGGAGGTTCGAACGTTCGGTTTTTAATCAATTGAACGAACCATCTAAGGTTCGATGGTTCGTTCGGAAAATCCCCCCGAAGTTCGAATCCCTAAAACAGGGCTAGATTACAGCCCTACTCGCTGTCCGCCTCTCTCTCTCGCGCGCTACGTGAAGCAAGTGAAATTTGATATTCTCATGACGATTTTTGCATAGGACAACTTCCGGTGAAACAAATTAGTCACAAATTACTTTTATACAAGTGTACATCTTGCAGGTACATAAATGTCAGGGGAAGCAGCAAAAAACACAGGCCACAAAAAAGGAAATATTAGCATGAGTGGAGTGGCCGATGCGGACATAACGCGAGTGACGGCAAAAGCAGAGTAAGTGGCAAGTCTAATTGTTATTAGCCATTGTGGCTAATGGTCACTAACGGGCGATAACAGCGCTTGCTGTTACTCCTCAGGACTGCCTTGGTCGTCCTGAGGCGAAATGTTGTGCAAGTGAATTTAATGTGGTGCAAAGAGGCAAACGTATAAAATGTGAACAGCGCAAAGCGTCCAGGTTTGTCTGTCGTGGTGGGTATGTTTATGAGAGGTCTTGTGAGAGAATGTAGTTACAGATAGATACTACATTAAATGTGACTGCCATTTGTCTGAGTGTAGGATGCTGGGATGGGATGGGATGGCTTGCCCGGATGAACTTCAATGCAATGGAACTGTCAATTTTTATGACTGACAGTTGAGCACAGATTATCAGTCAAGTTACAAACCTGATAAATGGTTACACATGTAATGCAAATGCCTGCAAAGGGCATTGTGTTTAAGTGAGGTAATAATAATCATATCCATGACGAGGAAAAACAAAAGAACGCGTTAATATTCAATAACAGATGGTTGAGTGGTGGATGGATGAAATAAGTGGGTTTTATTGAGCTGGGGGTTGCGGTGAACTCCATTAATGACGAACAGCCGATGTTTTGCAGTGAAACAAACTGAACTATTGTTCTAGCAGAGAGAGGCTCTTAGGTAAAATGCTGAAAGAGCAAGGCTGCACATCTGGAGCGAAGAGAACGGCAGCAGCACACAGGCTCAACCTGAGCCCTCGCTGCTGCTCCACTCCACAGCAGTGGTTCCCAACGTGGGGTCCGAGGACCCCCAGGGGTCCTTGAGGCGGTTCCCGGGGGTCCCCAGCTTGAATGATGATTGATAGTTCGGAACCAATTGGACCCTTACAAGTCTGTAACTCTGAGCGTGAAATGAATGAAACCAAATGAAACCTTGCGGGTCCATTTGGTTTCATTTGTACATAGTCAGAGTTAAATTAACAATGTGTTTTACTGTGTAGATGGGGGTCCCAGAGATAAAGATATAAGTAATATTTAAATCATATATAACTGGCTAGAGGTCCTTTAAATGAAATGGGTTGAGAATCACTGCTCTAAACCCTCTTTCCCTCTCTTTCTCCTGCCCCACATACTGTAAGAGGGGTTCCTTCCTCTAGGGCTGGGTTAGGGTTGGAAAGAAAATTATAATGTAAGTAGAAGATCTACAAACTC
The DNA here is from genome assembly GCF_963921795.1 of Nannobrachium achirus. Lineage (NCBI taxonomy): Eukaryota > Metazoa > Chordata > Actinopteri > Myctophiformes > Myctophidae > Nannobrachium > Nannobrachium achirus. Next base: position 24,776,765 of record NC_137816.1, on the reverse strand, counting down.
GCAACACGACCCTTGACCAATCGATTTAGTCGATTGTTTAAAAAAATCTATAGATGTATTTGTGCTGATTCATCGATATAAGAAATAAAATAAAACTGCTAGTTTATTGGTGTTCTTCAATATCTTGTTTCGATAATACTTTTGGTTAATTGCCCAGCCCTACATTCCTCTGTCTGCTCTCTCTAGCTCGGTCATCCCCTCTCTCTCTCTCTCTCTCTGCTCTACCCCACCCACTCCACTCCTCTCTGCCTCCATGGGACTACGTTCCACCAGCAGCACTTACTGTACAGTGGGGGCCTGCACGCCTCACTGCCTCCGACTGGAGCTCACTGTCCATCTGCTATAGGGACCAGGCATGAACAGAGGAGTGAGGAGAGGCTACCGCACACTACAGCATCTCACAGTGTTCATTTCACCCTCGCGGGTACATTTGGTACGCTCAGAGTTTAAACTAAACACCCAGGATATGGCAGCGTATCTTTAGCAGGGACGAGGGCAGCCAGGACACTAGGAAAGTGACAGACAGTATGAGGAGGAGGGATCATACCCTTCCGTGTACTACATGTTGATTACATCCCCATACCCTACTTCCAATGCTCTGGTGAGCTGTGTGTGTGTGTGTGTGTGTGTGTGTGTGTGTGTGTGTGTGTGTGTGTGTGTGTGTGTGTGTGTGTGTGTGTGTGTGTGTGTGTGTGTGTGTGTGTGTGTGTGTGTGTGTGTGTGTGTGTGTGTGTGTGTGTGTGTGTGTGTGTGTGTGTGTGTGTGTGTGTGTGTGTGTGTGTGTGTGTGTGTGTGCTGATGCATAGTCCTGTTATTTTATTTTTTTGTAGGTTTTATTTTTCTAGGAAATGTTTGGGTTCAGTGCTTACACAGGCATGCCCACAACTCTTTCTCTAGACATTTAGAAATGCCCACATCCCTTCTCTATTTGCATTTGGGATATACTGTAGTGTAAACTGTAGGATTCTGGGGTACCAGCTTTCACCTCTCCTCGGCAATACCATTATATCTTCAGCTACATTACGACCTAATGGTCTGTATATTGCACACATTATACAGAGAAAGAAGGCTATTTTACACTGACTAGCGTGTTGGCCTACAGTATATGTGGTTAACGTTATTCAATTCAGTGCAGTGCAACTGTATTCAGATACTATTTCATGTGTGTGTGTACACGCATGCGCGTGCATGTGTGTGCACGTGCGTGCGTGTGTGCGCGGCACGCGCTCATGGAATGTAGTTTGTTGTGACCTTTTGCCAGGGCCAGTGCATTGTTGCTGCTGGCCCATATATTGTATTGTCTAAATGAAGTTGCGGTATCATTGTTCTACTACTTTAACTGCAGTGAAGCCAGGACAGCATACAGTAGCTGTAGTTGTGATAAATAAATAAAAAACTGGAATGAAAATAATAATAATATAATATCATGCTGCTGTTTAAAAAGTGACACGTCGATGACCAGTGATGCACAACAGTAATCCTGTAACAGCCAAGTTATATAAACCCATTGCCCGACTTTAACAGCTTGTATTGAAATGTCAGCATAAGATTGGAGGCATCATCCAAATAAACATTGTTGATTTATTTATTTATTTTACTAATACTTTACACCTGTATTTTGTCCTTCAAGTGAATAGCTTTCAAACATTGTTTACTTTTCCTTCATTCCATTAACATTACACACACATGATGTAGGCTTTGAGTTTACATTCTTTGCTCCATGTATTTATTCATCTGCCAGAGTGAATTTACCATCTGGCTCCTGCTATGGTGTCTCCTGCACTTGGTGGTAATGGTGTAGAGATCATTACTCATGATTCTTTCCCTCTTTTCCTTCTCTCTGGATGTCAATGGGATTTTTCTCTCTGAAATTGAATCACATGATGGTATAAAATGCGGCCGCTCCACTGGGTTGGACCTATTCAGGCCTGTAGTTGCTATGCGACTATAAAGAAATGTTGCTGTGCGTAAATTAATAATTTAACTTTTACTTAAAGGATTAGTTCACCCACAAAATGCCTTTTTTTCTATTGATTACTCACGCCATGGAGACTAGAGTTCAATAAAAATGTTTTGTATTTGTCACATTCCTAAGACAAACATGTGGATATAGTAAATTTACCCGCATTAATTCTGGATGGGGACCCAAATGCATTTGGGTCCGCATCCAGAATCAATGCAGGTAAATCTATTGTAAAAAAAATAAAGTTATTGTCTTAGGAATGCGACAAAAACTAAAATATATTATTGAACTCAAGTCTCCATGGCGTGAGTAATCAATAGAAATAAAGTCATTTTGGGGGTGAACTACTCCTTTAAAGACAGGGTGCTGTGATCCCCCCCCCCCATCTCTAAAACATGATCTTCAGGTATTATGATTATACTAGGAGGAAGATTGTTTTCAATAGTGTACAGAAAGTGTTAAAATTATGTTTTTATGTGGCCCCGCCCACAAGTTCATTAAGTATACCTGGTTTTCACATTAGCATCACCCACCCAGACCCGTAGAAAGAGAGAGTTCTGACACTTACATCGACTAAGCGTGGAAAGTGGACGTGACGTCACCATTTAGCGTACTGGAGCCTGGTGACATTCCTAACAAATGTCTGTTGCTCTTCAGCCTCGTCCACCTCCATTGTAACCCAGGCATTTTCACTCGATGGTAAGTAGACTAAATCATGTATTTTCCCCCTTTTAACGCATTCATGGGCCTCTCCAAGTTAGGCAACATTATTATTTCACGAAACATTATTATATAATTATTATTATATCATTATTATTTTAAGAAACATTAACTAGAGCCGATTACGTGAAATATCAATGTTTCCTAACTTGGAAAGGCCTGTGAATGTGTTAAAAGGGGGGAAAACGATTGATTCAGTCTACTTACCAGCGAGTGAAAATGCCTCGGTTACAATGGAGGTGGATGAGACTGAAGAGCAGCAGACATTTGTTAGGAATGTCACCAGGCTCCAGCGATGCAACTTCCGCTTTGCGGCAAGATCAATGCCTGACGCTACTCCAGGTATCTAGGCTGATGTGTAGCCTGACAGCGCATCGCAGGTTCGAGTCCCGTTCCCGACGATCTTTGCTGTCTCTCCCCATCTCTCTATCCCTGTTTCCTGTGAGCCTTGAACGAATTGACGAGTATACGTAAAATAGTTAAATTGTCTGGCCAGTGCTTGGCTTCAGTATTCTTTAGTAAGTTGGTGGAAACAATCATCTGTAATGTGCACTGGGAGAGCTGCTGAAGGAACCTCCCTGTCTTTATAAATAAAATGGCTGTTTGCCACGTCTTTGTCAACTGGTAAACAGTGAAAGGACTTTACAGTTGATTTTGCAAATCAACTTTGCTATAAAATATATATTAAGACGGAGTATAAATGAAGCATTAGGTCAGCTCTAACAACAAAGGCAGTGAGTATAGAAGCACCATGTGGACTAACTGTTTGATGTTTTAGTTTCAAAGAGCCTACGGTAATCTAAGGCAGAGGACGGTAATGTTAGATTCCTGGGCCTATTTTTAGTTACAAGCTCTTAAACAAAATTGCACTCTAGAATTCCTCGGGCACTGACCGTAATCAGTGTAATAATATTACAATGATTACATATAGTATTGTGGGTTATGCTGGAAACGATGGTGGTACTAACATTAATTGAAGTTTTGGCCAATACAAAGTGTAGTATTCATAATTTCACTAGTAGCGTTTTTGTGTTAAAGCTTTACAGTACCTCCAATCACCCTGTAATTTCAAGTCAAGTCTAATTTATTCAACTCCTTTACAGAAAGAACGGAAACGTAAACATAAGAACGATACTGTAGGATAAGTATCCAGATACACGACCAGAGCTAATGTATGTGGTGTTAAAAAAAGACAACATATAATGCAGTATAATGGTATTTGAAGTGCAGGGAAGAATTAAGTGCCATGGATTAAACCACGGCACTTAACCCACACACGAAACCCAGAGAATCTGACCCAAGTACATGACCTTGACTCATTGATATCCTCTAATGTTTTTAGGTCAATTCTGGTTTACATACTATGGCGCTGCTGTATGCATATGTATGTACAGGGGCGTCACAAGGGGTAGGAAAGTGGGACTGAGTTACCAGGGCCCAAGGTGGAGGGGCCTTAGTAACTTTAGCTATTGAAAAATAGCAGATATACAAGCTCACAGCGCGGCACCGAGTGCCGCGCTGCGAGCTTGTAGATCTGCTATTTTTGAAAAGTCGTGAAAATGTGCGCAAATCTTTGAATACATTTTATTTTTTAAGTGAACATTTGTAACTCAAATTTTGCTTCTGGGGGGTCCCTGGAACTAAAAATTTTGAGATCGGGGGTCCTTCACATGAAAATGTTTGAGCATCGCTGACATGGAAACTAGAAACAAAAATTAGAAAAAAAAAAAACTAGAAACAAAAATAGCAGATCTACAAGCTCGCAGCGCGGCACTCGGTGCCGCGCTGTGAGCTTGTATATCTGCTATTTTTCAATAGTTAACATTCATGGGGGGCCCGCAGTGAATCCTTGTACCCAGGGCCCAGAATTTGGTGTGACGCCCCTGTGTATGTAGTCAAAACTGGATCGGGTGAACCTTCCCTGAACTTCAGCTTAGCTATCTGCAGTCTGACAGTAAAAACAAATATTTTGTTGCCTGAGGTGTCAACAGGGAGATGAGCACATTACTGTACATACCACCCTATTTACCAGATAGACAGTACTTTATGCACGCTGCAGTGTACTGCACTTGACTTGTGGAGCAGCAGAATATTGAGGACATCAGGGGCCATCATGATAGCTGATGTTAAACCCTACCCCATATTATGATGCACTGTATGGGCAATTCTCTGCTGTAAATCAATGGCTCGTGCAACTGTATTAGCTCCGACTCCCTCACGATATATTACTTTTTACATGCATTTGTTATTGACGTAAGTTACACATTCTCTAACCTTAGATGCAGGATATTAAAGGTGAATTTTGGCCCACAAGGCAATCTTACCTTTAAAAGTACTTATTTGCTCCCACGAATGATGGTCCAGCTTATTCCTTTTTCAAAAGATGCAATATTTTCCATTTTGCGTCCATCTGTCCTACCCGACCAGGGCTTCAGACAGGACTGAGTGGTTAAATTGTTAATCTGCTTATTTATCTCGCTTGAAAGTCCATGTTTTCACTATATGTCTGTGGCAGATAATGCCTCGAGTCAGTACATGTTTATTTCCACCCAGTGCCACCATTATTGTCGTAAAGGCGTGAACTTTCAACTCGCGCTGAAATCTTGTCTGCATTCAATGCTGTATGCAAGTCCGGCGAGAGACGAGATTTCAACGTGAGTCAAAAGTTCATCGCTTTACGACAATAATGGCGGCGCAGGGTGGCAATAAACAATGTTTACTGATCCGAGGCATTATCTGCCGCAGAAATGTAGCGAGAAAATTGACTCTCGAGCTAGATAAATACGCGTATTAACAATTTAACTACTCGCTCTTGCCTTCTGGGCCGAAATTCTCCTTTAAGACATGGTTGACAGAGTGACATACGGGCATACATACTATACACATACAGACTTGCACTTGCTTCACATATGAACAACAATAAATGGAAGTCAGTAATTATCAAGGTACTTTACAAAGACTGTGTTAGTGCAGGAGCTATTTCAAGGCATTCCTCTCAATAGCCACTGAGACAATGGAAGACTACATCTCTGTTTTTCTAGGCTCACTTAAACAATAGTCTACGGACAGCAGGTGTTCACATACTGTACCCTCGGTAGGGAATAGTCAGGACAGAACAGGATTGTACGAGCTAACCTTCCTAACAACCTGTTTGTCTGGGCTTTTCTGGCGGTTTGGGTGCCTAGTGGTTAGAGAGACAATGTCCCATAAAGGTGACCACACACTGCATGATAGCGGTGTATGATATACGCATCTTGGGTTATTCAGTGTGACAGGGTCAAGGATGGCCGTCGATGAGCCGATCCCTGCGTCTCACACACACGCGCGCGCGCGTTACCAAGCTTGATATATGGGAACTTAAGACCTGCACTGTATGTTACTGACTTTCTGACCAGAGGTGGAAAAGCACACACACTTAATCATAAGTGGAAAATGACAAGCTTTGAAATGTATTCAAAATATAAAAGTAAAGACTAGCCCTCTGACATTTCTACTGGCAGTCACTTTGTTAGGCGCTGCGAGCTTGTACAACTATTTTTGAATATTCTTTTATGTAATGTAATTTTATTTTGAATGGACAAAATCGTGCAGTGTGCAAGCACCTTTTACAGGAAGGTCACACACAACTCCTAGAGCGAGCATTTCACCTGCTTCCAGGGCACTTCATCTGACTGCCCCTGCTCTTTGACTTCTCTGGTGCAATGTGGTATACTTGAGTAAATGTCAAGTATATGTGAAGAATACTGTGTGAGTAATATGACTACTACTGTTCTGTAGATCTCTGACTGGCCCTCCATCAGGATATTTTTACCAAGTTGCCAAACATATAGTCATCTTGGGATTTACCAAGTCATGCTTCAAAAGTTTAAAACAGAGTTATATCAATTTGATGAAATAGGGTTGTTTCCACAACATTGACTGGACTGCCTCAGGCATTCAGAGACTCTTCCTTTGGATTTATCCATTTCAAGTTTGACGATCTATCGTGTGTGGCAGACAACTGCACTCTTAGACAGTTGTGAAGCATATATTGCCCAACAGGCAACTTCCTGATTGTGTGTGTGTGTGTGTGTGCGTGCGTGCGTGCGTGCATGCGTGCGTGCGTGTGTGTGTGTGTGTGTTCCACCATTCATTCTCTGAAGAAAGCATGGCCAACTTCAAACGGCATTCTGCCCAAACGTACAGTATAAATTCCAGTTTATAGGTGGGAGGCAATCACAGTAATAACACTCAACACCTTTTGTTTGCGCACAGAAAGGCAGGCTGAAGTTACAATCACGGCAGTTAGGAAACAAATGCATGAAATGCTGCTTGCGTGTAAAAAGATGTCCCCCTGTTGCTCTTCAGTTTGAGGATCCTAGTAGTTCAATGGTACAAAAAAACAAACATCTGAGGCACTCAAGACCAATAGATAAAAAAAGAAAAAAGAGATCCTTCTAAAACTTAATGAACAATGTTAAATCACAACAATTTATTTTCACAACATGCATCTCTCTATATGCAGTTTGTATAGTATACAGTATACAATTAGGGTTGGGGGCGGTAACCGCCGTACCGCCGTACCGCGGTAAACCGAGGCCTACCGCGGTGTCATGGTCCTTACCGCGGTCAAAAAAGACAAAAATAGTATATTTTTTTATTGAAAACAAGCGAGTTTTAAAACAGGGGAGAAGCGAGGACCGCATGCGCTCCATGCCGCTCTGCTCTGGGCCGTATACCACAGTTTGGAAGCCACATACAGTGTACGTCACTCGTGACTGTCCGAGTGGCCACTGGCTGCAGCAGCCGCGTCGTAGGGGAGTACGGAACAGAGTAAACTTTCTCTGTAATCCACGACACAAGTATGTTAATACATACCTTGTGTTGTGGCTGTTTCTTTTTTTATTCATACGGATTACGAGCGGAGCGCGGGCCGCGTGGACTAAACCGAAAATGAAACTATTTTACTTTTTCAACCGCGACGCGCGATGAGCCCCGTCGGCGATTTTATAACCTTTTCTGTCAAGTCTTGTAACTAAAACCTGTATCAGCACTCAATCACTGCGTTTTGAGACGTGAGTTTACCATAGAGTTATGGAGTTTACAGAATCACTGTAGCCTACACGATCCTGATACCCGTCTCTCTCTTCTGGTTTGTTCACACACAGTAGCGTCAGTTCAGAAAAAGCTAAGGTATGGCAACATGACTGGTGTTGCCATACCTTAGCAACAGGCATGATATATTTATTTTAAGAAGTACATATAATATATAATTATATATATACCTATAATATAATTATAATACCTTGTTAACACTTTGAGTGCCAGCCCCCCCTGCCCCCCGTCCCTTACCAGTGCCACCATTAGGTCCCATTCATTTCTGCCCCAATTCCAGGGAATAAATTGGAAATGATCCGATATTCACATCGGAACAAAAATGGGAGGTTTGGTAAAAGAGGATTTCTTTTTTTACCAAAAAATTTTGGTAAAAATGAGTGATTTCGGTGAGCGGTTTTGGAGATAGGTGCTCGAGAGTGCGCACTGCGCAAACCAGTCAATAACCTCAGAAATCTAGATTCTGAGATATTTGAGTTCAAAGAAAAAAAACTTTAGGAAGCCATAGCAACAAATTGGTAAATGGTAACGGAACACAAGTACCCTTGACAGAAAGAATGACATGCCTACTTTCATTATGTGCAAAAAAAGTTAAAAAAATATTGTACCATCGTCTAGTTTCAAGGGGGCAAAGTGAAAAAGTATGAAATGACTCAGAAGGTAGAAATTGCCTTACATTTTGATAGAACTATGCACTGTGAATTCACTGTGTTTTTACCTGGTCTAGAAGGTCAGGAAGACAAAAAGTCAGAAAAGCGATGTCAACCTTTTATTTTATGGCAACATCGAACCCTAACCCTGGTGAGTACCTCACACATCCAGCATGAACATATTTATGTTCAACAATATTTACAAATATTTCAAAAAAAAAAGAAATCACAAATATGACTTCACAAAAATAAAATATAACTGGATAAAAGTAAAATAAAATAAATGTGCAGCAAGTAAAGAATAAATAAAATAATATAAAAGTCAGTACTGTACTGTACTGTATTCTCAAAAAAAGGCATTCAACAAGCCAACATTCAGGAGTCAAAGGCACCACAAATAAAGGTCAAAGATGGTACTGTGTGTGTGTGTGTGTGTGTGTGTGTGTGTGTGTGTGTGTGTGTGTGTGTGTGTGTGTGTGTGTGTGTGTGTGTGTGTGTGTGTGTGTGTGTGTGTGTGTGTGTGTGTGTGTGTGTGTGTGTGTGTGTGTGTGTGTGTGTGTGTGTGTGTGTGTGTGTGTGTGTGCGTGCGTGCGTGCCTCAGGTACCTCAAAATGGCCTGGTACCTGTTTCTTGCCATTGTTCTGGGAAAGTACGGCATGCAATGACAGGGTTTTTTGACCAGTGCATGGCAATCTCCGCCTTGTGAACGATAGCTGTGAGGAAGAGAAGTCCCAGAAAGTTCTTCAGCTCCCCTAGAGTGACATTGGTCCAGGCAGCGAACCTACAGTGTGTATGACCTATGCCTGACTCCTCCGCTCTCGCTATCTCAGCCATCATACTGTCCTCTCCATCCTTCCTCCATCCAGTCAGACTCCACGGGCCCTGTATATGATAGAAATAAATAAAAAATACTAAATGATCGTGCTTCTGTATAATTTGTATGTTCTTTAGCAAAGGCTGTCGCACAAAAGTAGTGAAAACAGCAGATCTACAAGCACACAACGCCTCGCACCGCGAGGCGTTGTGTGCTTGTAGATTGCACATACAGTATGAAACAGAGCCGATACCTTTATGTAGGAAAATAATGCTGCTATGTGTACCCTGTATATATATAAAATGTCACAATGCGACATAGCTCTGTAAAATGAACAATGCTGTACCCCCTCCAACTGTATATATGTTCCCCATTTTCAACTGGTTTTTATATTGTATTTGTTATACTTGCTTTGGCAATGTAAACATATGTTTTCTCATGCCAATAAAGCTCCTTTGAATTGAATTGAAATGTATAATGTGCACCCCAAAAAATGCACAAAAAAAAAAAAAAACAATAGCAGGTCAGGCTTATTGATTGATTGAAGAATGTATTAGAAAGAGGTGGTAAAAAAAAAGAACCTAGCCCCACCCTACCCTCCCCTGCCCCTTCTTTGTATATACTGTTTGTTTAGACTTACTGTCTTTTTTTGTTTTTCTTTACATATCTACTGCATAGTACTGTGTTCTATCTGTCTGTCATTCAATGTTATATGAGATACTTCAATGGTTTCCACTTTCCAGTGGAAATAAGCTTAGTCTTTTCATGGATCTCCTTTTAGTAGACCTTGTACCAGTGAACTGTACCGTCATGAAACTGTACCTTTTCCTATGCAAACTTCTAATAAAGTCTTCAATCAATCAATCAAAGTAGGCTACAGATGCATGGCTCATTTCAACAGGAACCACACTTTATGCAGCTCATACAGTGGTGTGTTCTAGACTCATATTTTATTGTTAGTTACTAGTTAGTGCCTAAAAAGGAGATCGGCTGTTGTTGTAGATCGGCTGTTTTCACTAGTCTAAATAATTTCAAATGATAAATGCAAAACGAGCGGTTTTGGACATAAAAAGTTTTCACTCCCTCCATCACGGAGGTATAGAGGCCGACGCCGAGCGGCGCCATGCCCAGGAGGGTCTCCCAAATCGGGCTTGAGTTGTGGAGGGTGGTCGCTAGTGCTTTGGAGGTTCCAGGGCGAGCGCCCCCACCCCGGGGCTCGCGATCAAACCTTTTGGGAACCACTGTTCTATACTAGGCTGTGATGTGATGTCCTTGGCTCATTATCGCCAAAATAAACAATGTTCTAACGTGAGTGGCACGTAGTATGCAGTGAAGAATATAGCCTAAAATCAGCGTTTCTGAATGTCGACTTTACAATGAAATGGATGCTTCTCTCGTTTGGGTCGGGACCCATTTGTGAGTCGCGGAGACAGTTTTATGGTTTATGGGCCATATATTTCATACATTTTGATACATTATACAGCACTTATCTCATATAACATTGAAAGACAGACGTATAACAAAGTGAAACGTAGAGAACATACCGCAGCACAGCTCAGCAGTGCATCCTACAGGGCGCGGGGAGAAACCGTAGCAATCGGTGGTCTGTCCCTGGCAGCATGCATGCCTCGCCGTAGAAGGAGCCCTTCTGGCCGCCAGAACCAAAATCGAGGCCGTGGATGTACCAGCGGAGGTCCTCGCTGATGAACCGATCGCCCGTAGAAGGAGCTCTTCTGGCCGCCAGAACCAAAATCGAGGCCGTGGATGTTCCAGCCGAGGCCTTCGCTGATGAACCGATCGCCCGTAGAAGGAGCTTTTCTGGCCGCCAGAACCAAAATCGAGGCCGTGGCCCGTGGGTGTAGCAGCCGAGTACCTCCGTGATTTTAGGCTGGCCCATGGTGGCGATTTTTTACAAAATGGACCCCCCCTCCAACCTAAACAAATAAACTAGCCCTTCCCCCACTCCTCCTTGCTAAAACCTCTACATTCCGATCTCTCTCTCTATCTCTATCTCTCTAAATAATACTAAATCTAATGATTTTATAACTAATTCTAGCTCATTCTCTCAATATATCTCTCTCTCCCTCTGATTGCTGTGTGTCCGGTTACGGTATAAGTCACTGAACTCTTTGAGACCCTTGTTTCTGGGGGGAACCGGCCAACCAGCATGCTTGAATTTGGTCACATAAGCGTGTGATGTCATGCAGGGGCGTCAATTGGGTATGGCAGGGGTATGCAGCTGCCATACCTTGACAGGGGGAAATAATAAAAATGTACTTTTCATCGTGCCTGTTGCTAAGGTATGGCAACATGACTGGTGTCTTCACCAGACACCAGTCATGTTGCCATACCTTAGCTTGTTCTGAACTGACGCCACTGAATTGTCATGCATGACGACCGTCCCATCGTCCAAAAGGGCTGTATCTTGGTTACCGCATAGATCCAACACTGTACTACTGTAATATGAAAAAAAAGCATCTGGCGTCATATGACACCAATAGCAATATTATTTTCTGGCATCATTGCCAAGTGCGTGTCTGACGTCATATGACGCCCTGGCACTCAAAGTGTTAAAGTGACCATTTTGTTACATTTTGCATTTGTAGTTATTTTACTGTAATTTACCAACATAATAACCAGTACAGATAGACAAAGAGACATTTATGGATTTACATTTAGAACTAACTTTTATCTTCCCCCCTCCCCTGGACCCAGGGTAAGGCAGCTGCATATCCCTGCCATACCCAATTGACGCCCCTGTTCACACGCAGCTGTGTGAAAAATACGGAGCCTATGTTACTATGGTAACCCGACAGGGCACAGATCTAAAACACGTCGCATCCGCGACGCGTTCTGAGCTTGTAGATCTGCTCCTTTTAAAGCCAGACCCGCTGTGTGTGCTGTACGGAGAAGTATAACTCGGGCAGTCAGGCTGTGGGGAGGCGACTTTTGGGAAGATGATTGCAATATTTTGGCTTATCGCCGAACCTTAATTAATAGATACGGGGGTGCGGTAATTACCGCAGTACCGGCGGTAAATGGGAAGACGGTAATCGCGGTAACAAAATGTCGATACCGCCCCAGGCCTATATACAATGTATATTATTGCGACCTAAGTTTAGTATGTGTTTAGTATGTGAAACGGCACATGCTGACTCTGTCTGTCTGTCTGTCTGTCTGGACGTGTACACTTTTTGCGTTTTTTGGGGGTTTGCCGCTCTGACATCACGCTTTGACATGACTGTGATGTCATGGGAACAGAATCCCTCTTATGCCCATACGTGGAGATCCCTGATATCATTAATATACATACATAATGAATGTAATCGATAACTCGCAGCCGCCCTATTAGATAGTAGGTAGGTACTGTACATCCAATCATCAATAGGGTTTTGTATGTGGGACAGTCAACAGTAGTGAGTCTTTGACCTTGGAATCTAGCAGGCCAATGTCATTGGCAGGCGCACAGAATGTTGTACTTCTCTGCCTCCCCTTAGAAATATTAATTAACAATTATTCCTTTTGTGCACAGAATAGACAGCTCAGCAAAAAGTAATTGTATCCATATATTTTCAGAGCCTTTTTATGCAGGACATTTAACACGCTCCTTGAGCACTTTATTGGTTTTTCGGTTGATGGACAGTGATGTAGGACAAATGACACCGGAGAGAATGAATGGGTCGGCTTTGAGCCCATAACATCTACACACTGAAGAACCAGTTTTGGTTCCAGCTGCTACCTTAGATTGACGAACCATTTAGTTTCTAGAGAACCCTTAACCACGTACACTCTATAGGCTATGCTGTACTTCATTGTTTCTTTTTATTTGATTTATTAATTTGCACAATAAAAAAAATCAATACATGTTAACATTATTTAAAAAAGCATGAAAATAAGTGCAGGTGAGAAAGGAAGCCCATATAGGGCTTATACAAGGTTCTCACCTAAAGAAATAAACAAGTATATGTTAAAACACAAGATTCAAACTAGAATGATAAAAAAGTACCTCAAAAGTGTGTGTGTGTGTGTGTGTGTGTGTGTGTGTGTGTGTGTGTGTGTGTGTGTGTGTGTGTGTGTGTGTGTGTGTGTGTGTGTGTGTGTGTGTGTGTGTGTGTGTGTGTGTGTGTGTGTGTGTGTGTGTGTGTGTGTGTGTGTGTGTGTGTGTGTGTGTGTGTGTGTGTGCAATGCAGAAGCAAAGCCACTTTATGTGGTAGAATTAAATGTAGAGGCTTGATTTATCAGGCTGGCCTTCAATCTGTTTAAAATGACTGATTGGAGATGAGGATTTGGCAAGAAGTATGTGTGTATTGCAGAATGAAGAACCTCTGTCTTTAATGGAGAACTGGCTATGCATGATACGACTAAAGGATGGATGGAGATCATCGGATTGTCTAGTATTATATAATCATGAAATTGTGAATTGGTCTTAAAATATTCTTTGAAAGGTCTAGAAAGCATATTTGAAAGTTATGTACATTTATAAATGAAAGAAAACAAAGGGGCAGAGGGGCCAAATAGGAAGAAGAAGTAGCTATTCTTACAAATTTCTTTTGGGCAATGAGTAATTTGTGTAAATTTGATGGATATGTATTATGTACTTGCCCAAACAATATTACAGTAAATGAGATATGGATAAATTAAACTGTAATAAAGGGTTAGGAGGCAATCATTGACCGGAGTATCCCAGGGGTCTGTATTTGGTACTCTCCTTTGTTCACCAAATCTCTTCATCGCAACCCATTGTGAGCGATGGTAAGAGGGTGCACCAAAAATGCTTCTTTGACAATAAAAGGTTCTCTAGAACCATATGAGGAACACTAAGTTGGAAGTTGTCTTTTTTTCACAGTGCGGTGTTCCTGCAAACGTATTCCCAGCTGGAAAAAAATCTGTTCTACGTCTCCCACTCCGTCGGTTGCGTTTGTAATAAACAATATCCAAACAAAAACATGGATTCGGACAACGTTACGCCTATTAACACAATTGCTGCCAAAGTCACGGATGAGTGACGACCTGAAAAAGTGTGGCTCTCACCCTTCTCTGCGTTATTTGCACCTTATTCAGAGATACAGACGTTTTTATGCATCAGCATAGAATAGGAGTCAATGGAGAATAGCCGCTCCATTCTGCTTCTGGCCGTGTTGCGTCATGACGTATGCACTATGCACCAGCGTCCTTCACCAGCACCTGTAGCAAGCGTTTGTTTACCCGGTAACCATGGTAAGAAAAAGTGTTGACAAGGCGTCCCCCAGTGGCCGTAACTCGTTACTGAACGGGTTTGGCACAGGTTGTGTTAAGAGCGAGTCAAGAGCTACAATCTATTTTTTGTTTGTTTTGCTGGGGAATGTAAACAGACCCGAACTGCATGACGTAACTTCCGTTAAATGCAGCACTTCCGGCACTTCCGCTAGAACCAAGCACAGTGCATATCTTGCCCAGGGTGGGTTTTAGAAGGCGTTTTTACAATCGACGTTAGGTCTATATCCTAAATAACCATTTAAGAACCTTGTTGTTCTGTGTACTGTGTAGGTACGTTGATCCACTCCATCAAACAGGAACCCATACACTCAAATATAGTCATGACTGGATGTACAGAGGACCGTATGTAGATCATATTAGTTAAACAAAAAATCTTACAAACATATCAAAACATTCAAAAAACTAAATTGTCACTGCAAACCATCAAAACGTCTATTGATTGTTTCACAGAACTTGAACATAGGCTAGTAAAAACACATCCCACAGTAAATACTCTCTTGAAGCAGGTGACACTGTTCTTTTCCAATTATATCCATGGCTTTTGAAGCTCCTCGCCTCCAACGGCGTAAACCGGGGTGGACAGATTGATTTTTGTGCTATCTTTTTGGGGAGGCAGCAGGGGGGTTTTAGAATAAGAGATCTGCAGCACTAGTGGAGGGTATAAAAGCTGTGAATGACAATGCATAATGGCACTTAAAAGAGAAACCTGAATCATTAATCATCCATTTCTTTCACAGTCCTGACACCTGAGACAAGGAAATCTATGTTTATCTTGAGCTCTGAGAATAAATATGAATGACTCCTGGATTAGTCCCAAAAGAACGTTAGCGGCCCTCCTTTCAGGATGCATTTTCCACTCATCACTCTGCAGACTGAAATGAGACAATTATTTCTTATACAACAGAATGACCAATTAGAGAAATCTCTGCTCAGCTCCACACCCATCGCCTTTATGGATAGATGTGTGTGTGTGTGTGTGTGTGTGTGTGTGTGTGTGTGTGTGTGTGGGGGGGGGGGGGGGGGGCCTGCCAGACGATATCTTTTCCAGTCCAAGGCAATTTATATAGAGAATTGGAGAGAAGAGGTGCAACTGGGAGAATTGTCTGTCATTGTTTGACGCCAATGGCCTGGAGAAGAAGGACTTGCAATCGTTTGAACCTGTCTGTTTTATGTGAACTCTCTTGCTGCAATGTGTTGAGTGGGTGCGCTGTAGGAAGGTGTAGGAGAAAAGGAGTGTTTTGTGTGAGGACAATAGCTGATTGCCTGCTTATTATACCGTTAATAACACCTTTTTAATCTGAAGAAGAGGCAGGATTCATCTGCCAGAGTTTTTAAATGATACAGTACTGTTTATGTATTTTTCTTATGCATGCATATATGTGTATGATATATATATATAAGGCAATTGTGTGTGTGTGTGTGTGTGTGTGTGTGTGTGTGTGTGTGTGTGTGTGTGTGTGTGTGTGTGTGTGTGTGTGTGTGTGTGTGTGTGTGTGTGTGTGTGTGTGTGTGTGTGTGTGTGTGTGTGTGTGTGTGTGTGTGTGTGTGTGTGTGTGTGTGTGTGTGTGTATTCGGTATCAGGGGAATGGGTTTTTCAACAGTTTTCTTTCTCCTTTCATAATAATGGTGAAGTGATACAACAGCGGTTTTCTCTATATAGTTTGCTAAATGTTTTTCAGCCAGCAGTGCAACTCTAGCTTATTCATGAGGGCAGCAGCTGCTGAATTTTCTCTTTTCATCCTGACTCAGCATGGGCATAATTACCCAGGCCCATTTCCTTATCTGAGGCTCTCCTGTAACTAAGACACTATTTGCCATCTTTTAAAAAAAAAAACACTTGTTCCTACTTCTATTCTGAGCAAAGTGGGAATGGCAAAAAAGATTCTTAGCTGGCTTGGTTACGTTTTCTTATAAAGCCTCCTTTGTTTTATTTCTATGGTGAAGTGCTGAATGGCTTTCTCACACTAACGTTTGGTTAACAAAGAATGATTTGAGCAGGTTCTTTGATAAAAAATTATTATGCGGGTGTCTTATTACATTACAATGTGTAATGTAATAATATATAATATAATATGTGAGCGTATAACATTTATATTCTATATTCTATTTATTCTCGCAAACTTTGCTTATAATGACTCAGAAAACTACTTTAGAATCTTCACTGATTAGTGTGTTTGATTTAGTCACTGAGTGGGCCAACTGAATTAAATGGAAATGCTTGCATTTGTGTAAATATTTGGTCAATGCTTGACCAACTTGTGGCCCCAATGTGACTGAAAGCAGAGGTGGCTTGAGAGAAACCAGATTTGAATCCAGCCCCAATGTGTCTTGGTTGTGTTTACACTTGGCTTTTTAGCTAACCAATAGCAATCAGATCAGCTCTAGATGGATTGTGGCTGATTTCTAAGGATGGGTCTGGTAGAAAGAAGTAATTTTGCACAACTACTAGGTGTGTGTAGTACTAGTAGTAGACGGCAAAAAAAAAAAACACAAGAGAAAAATAATCCTTCACACTGTCCTGGTTTACAAGCATCAACTTAATGCAGAAAATCCAACGTTTCGGTCGCACCGACCTTCATCAGGTATGAGATAACCTGATGAATGTCAGTGTGACCAAAACGTTGTAATGATGGGTTTGAGAATAATCAGGGACCCCTCTCACCTTGCTAATACACTACAGCACATTAAGACCAGAACTACATGTTTCTGTAGCGGCAGTGCGGCACATATCCTGAGGCAGAGAGGCCCCCTTTCTCCTCTTGATCATCTGTTCAAAACATCTGAATTTGTGTCCCCTGGTTGGGTTTTATTTTTAATTTGCTAGTCATTTGTCTCATGTTGAGTTGGAGTTTTTGTTGTTGTTGTTTGTTTTATTTTTTCCTTACACCTACCCAAATGACAACCGATGTCTCATCAAAATGGTAATAAAGCATTTCATTTTAATTTTGGAATATACAGTATAGGCACCCTGGCAAGTCCACACAGACTGCAAGAAGTATTAAACATGCATAAGTGCAATGGGTAGGCGTGGTGGCATATTTATTGCGACCGTCAGGTCGCAGTTACTGTACTATCAAAACCTCGACCAGCTGTCCGTCAGTACTTTTGCCCTGCTCATATCTCCGCAACCGTTGCCCCGATCCATGCCAAATTTTGCACACACACTCCTTGCCTGCCAAACCATCAATTCTCACATGGCCCTCTTCTAGCGCCATCATGAGGCAGATTCTTGCAAAACAAATTTTTGGACACTGCTCCTACAAATTTTGCCCTAAAATCACACAAACACACTCCACACCCCAGCTACACTCATGTCATCAATATGAATCTGTCCCATTTAGCGCCACCTTCAGGCAGATTTTTTAAAACACATTTTTGGACACTACTCCGACAGATTTTGCCCTAAAATCACGCAAATCGCTACACAGGATGTCTACACTCATGTCATCAACATGGATCTGTCCCATATAGCGTCACCATCCGGCCGATTTTTTCAAACACATTTTTGGACACTACTCCTAGGGTTGGGATCTGTTTGGATTGAACCGATTCTGAATCTTTTTCGGTTCCCCCTTATCGATTCCGTGTAGAACCGGTTCCTTTAACGGTTCCGGAAGTGTATTTATTTGTATATAAAATATATATAGGCCTATAGATATATATTTTCTTTAATTATTATTATAATAAAGTGATTCCCTGATTACTACAGCAAAATAATTATACAACTTCTACTTGTATAACTACTATTTCAACTTGACCACAACAACGTATGAATGCATGGTTAAGGGTGGACGTTCAAACAGTGGAGAATACAGTTATTTAACGGCACGATGAATAGCCGATCTACAAGCTCACAACGTGTCGCACGCGACGCGCTGTGAGCTTGTAGATCGGCTAGTCCTTCGTAGTCATCCTCCTAGCTGCTACCAGCGTGAAAGCTGAAAGGAATAAAACCTCAGACAAACGTTGCGTCCGTCATAATGTAACACCATGAATGAACTGCAGTACAAGCCGAGTGAAATGGACTTTGCGCTCCGTGGTTAGCACTTAGCAGCTAGCTGCTAGGCTGCTGAAGAAAGTGAAGCGGCAGGCGGCAGCTGCTGTCACTGGTACAGATTTTAGGAGACTCCACATTAGCATGAAAGGATTGCACTGCATTTCGTGCACTTTGCATGATCATTTCCCTTTTCCTCTCTTGTAAAGTGCAACCATCACACTCGTGAGGAGTTTTGTCTGTTCGATATTTGCTGCTGCGCTAACGTTAGCTCTGTGACTCCGTCTGTCTCGATCGAAGGACGCTGGCATTCTGATTCTAAATCAGCGGGCGCAGAGCTGCTCTGAGTGGGCGTATCCACCTCACTCACACATGAATTGAGACGTCACCACAGTCGCTGGCCCAAATGAACGCTTATGAGAAATTCCAGGAACCGATATAGGAACCGGTCATAAAAATATGATGGAACCGGCTCCGGTTCTTCAATTTCGGAACCGGGTAACCGAAAGAACCGGTTTCCGGATCCCAACCCTAGTCTGCTCCTACACATTTTTAAAATCACGCTGCGACCTGACGGTCACTTGACGCTTATCTCCCGATTAGGGAGTCTTACTGGTATAATCTAGACGTTATCTGAAGGGTATTTCAAGATAAGAATCTGTGTGAAGGATATAAGCATATAATGCAATAAAATCCACAGAATTTGCAGATATTGCACTTTGTGGGTGTAAACAGTCACAAAGGGGAGAGATAGGCACAATCTGAAACAGATGTTGCATAGTTGTAAAGAAGCTGAATGTGTAGAGGCCGTTTGGGAATCAGAACTTAAGTTTCCTCATTTGCCCCCCTGTCTGCCCAGTGTCGAAGTGTCCCTGAGCAAGCCACCTAAGCCCTAACTGCTCCCTGGGCACTGTATTAATAGAGCCTACTGCTCCTAATAGTTAGGATGGGTCAATGCAGAGGTCACATTTCACACACATGAATTCAAGACTTCAACCTGAGGTTGTATAATTGATAGAAAATATTTATTTGGGTGAACTACTCTTTTTAACACTTGGGCTGCAATAGTTTTGCCATAACTAATGTAGATTAACTGCCATGTGTCTTTCCTATTGTTTTTACCTGATTTTCGGTGGCGGCGCGTTCACGGCCGCCCCACGTGTCTTCCTTCCTTCACGTGGAAAGAAAAAATACAACCGTAGCGATCCGTGAGTCAGATACAAGTCAGATATAACTTCCGGTTTCGGCATGATCGCGATCGTGAAATGCATGTTTGACTCCCAGAACAGCCCATGGAAGCTTCCATGGCAGGGCTTTGATTCAGGTCAGTCATATTGTTGATATAACCTACCTACGACATGCACTATCTCTGATGATGTGCGCACTGCGCAGCGCACAACTCCTGGTGTGTGTGGCACTGTGTGTGTGCTCATGCTAATGCAGTAGGCATCCGCGACAAGTTGTGAGCTTGCAGATCGGCTATTTTCCAGACGCGGAAACTTGGAGGATGTAAGATGATGTTCCGAAATTTTGCCTTCACAATAAAAGCATTGGTGTGGGGCCGCGGCACGCGTCAGACGCATATATTAATAACGAATGGTCGGACGTCGATTCGGGTCGGACAGAAAGCTGTCGGTAACGTTCGGGCTGAAAAGATCAGCCTGATCCTTGGGTGTGAGCGGTTAGTGATGATCTCCGAAATTGCTATTTTCTCATAAACCATTGTACGTATTTTTGAGCGGTGCTCCTGGAAGGAGCTAAGCTCAAACATCTGGCTTTGTCCGGTCCCCAAAAAATGTTCAGTCTCTGAAGCGTGGCCTACATCTGGCCTAGATCTGGCCTACATCTTGGCACAAATGGCTCAAAGAAAATGTCCAGGTCCCAAAAATTGTCCGGGCCCCAAAAAATGTCCGGGCTCTGAAGCGTGGCCTACATCTGGCTTACATCTGGCTATATACAGCCAGATGTACGCACAGGGTCACGTTTAATGACATTAACTCATAAATAGCACTGCTCACTTCACTACTACTTTTCTATTATAACTTAAGTATGAGTGTTAACAAGGATTCTTCTCCAACTCAGACAATAGAAAAATGTATGAGTATACGAATGTCCAAAATGTACCCTTAGATGGAATAATGATATTCTACAACCATTTGATGTAACCTTCAGGTTAATGACGTTCATTTTTAATGTTTATGTTAATGAGCAATTGTAATCCCCAATTGGGGAGTTAATATTATCCACTTGACAGTAAACTACTTCTTGGAGAGGATCAGCTCCATTCATTTCAAACAATGAACACCAATAACAAAAACAAACCTGACATCTGCCTGGCTGTTCATTAAAGCTTAGTGAGCTTGTAGTGAGTATGTTGTTAACTTGTAGATCTGCTATTTATGTTTATGCACAACTAAGCATGAATCACCCTTAATGGTGACTGTGAAAAATGGGATTCTAATGATATGACCTCTAGTGAGGCAACAAGCTCAGGGCAAACAAAGGATGAAAGGTTTTCTCTCCTTGTTGTAAGACCTGTAACTGCAACTGCCATGTTAAGAGCCATCTGCCTCAAACTTGTCTAAGCTGTCATCTCTGATTCTAATGCAGCATAACATAAGCAGAGCCAGCTCTTGGACAGTGTTCTCAGTCATCCAGAGGTGAATTACAAACTACTTAGGAAAGATGGGTGGTGGTGGTGATGGTGGTGGAAAAGCCTATGCTGTTGATTGATTGATTCACAGAGGTGCAGTAGCACTGGAGTAGATTTAATTCAGCCGTGTGTGGATAAGAGAAATAAACACATGTGCAGCTTGTTTATGGCGTAATGGTGAGACGCTTCTCCTTTTTGTCACTTTTGTTAAAAAACTAGCTAGAAGCTCATTTGTGTTAATAAACTCTTGCCTTGACTAAAACCCATCTAAGCATGAATGCTTCACTCACTGCCAACCCACTGTTCTATTGCAGGCAAGGTAAGCTGGCTAATTGGGTTATAATTAGCCTTCTTTCTCTCCATTCTCAGGCAAATGCCCGGTCTTTGCAAGCATCTGCGTGGTTGCAATTACCACCACGGAAATGTGTGAATTGAACTTGTACTTGAAAAGACAAAAACACCTATTTCAAGGGAGGTTTTGTTTGGTTAGGAGCCTCTTATCTGTACCCTAGAGAGGCATGGCAGATGTCATGCCTTGTATGTGAAGGGAGTTTGTCCTGTGATGAGACATCAGGACATATTGTGGGTTTATACACCTGACTGTGTATGTTTTGCTAGTTGTATTGTGGAAGCCAAGCTTAACAAGACAAGGTCACTCCCATAAAGGTATGGATGTACTCTGGAGACAGAGGCAGTGATGACTCAGGACTTATTTGCTGTGTGTGTGTGCGTGTGCGTGTGTGTGTGTGTGCGCGTGTGCGTGCGCGCGTTCATAGTACTACAACTTCCAGTTATACCTGTGTATGTTATAAATGATACTGGGATGTGACCACAGAGTATAAGATGGTGATGTGCCTACATACTGTAGACTGCATAGTGATTGATGTGGTGTTACCAGGCGTTGGACCATAGGCGTTAGAGAACACTCTGTTGTACTGTTTATAACGACAAATAATTTCATAACACTAATAACATTCAGTCCATAATTGGATCATACTGTAAGTACCTGAGGAGATCTTCACAAAAGTATTTGATTAAAACTGTGGGTGCAAAACTACTAAACATTGATTAATTCTTCTGATGTTTGCAACCATGTCATTCATTCAAGTGGACACTCTACCATCTGCACCCTTAAAAAAAAATCACACCCGTGTGAACTGAGCGGTGGTTTACCCACCAACCCCTAGAGCTTCGAATTAATTTATATTTAATTAAAACAACAAATCTGCAGCACTTCTCACGTGTAACGTTAAAATGTGGCTGGTCTCGCGAGGCAGAAGTCTCCATTCGCCGCTGCAAAAGTGGGCTGATCTACAAGTCCACAATGCGTCACTGATCCAATAGGTTGTGGGCTTGTAGATTAATTAAAAGGGTGCTTGTTTAGCGACACCGACATACAGCGAAGAATAAACCTCCAGCTACTGAACTTTCCCTACACTGACCGTCCTCCGCCTAGCAGACAGTGCTTTGCCTCTTGAGTTAAACGTGCTCACGTTTCACACAATGTAACATTAATTGATTCAGAATGATAACGAGTCAAGCTGAAACGGGCGACTCATTTGGTAGGGACGGGAAGGCAGACTGTTTACGAGACTTCTCCACCGAAAACACTGTGTAAAGCATGGATTTCTTCTCTCACGAGTCTGCCTGCACGCAGCCACGTTCACGGTAAAACTCCCTCCGTCCCTCTGTAGACTACCTAATTTGGTTCAAACGAAAACATAATCCATTGGTGTGATTATAATTGCTCGTTTCACATCGTGGTTGTTCCACGCTTCGCATAGACGATGCGATGATACTGCTCTTGCTTTTACCAACGCCAGTCGTCAGGCACGTGCACACAGACATCAAACGGGGCTTGAGCCCCTGCCCTTTTAAGAGAGAATTGTCCACCAAAGGGCCCTTTTAGAAATGTCAGCCCCTGCCTCTCTTAACATTCTCTGCACGTCCCTGACCAACGCGGTCCCTGACCCACGCGTGAGAGAGAGAGAGAGAGAGAGAGAGAGAGAGAGAGAGAGAGAGAGAGAGAGAGAGAGAGAGAGAGAGAGAGAGAGAGAGAGAGAGAGAGAGAGAGAGAGAGAGAGAGAGAGAGAGAGAGAGAGAGAGAGAGAGAGAGAGAGAGTGTGTTGTCTGCCTCAGTGGTGCGTGTTCCCCACACTCAAGCCCCCACCGTTGCGCTGTGCGTGTGTGTGTGTGTGTGTGTGTGAGAGAGAGAGAGAGAGAGAGAGGGGAGAGAGAGAGAGAGAGAGTGTGTTGTCTGCCTGCCCTGCTCAATAGCGCCCCTCCTTTAACGTGTGTGTGTGTGTGTGGTCTGTGTGTGTGGTCAGGAGAGGTATGGCCGGCGACAGACATACACGGCAGGCGACAGACATACACGGCCAGTAACATCTTGAAAGCGAATCACAGGAGCGGCTACCACCGCTCAAAAAAGAAAAAATATCCTAGTTTCCCCGCTTGTAGATCACCTGTTTTTCAAAGGAGGGGACCAAAGATAGAGCCGTGGGCAGCCCTGGTCAAAAAGGTATAGGTTTAATTACCCAGCGCAGTTTTTTCAAATTCTACACAATCACTAACACAATATCCTGTTAGCACTGAGCTCCCAAAGTATTGTGAGCTTGAAACTGTCACCATAGCTGATGTGGGCTATGTCGGCATTATTCTGTTGACAATGTGGAAGTTTGACTAATGCATTAGTTGTGCCCATTACAGCCCCAAGTAACCGGTAAACAAATATAATATGCCTCTTCCACTTTTAGGCCTATTTGTACAACCACTTAGACTTGCTAGGGCACACAAAACAAGTTGGCAAAATAAAATGCAATAAAAGCCAATGTTCTTGTGGTGGGTTGTCCCTTGTAAAAGCTAATAATGTAATGGCTCAGATAATTATAATAAAATCAAATGTATTAAAGCCGACAATGTAATAAAAAAAGCTGATAATGTAATATGCGGGTGTTGGGGTCTTCGGCCGTCTCATTGCCAGCACACTGGCGTGGTGGTCACATAATAAATAACTGCTAGCATATGAAAGTTTCCATATATCCTAGGTCGGCTAACCATGCTAACCATCAAGCCTCGGTTACTCCTTCAGCTGGAATTGGCAGAAAGGACAGCCGCAACTCATTCTAGCTTATTTATTGATGTTTATTGATGGAGCTGCTTTCCATTTTTGTAAATATTGGAAGATTATTACTGATTCCTTTTCGTCTGTATATTTGTATCTGGGAATTATGAGAAGTTGTGTATTATTCATGGCCTTTTCCCCAATTATATCCCACAAATCGTGCATTTGAATAAAAAAGCTGAAGGCTAGAGGCTGTATCATATGCTAGATCTACTCTTACCTAAAGGTAAACATTGCCAATTCTGAACCTATCCCTTGTTCTGATGTGGGGAGATTATATGAAAACATGTGGGATAGGGAATGCGTTGTGTGTATTTCTCGGAACATGTTGACTTGTGTGTTATGGTTATGGAATGGAATATCAGCCATTCTAGGGATAAGACCTACCCGTGATTATACATGGAATGAACTTGTGATACGCATATGCTACTACAGTGGCTGTATTATTTGCTGCTTCCTGTTTGGTGGTAGAGAGAACACTTTATTCATTCTTCACAGCATTTGTGCTACTGAACTTAAGTCAAGACTAACTATAACAACTTTCGATAATGTCAAACATATGTTTGATCAAGATTAGACAAAGACTGCCAAAGACAGCTTTAGACTACCAAATTATACCAAACGATCAAGGTAACTGAAGTACACCGAGACGTGTCATGCATAGCAATAATAAATGTATAAATATGTTTTTTATTCTTGATAAGCATTAGCCAATAAATAAAGACTTTTTAACTTATTTTCCACAAGAGTGTTTTGGTCTAACCTTTTTTCGCATCTATTTTGTCACCTATTGCACCAAAGAGCACCTTGTTTGGAAGATCTTTACTCCAGCCAAACAGATGACTCTTCCTCTTATTTTCTTTCAGTTTTGTATGTATCTGAACTGCAACTAACTCATTAATTAATGTCATAGTTTAAATTAGACCATGACAAAGGACAAAATTAATGTACAGTGCTCATCACAAGTTGTCTGAATCTAAACAGATATCATGAAATTGCTATATTTGATTACCCAGCAGTCAATAATAATAATAATTTTCATTTTTAATATTGAACAATGTAATAAATACTGCATATTAGAAATGTTACACGATGCATCGCTAAGCAATTATTTGTATAGATAAATGTAATTGGGTTCTAGCATAAAATGTAGGAGCCTTAATAGTAATCCTGTCTGTCTGTCTGTCTGTCTGTCTGTCTGACCGACTGTCAGAAAGACAGAAAAGAAAGACAGACTGTCGGGACATACAAAAGAGACAGAATGGGAAAGATGGGAAAAGGAGGGACAGACAGAGACAGAGAGGGGGAGGAGAGAGGGACTCGCAGACAGAGAGACGGATAGAAATCTCTCCATATGTAAAGAGCTGAGAAAATGAAACATGATTTGTACTTGACTCCACTGAATCTTATCTCCCAATCTTCATGTTGACTGGCTCAGCATTTGCATACCCTGAATGAGCCGACCATGTGGTTCTGTCCTGTCTTTTATCACAGAGCCTAAAACAGTTTTCAGTTCCCCAGACACCACAGAGCCAGTCACCAAGAACCCACCTGGTGCTCACTGAAACACATTTCTCATTCTGTCTACAGCACAGGCCGGCGCAGTACAGTAACCAGAGAATGAGATCCACTGTGAATGAAGATACTGTGTGACACTGGTTCTCAACCTGGTAGGCTGTGAGGGTTTTGCAAACAATAGGCAAAACACTTGAGATTTTAATGATAATATGACATTAATTATTTTCTCTTTGAAGAGATCCCCACCTTGTATAGTATACATGAGTAACAGTGATGCCCACTTTAGCCATCTAATTTTGAGTCCAATTTACAGTCAAAGATGTTCCTCTTGGCAGAGTGCCTAATTATTTTGTGTTTTAGAGAGAACCTATAGCAGTATTTATCTTACCGTAATTGCTGGACTATAAGCCACACCTGAATATAAGCCGCACCAGCTAAATTTAGAACGAAAAACAAATGTGTACCTATACAGGCCGCACTTGGCTATAAGCCGCAGGTGTCCTTCCTGCTAGAGCGCCCCTGGTGGCCGTTAGCTGTAAAAATCAATAGATTAGCTGCATTGCTGTATAAGCCGCAGGGTTCAAAATTTGGGGGAAAAGTTGCGGCTTATAGACCGGCAATTACGGTACAAAGACAAGAAGCGAACTTACCGTTGAGTTATGTTGAAATACTGTATTTCTCTGCAACCTTGCTTAACTGTATAAGAAGCTTCCTAGTTCTACAACTGTAATTGGGGGGATCATGTAAATGTAATTAACTTTACCTTCTAACTGTAATGTTGGACTGCTTTAGGACCAACACAAAGATTCCCCTTAGGGCGGAGAACAAAGAGGCAGGTGCAACTTCATGTTCTCATTCCCTCCAGTGTAAAATTGACACTCTGCCAGCCACTAATATATGGGCACTAATAGACGCGACGGGGTGCTGCTGTGTGTTCCATCAATCTGCCACACTGTGGAGTGTTACAGAGCCCAGTTTTGCCTACGCAATGCAGATATCAAGCTGTACCACTTACAAGATACATTTTACATAAAGTTATTTAAAAGTGGAAAAAACTTTCCAGAAATTCAACATTTCAAGATTATGCCTTCATCTCATATACTGTTACATCAAAGTAAAGTTATTTTGATTTAACAGACAGTAGTCTGAAAATCCTTTATTTAAATGAATATATTTATTTATAGGGACATTCTATGTTACATTACCCACTGCCCAGGCTCAGGTGGCATTTCCCCCATAATACTGAACTGTGTTTTGATCAAGGCCTTCACTGTAATTGATTCTGTAAGGTAGATCTTTACTACCGTTTGGAGCGCTTCAGGTATTTTGTTGTAATGCTCCGTTTCAAATGAATTATTAAAAAGCCCCAGTCACCGTACTGAATTTGGTAATTCGATACCTATAGTGTAACTTGACTGCAGTTTTGCAACATAACTGGGATATAAATAAATGCAATAATGTATTCATAACAATAATAGATTTCTAAATATCACTGCATTGTTTGCTGATTATGTAGGAAAAAAATGCATTAAAAAAAGATTTGCCAGTGAAATGACCACTGGAAGTATTCAGAGTATTCTGAGTTGACCTTTTTTAATGGTCCTGAATTGCATGAGGCTAGTCAGAGAGACAGCCAGCCAGCTACAGAGTACATGCACCTGTAGCGGGGCTGTTAAGGAGAACAATACTTCAGTTCTGGAAAGAAGCACCACAATTTTACAGAGTGTACCTCTTGGGTCATTCTTTAGAAAAATCACATTAGACACTTAATTTTCAAAATGTCCGCCAGTTTTAAAGATGGCCGCCTTTTCGGATATGTTTTACAGTACGCCAGCCAGTTAATATCGAATTTTCATAATATTAGAGTTGTTTTGTAGGTTTTAAAACATCCTGAGTTCATTTATTACACTTTTAAAGCAGCCAGAATAACCTTTCTGACTTTTGGTTGGGGTCTTTCCTCACCTGGGACCCCCCAGACAGACCCCTGAGCCTATTTCAGTAATCGCTCTGCTCCTGCACCAGAACAATGTTAAATTAGATCTGAAATATGCTCTGAAATAAAAAATGACTAGTAGCAAATAACAGAGGTCTTCCACGGGGGGTCCGGGACCCCTGGGGGGGTCCTCAGAGCTATTACAGGGGGCCTGCCAAATCTCGATGAGATCTTTTTTTTTTCTTTTTTTTTTTACATTTGAAACTTTGAATGT
This sequence comes from Nannobrachium achirus, assembly GCF_963921795.1. Classification (NCBI taxonomy): domain Eukaryota; kingdom Metazoa; phylum Chordata; class Actinopteri; order Myctophiformes; family Myctophidae; genus Nannobrachium; species Nannobrachium achirus. Next base: position 24,748,772 of record NC_137816.1, on the reverse strand, counting down.
TTTTATGTATCCTGGTTTTATGTATTGTACTTTGATGGTTTATTAGTATTCTCAGTATTATTTATAATGTTTTTTGTGTTAAAACAGTTATGGTTGACAGCTGTTACTGCAGGGATTGCAATAATGAAGGTATTGCAACTTTTCACTTTGGGTGCAGAACAACATTTCCATTTATTGCACTGCACTCACACTGACAACACACACACACACACACACACACACACACACACACACACACACACACACACACACACACACACACACACACACACACACACACACACACACACACACATTTTAACCATTTATTTATGTCCACACAAAGGAGATGCATACAAGGACACAAATAGTATAGGTGCAGTAGAGTAACATTTACAAAATCATGGCATTATGTCTTCATGATACAATAGCAAGGCACTTGGTACTCTACGGGTATAAGTAACAGCGTCTCCGCCATATGTGGCGGCTGCCGATTATAGCGGAGACGGAACAATACTTTGCCAGCCTTTTTGCCTCTTTTTTAGGCACTCCAAGTTGTTGAAACCCTCTAACAACCAGCCTGTGGGTATGTCCTAGGCTGCCAAATATGAAAACAAATAGTCTGCACCTGTACCCCAGCTCTGAGATCGTATTTAGGAGAGGTTGGTATTTAATGACCTTGGTCATGAAAGCTTCCTCTAGGCTAGGGTCAAAGGTGCAGGCCATCTCCAATACAGACACTTCCCTGGACTCTTCATCAACCACAACAACATCTGGTGTATTAGCTGTCAAAGATGCAAACATTTCCAAGTTATCACAGAGATGAAACATGGATGGAATGACACGGGAATGTTTGTACACACACACACACACACACACACACACACACACACACACACACACACACACACACCTCTTTGTTATTGTCACCCCAAAACCCTCACCTTATCCTCTTATAGAGCCCATGGTTAATTACGCCCAAAGAGATTCACTACACTACAGTAATTTCAGACATGCAGGATATATTCGTCTTCATCATCATCATCATCTTCAATGTCCAACCTAATAGTGTTGACACAGTCCCCACCATAGCATAGAGTGAAAGGCAGGTTATTTGAGCAGCTGCACCGTCCCTTACAACCTGCTTTGCAGACACATTTGATGGGCTCAAGTACTGCCTTTGGAGCAGGGAGAGCAAGAAAACTGAAACCTGGAATATACCCTCCACTCTCTGAATTCCATCTATTTTCTTCGATTGGTGGAAGCACAGGGAAATTTGTCAGGTATGATTTATCCTGCATTGTGACGGAGTTGGCACGGAGGTAATGTGGTAGCAGTGCAGCACGAGTTGGAGGTAGCATCTCACCCTCCAAGTTATTTGACAGAAATAGTTCCCATCTGAGTAATCCCAGGGTTGTTGGACCTTTTGAACTGTAAACATGGCATGCAAAATGTTCGGACTGCAATGTTGATGGAAGCTCACAATTTATAAGCTCAGGAGGAATGGCCAATGACCTTGCCAAGGTCCTTGAAGCGGTTAGTGGCTTGGTCATCATCATCATCATCATCATCATCATCATCATCAAGTAGGCATTGACCCATGTCTTTTTGGTGATTCCAACAAATGTTCTTCCCCAGTCAACACCTGAAAAACGCAAAGGAACCCTTGACATTTGTAACATCAACTTGAACTCACTCGAATATATCAATTTCCTTTTTTTGTACCGGAGGCAAGGACTTGATAAGGAATCGGGGTATCAGCCTCTTCATGTGTTTGCACTTCCTCAAAATCATGTCCCTTGATGAAGGTATCGTATTATGATGCCTACTTCGTCATACCTGACAAATTGCCCTGAGCTTCCATCAATTGAAAAAATAGATGGAATTCAGAGAGTGGAGGGTATGTTCCAGTCAGGTTTCTTGCCATCCCTGCTGCAAAGGCAAAGCTCATCAAATGTGTTTGCAAAGCAGGTTACAAGGGACGGTGCAGCTGCTCAAACAATAACCTGCCTTGCACTCTCCTCCCTGCAAATGATATAGTGGAAACTGTCAACATTATTAGGGAGGACATGTATAGTAGTGAATTTCTTTGGGTACAATTGACCGTGAGCTCTTTAAGAGGATAGGGTGCGGGTTTTGGGGTGACGATAACAAAGAGGTGTGTGTGTTGTGTTGTCAGTGTTAGTGCAATGCAATAAATGGACATGTTAGACTGTGCGCCCAAAGTGAGAAGTTGCAATACCTTAATTCTTGCAATACCTGTGAACCTGTCTGTCTAACACACACATGTTATAAATCATACTGAGAATACTAATAAAAACAGTTTCAAATGTAAAAATATATATACATATAAAAAAAAGGAACTTCCCCATCAAGATTCGGCAGGCCTCCTGTAGTAACTCTGAGGACCCCCTAGGGGTCCGGGACCCCTGTGGAAGACCCCTGGGTATTTGCTACTACTCATTTTTGCTTTCAGAGCCCAGTTACAACAACTTTAATGCTTCAGTTATGATCTAATTTAACATTGCTCTGGAGCAGGAGCAAAGCGACTACTCAGATAAGCTCAGGGGTCTGTTTGGGGGGTCCCAGGTGAGGAAAGACCCAACCAAAAGTCAGAAAAGTTATTCTGGCTGCTTTAAAAGAGTAATAAATGAACTCACAATGTTTTAAAACCTACAAAACAACTCTAATATTATGAAAATCGGACATTAACTGGCTGGCGTACTGTTCAGAGGCAGCCATCTTGGAAACATGGCAGCCATTTTGATTTTTCAGTGTCTAACGTGTTTTATCATAGGAACAACCCCTAAGGAGTACTTGTGAAAAGTTTTAGGTTTCTTTCCACTTGTGAAGTATTTTAGTGCAAAAATGCATTTACCTGCCCCGCTACTGGTTTTCTAGCACCTGGTGAACTTTATAGATGAAATGGGACAAACTTAACAAAAAAGAACACATCTGGACCAGCTGCAGACATTTTTCTGCAGGAATTTATTTTTGTGGTGTTGCCGGAGCCAAGTGAGGTGATATCCCAGTCTCACTTAAGTGAAAATCTCACCCACCCAAAACCCACCTCACTGCACTCCCTGTTGAACTTGTTTTTTATTACTTTTTGCTTATAGAAAAGAAAGAGAACAGCTGCAATGGAAATCAGGACAGCACGCTGTTGTGTTTCACATGGTGATATTTTACAACATAACAGCAAAATTACCACAAAAGTAAACTTGAAGTTGTTTTTGGCTTTCATTTTTTTCCCTCCCCTCCATTTTCTTAGTAAGTCTGCTCTAGGCGTTGCAGTGGAAACCATTGACCTTATTGTTTATTTATTTATTTAGTTAGTTCCTAGTGGTATGTGATAGTTGACAGCAGATTATTTTTGCTGGCCGCCCCGCGATGCACATTCTAAGTTTGTGCACCTTCATTAGTCTGGGCTGGGAGCAGCTGAGGAATGTACACTGAATGGAGCATTGATATTTAGGATCGTGTTCCCTGTCACCGCAGCCTAAAATAGCAGGTAATATGTAAAGCTTGGGTATGACAGCAGCACTGAACAGTGCAGATCTAAATTCTAAGTGGTGAAGGCGAGACCATCCCCCAATCCTGCTGCTGCAGTAGTCTATTGTAGTGTTTCTCAAACTTTTACATTTCAAGGTCTCCCCATACTGTAACTCTGACAGTGTACAAATGACAGTGTAACCAAATGTACCGTCAGGGTCCATTTGGTTCCATTTGTACACTGTCAGAGTTACAGACTTCTATGGGTCCATTTAGACCCCCCTAAAAGAACCCACAGAGTCCCTGGAATACACTTTGAGAAACACTGGTCTATTGCATTGACAACAGTAGATAGCCTGTATGGATTTATTTGTATGGCAGTGAGACACATAATAAAAGTATAGTCATTTTATCTCTTTGTGTATGGACTGGGACCACATATTTGTTGTACGTTTCCACATTAAGTTAATGACACAGGATATTGTGTCTGTTTATAGTTTCTATATTAAATCCTTATGTTTGAAAGATGTTTGCAATGCTGTAAGACAGGATGATAATGTTGTTAACCTTAACAGGTCAAACAAAGCTATCTGGCTTGACTAGAATGTATCTGACAGCAAGGTGAAAAGCCTTATGGCTGGTGTTCCAGATCATTTGATCTAAAAGGAAAAGGGGGAAAGCCATGCAATTATAAGTGATAGTTAATTATTGATGGTGCGCAGGGCCATTATTGTTTAGATCAATGGAAATGTGGCCATGTCGAGTAAACTGTTCCCCTGTTTGCTAGCATTGTGACCCGTAGTGGTCGCTTGTTGTATTGTTGGCACAGCAGCAGGTGGCTTGCGTCCTTGGGTCTTTGTTTGCTTGTGAACTTGAGCTGTTCTGGCACAGCGAGGGATTCCCAAGGGATGTGACTGATCAGGTTCGGCTCTCACTGTTTAGATCTGGTTGCATCATGAGGCTGGGTCGTGTGTGACTTAACACTTTGTGATTGCAACACCGCTATCTATTAACAATCATTATCCGATATGCATTGTACAGGCACAAAGTTACGTCCTCTAAAATGTTATATTTTTATTTTTATAAAGGCGCCTACGACTGATTTATTCAATAATGTTCAGCAGCTACTCTCATTCCAGCAGTCATTATATCAGATAATTGATTGATTGAATACTTTATACTTTAATTGCAAAAAGTAGGGGTACAGTTACAGAATACAAAAGGATAACACTGGAAGCAAGCCCTGAGGGCTTGTTTCCATTGTGATCCTATGTATTCAATCAAGCCATTTTAAGACATGCACACAATATACTAGTAAGATGCCCTAAGGGCGAGAAGCGACCATAGCTTGTGCACATGGGCACGTGCACGCATCCGCCTGGGTGAAGACAGACCTCTGGGCGAGTGCTGGCGCTTTGGTATGGGATGAACTTTGACAAAAAAAATGCACAGACCTTGATTATATGAGAGACCTCCATATATGGGCATAAAAGGGACATGGGCGTGTATTGATGACATCGGGGGATCTCCAATTCTGTCTTGGCCATATATGGAGCATGACATGAGGCGTGACGCATGGAAGGATGGACATGAGCTGCTGGTTTTCATAGTCAATTATACAAGAAATCATTAATACTAGTAGCAGTAAAAGTATATTTACAGGAAAATAGTGGGGGACCAATTTCTGTCGGCAAGCTAGAAGGCTGACTGTAGGCCCAGTTTCAAATATCAGACAGGTGCTCTTTTCACATTCTAATGAAAACTGGATATCCTTATGTTGCAGTACTACTGCTTTTACTGTATTGGCTGTTCAAAGTTTACTTAAAAAAAGTGTATAAAAGTGTATAAAAAGTGTAATTGCTTATAAAGCAACAAACAGACAATTTAACCAACTAATACTTCTTTGGCCGGGTTACCCCACGTGTCTGTACCTTCCTTTTTTCCCGTCTCATATCAAATCTCTTAGCCAAAAATCTACAAACTCACTTGTAGATGTGCTATTTTTTGCAGAATGTTTGTTTATTTTTGCCAAATGTTAACCATCATGTGTCATGCCCAGAAGGGTTCATGTGGTTAATTGTGTGGCTCATATTCTTCATGGCTTCAATGCCAATGTGCTCTCGTTGCGTTTACGTCCAAATGTGGCTGGACTTTGGAGTGTGGGCATGACAGAAGAGTTCAGATATGGTGTGATGGATGGCCCGCTTATGTGACGCCACGGCAAAGCTCAGAGCTCCATGACAAAGTTCAAATTATTTGCAGGATGCTGATAAATCCTGCACTAGCCTTATCAATAAATACTATATACTGTAGCTGTAACAGCTCTGCTATGGCAGATGTATTGCTACAGTTGACAAGCAGAACTACCTCTCAATTACAACAAGTATGCGTGTTATGAGCCTCCCAGCGCCCTGGCCGTGACAGCTGCAGTTAAAATGCAAACATCTGCTCATTCAGAAGTTATTTTTGAACCCTTGAAACTAGGGCAGGTAGTGTAATTATTGGTTTGGAAAGGAGATTTAAAACTGCAGACACATAAAGTGAAGGGGCCTGCAACCTCCTGTTTCGTGTGCCCCGTTGTTTCTGCATACAAATCCAAAAAGAAAAAAGAATCTGCAGAGCACAGACATTATTGTTTCTCTGAGAGTCATTGTTTGCTTGTCACGGGGCCTTTGGCTTTACATTTTCTTATTGGCACAGCATTCCTTATTGGAACATCACCTACTGCAGAGGGTAGAGGATCAGTAAGAAATAACACAACCCCAGTAAAGTTAATATAAAGTAATCTTGCAAATATTTGTATTCATATTTTAAGGTTATTATTAATTAGTGATACCATATGATAACATTATTTTACCATTCAGGCTGGGGGGGCAGTTGGTGGACCAAGTGGAGACCTTTAAGTAGGCTATAGTACCTGGTTGTAGTGGACACTGAGATCAACCACAAACTGTCCTTCACACACCATTTCTATGTGGATCCCAAGATCAACACAATTTCCTAGTTTTTATTCACGATAATAGATGATCTACAAGCACACAAGCTTGTAGATCGGCTATTTTTCCTATTCATTGTACAAATAAGTACATTTAATTGCCTTCAGTTTTTTTTAATTGCCTTTGGTTTTTTACTGCAGCCACTGGGAAGAAAATCTTAATACATTTAATTAAAAAGAGTTCTCTGGCATTTCCCATCCCAGGTGCAAAATCAGATTAGTCCGTTTTGAGTATTTTTTACATTATATTGGTTTATGAGTAACTGCATGAGCACAAACTCCCAAGATATGGATTACTATTTACTCTTACAACACTAATCCTTCCTCCTATTCATACTGCCTTCGCTACAGAACATAGCTTGTCTAGTTATATAGTAGCATTACTGTACAGTGATATTGTAACAGTGGGATCCTTAGAGATAGTGAGGGAGGGAGTTAACAATTTTAGATATGCCATTCGTTTCACTGGCAAAGACAGAGCTTTTGAACTGTCCTCTTATCACACCATAATGTGTCTCTTCTTCGGTGCAAGCAGTTCTGCGGTTGCTCACCATACTCAAAGGGATTTCTCCTCTGCAGTTGGGTATGGTTAGGGGGAGGTGGGGGTGGGGTGGGGGGTGGGGGGGGGGAGAAAGTAGGTCAACAGAAAAAGCTGTCCTTGTTAACAGAGAATGTAAATAAATAGACACATAACCATGTTGAGCTAATCAGGGAAAAACAATTACACCCCCCGTTTAAGACGTTTCAGTGCACCACTGTGAGGAGAACAAGTAATTTTCCAACTCCTTTATTTGATGTCCCAGAGCATCCAGATGAGAAGATTAATGATGCCTTTCAGTGGGATTTGCAAATACACTACATATCAGACAAACGCATTGCTGCAACCTGTAGTCCTTGACAGCACAGCAGCAGGCTGGTATTGCAACATGTAATAGTTTTAATTCATTCCAAATGATCACAATGCACTTGTTCATACGGCTCCTCCCTTGATGTATGTGCATTCCTCGTGCTCAAGAGCATGTTTTATTAAGAGGCTTAACACGTGGACCTTATTGTGAGTTTATAACTTAGAAAAGATATGAATCTCCCTTCATGTTGGCTTTTTAATTGTAAATCAAGGCCTGCAGTCATCTTTGTAGGCTGTGTTCCGTTGTGTGTACTGTACTCGTCTAGTGATTTATAGGGCCGGCTGCCCGTGTTATATATGCACCATCAAGTCTGACTTCATGACTTCACATCTAATTGAATGGAGAACAAAGAAAAATCCAGCACATCATATTTTCATCACAGATGAAAAAAAATAAGGATCAGAATGGCCCTTTGTGGCAAAAAGAATACCACAGCGTGCTAAATCAATTTCTGTGTTGTGATGAGGTCATGAATTTGGAAGTGGATGAAAGTGTGGGTCTTGCGAGGGTGCAGTACATAAAAACGGAGCAGGAGTGATGATCATGCGTTTTGAAGCTGGAAATGCAGAAACAAAGAGGTGACCGGGGCGAGAATGGAGGTAATGTTGCCCTCTGTACCTTCCTCCTCCAAGCAGTATACCATATGAGATATACATCTGCATTGCACCATATCGAAAATATGTTCTCATCTGAGCCATTTAAGTGTGATGCAACAGTCAATCAAAAATAATTGACTTCATCGATAACAAAAGATTGATTTTAATAAAATGATCTGATCTGCAAGCTCCCAACACATCACAACGCGATGTGTTGGGAGCTTGCAGATCAGATTTTGTAGATCGGCTATTTATGCTATGTATCCGTGACACTGTTGTAAAACGATGTATACAGTAGGGCTTAAGCAGTTAATCAGACTAGTCAACTTAGTCTATAATGATGTAGTTTATTTTTATTTATATATATATATATATATATATATATATATATATATATATATATATATATATCGATCCGTTTATACTGTATATAGCCTAATTTGCATAGTGGTAGCAACCTTAAGCTCACGGACGGCCCCCTCATCCATGAGTCCTGCCACCGGGGTGTGTGTGTGTGTGTGTGTGTGTGTGTGTGTGTGTGTGTGTGTGTGTGTGTGTGTGTGTGTGTGTGTGTGTGTGTGTGTGTGTGTGTGTGTGTGTGTGTGTGTGTGTGTGTGTGTGTGTGTGTGTGTGTGTGTGTGTGTGTGTGTGTGTGTGTGTGTGTGTGTGTGTGTGTGTGTGTGTGTGTGTGTGTGCGCTTCAGAGCTTTGTCTTCTTGAAGACCTTGCCATCAGGTTGTTTCTTCCATGTCAGCTTGAGGTCTCCACTCACTCCTCCCTTCTTCAGTTTACCCTTCACCTGACACACACACGGACGCGCACACACTATCAAGTTTGTGTTACAGTACATAAGGTTTTTCAAGGTGGATAATTTGACTATGTAGATGCCAGCGGACAATGTTGCATTGATGCATGTATACAGCCAGTATACAGTGGATAGAATGGACCATGTTGCATTGATGCATGTATACAGCCAGTATACAGTGAATAGGGCACAGCACTGGGCGTGGTTTACTGGTGCGACAAAATAATCCGCTATTAAGTTTTCCCATAGACCATTTTTACAGACATATTCATATCAATTAGTTTAAGACTAGAACAAGCCATCCAGGATCCTGGTGAGTCATGAACACAAAACATTTGATTCTGTGGGGGAAAAAGGAAAAGAAAACGAAACCACTAAAGAAAAGGTATTTATTAAATGTAGTATATCATATAATTAAACATAAAAATATTTTATTTTCACAGAATCAAAGATTGTATGATCAAGAGTCACCAGGATCCTGAATGGCTTGATTCCATGCTTAAAATAATTGATATAAATATTTTTGTAAAAGTCTAAAACACAAAAAGATAAAATATGGAGATACCAGTAAGAGGTTTCTGCCCGACAACAGCCAACAGTCATGTGACTCTCACCTGCTTCAAGATGTCCTCTGTCACTGCAGGATCATTCAGGTCCACAGTGGCGCCCCCTAGAGTCACCTTCAGTCTCAACGCCTGCTTAGTGGTTTTGGGGATGGAGGGGGCCACTGTGGGGACCAGAGGTGGAATGTAATTGAGTAGGCTACATTTACTCAAGTACTGTACTTAGGTTCAATTCTGAGATGCCTTTAGGCCTTATTTTTGAAAGATTTTTTACAAATTCTAAAGATAAAGAAATAAACCTGAAAAGGGGACATTCTGCATAATGTTTACATTTATTTCTGCCTTGTGGTATTGCTACTTTTACTTAAAGAACAACTTCACCACTTTTCAACCTATCTTCATATAAATGGTCCTCATTAATGTTTGAGATGAAATAGCACTTTTTATTTTACTCAGTCATGTCTCTTGGCAGTTCAAAAACCTATCTACCAACCAGAGACATCATGTTTTTTTAAACAAGATGTATTTTATTATCACAAGAACAATGGCTTCCATTATAACTTTGTAACTTTTCAGGAATAGAAAGCCTGCAGTTTCTATTAGCTTGGATTCCCCATCGATGCTATTTTATCATGAACATTAGCGAGGATGAAAAGTGATGAAGTCATCCTTTAAGTTGAGCAAAATAAAAATAAAAATAAACTGCTTTCAACCAAAGGAGGGTGCTGTGGAGACGAGGGAATCCTCGAGGGCGCTGTGCTGGAGACGAGGGAATCCTCGTCTCCTCCTTATGTTTTACATAACATATCACCAGGTGGATTATTGTCACCTAAAATAATGGTAATACTTTCTTTCTTTTTTTCAGAAAAAGAAAATCGTAATAATTTCATTTCAATAAAGAATAAAAGACTATTGACATAAAAATAACACTGTTTGTCAGTTTATGTAACATAAGAGGATTACATTGCTGTGTTATTATTTTTGGAGTAACTTTTTTTTTGCTTAAGTCAAAGAACCAATGTGACTTAAAAACTGCACTATCCACACCTCCACACTATCGATTTTAAATCATTGAATCGAATCAAATCGTATCGCCATGAATGAACCAATATCGTCCATCAACCGTATCGTATCGTCAACCATGTATCGTGATATGTATCGAATCGCTATTAAAATGTATCGTTACACCTATACGTAACACCCATGAAGGAGATGGTTCTAGAATGGCAAGAAAAGCATTATTAACTGCATATAAATTACTTACCTTAATTAGTATTCCGATGAACACAACCAATGCAGGCGAAAAGTAGGACACTGCTTTCAATTAACCTATGCAAATTATGTTTTATGTTCACATTTTTACTAACAAAGCATGCATATATTTATGATTAAGATGCTTAGAACATTGACAGACCAAGGTTGCTGCTTTTGCTTTGTGCATGGTTTTTAATGTGCTCTGTTGACGATAAAAACTGATTCTAAGTGCTAAATTACCTGACGGGTATCAATAAAAGCAAGGCAAAAGGGCATACCAGCTATGCTCATGTTAGCATTTTGGCACATCATTGGTGTCATCTTTGAAAAACTGCACACCTATATTGACTTTATTCCATGTCATGTTTGGGCTGCCTGGGTAGTAGCGACATGACCAGCAAAATCCATATTCAGTTAACATTTGAAACCATGTGCCATTTTAAAATAATTGATACAATTTTACTTTTAAAATTATGTCCAACAAAAAAAAAGAAAGAGAAAAACTACTTAAATGTCTAGTCATGTACTATTAATCATGGGTATTCACAAGGGGTCTGTAACCAATGAATCATTACACTATGCTACTGCCAACTGTGCCTCACTATACCCCACCATGTTCATGCACCCCACACGCTCCACGCTTATGGTGATTCGCTATTGGGTTAGGCATTGTCTTGTGTATCGTCATTCTCTTGCTCAAACTCTAGTAATTATACATTTTTAATTTGAACACGCTGGTCAGTATTATGTTAAAGGTTAATCCATAAAATGCAAGATATCCCCACAGAGTGTGTGACTGAAAAAACAAGAGTTTTTATATGAGTGTCTTATGTTATTTTCAGGAACAGTCAGGTAAATGGGTGGATTCAACTTCTAATGCTTAATTTCTTCTCTGCTTTATGGCAGTGTTGCATGCCGAAAACTGCAGATCTACAAGCTTTTATATATACGTGTGTGTGTGTGTGTGTGTGTGTGTGTGTGTGTGTGTGTGTGTGTGTGTGTGTGTGTGTGTGTGTGTGTGTGTGTGTGTGTGTGTGTGTGTGTGTGTGTGTGTGTGTGTGTGTGTGTGTGTGTGTGTGTGTGTGTGTGTGTGTGTGTGTGTGTGTGTGTGTGTGTGTGTATGTTACAGTCAGTTTGGGTAATAGTCTAGTAGCCAGAAAGTGAACCCGGACATTTTGAGTACCCTAAAGTTTTATGTTAGAAATGTTGAGTATGGGTCCCCAGCAGTTAAAAACTGCCGGATGCTAACTTGCATATGTTGGGCAATTTTCACAATTAGCATAATTAGCTTTAATTAGCATAATCACCTATAATACTGAAAAATATGTCAAAAACTGATTGGCCGATTTGAACAATATTGGAGTGGTTTTGGGGGTTATTGAGGATGCTGAATCCATTTCTGACATTTTCTAAATTCAAAATGGCCGTTTTGAACCGGAAATGGCCATATACCAACTTAAATTGGGATGATTTTGATACTTTTTTGTTGATTTTCCAAATGATGAAGTGACTATTTTTGATAGGCTATTGTGGCAGTCATTGTACTAATAATTTGTGTGAATTGTCTATATTTTGCTTTTGAAATGCAGATAATCTATAAGCATATAAATAACCACATTTATAATTTAATTCATAATCAAAATCAACAAAAAAGTATCAAAATCATCCCAATTTAAGTTGGTATATGGCTATTTCTGGTTTAAAACGGCCGTTTTGAATTTAGAAAATGTCAAAAATGGATTCAGCATCCTCAATAACCCCCAAAACCACTCCAATATTGTTCAAATCGTCCAATCAGTTTTTGACATATTTTCCATTATTATAGGTGATTATGCTAATTTAATCTAATTATGCTAATTATGAAAATTGCCCAACATATGCAAGTTAGCATCCGGCAGTTTCTAACTGCTGGGGACCCATACTCAACATTTCTAACATAAAACTTTAGGGTACTCAAAATGTCCGGGTTCACAATGGGGCTCTATGGGCTGGCTACTGGACTATAACTCAGTGAGACTGTGGTAAGAGCGCTCGTTTTGTAGTTCACCACACACCAATCACCACCAGATGGCGACAACAGCCAGTCAGCCATTCACTAGTGCAGGCGCTGACGTCACTCGTTTGCGACTCTCTTTCGTTTATTTACTAGCCCAGCTCGGCTGTGTTTAGCCATTAGCTTACTATGCCTTACTCTAACCCTAACCCTAACCATAACCTCAGTAAAACTATGCCTAACCCTAACCCTAACCCTAACCCTAACCTCCGTGGGGTGCGCGCTATCATTCCTGCCGACGCGACGTTGTTGTGGGTCAAAGCGACCGCTTGTTCCGCCCCGCGACGCACCACGAGCGCTCCGTTTCTCTATCTAACCGTTTCTCTATCTAACCGTGACATATATATATATATATATATATATATATATATAAAAAATAATATAACATGTATTGATCCTGAATCCAATTTCAGATGGTAAGTAAGCAAGTTATCCATGTCAATCGTTGCTTGCTAAAGCAAAGGCATTTTAATTAATGACTTGACATTGATTTAATATGCTAGATAATCAAAATGATTGTCATTCATAGTTTGGCTGCTTGTTTATTATGAGCTGATGTAACATGACTGTTAGCTGCGCCACAAGATACAGTCTCCTATTGATTGTACGTCCCCGAATCGAATCAAATTGTTGTGCTGTGGCAACATTTGTGATATAAGCAAATACTTTTATCCGACAAATCAATATGTATTATCGTAATGTAGCTGGTGACTTAGGACATTGAGACGGATCACATTACTCAACAACTAGGCCTGTCACAATTATTACATAATAATCTAAACGCAAATTATTTAAGATAATCGCAAATATCTTTGCATACCGGTAATCGTCATAATCATTTCCATGATGAGTTTTTGTTTTTTCAAATATAAAAAGCAGAAATAGCAGATCTACAAGCTTAGCGTTGTTTGAAGATCAGATTTTTCAGCTATTTTCAAGTAGTTGTTTTAAGTAAACAATCATTAATTATCTGTCATTAATTTCTTGTGATTTGTCATATCTGCCCTGTGCAATGTTTAATTGTGAAGCCTAAAAGCCAAAGAGAAATGTAATTTTTATCACGCTCCAGTCATGCTTCAATGACAAACACAATGAAATCGTTGATCACAATTATTTGCATGACAATTAATTGTCAACTTAAATCTTGTAATCGTGGCAGCCCTATCAAGAACCCATGGGCAAGACTGTTGTGTTGAGCCTTGGAATTTGCAATTCAGAATGGTTATAGTTGACATCTCCGTGATACCACAACTGGAGGTTGTGGTGTAACCTTGAAATTTTCAGAGGCTATGCTCTTCTAGTCTACTGAAATTTCCCCGATTATAGGATCAAACTAAAAAAGTACACTCCTTGGAGCACAGATCTCTGCCAGGCCGGGTTGCCCTACCCTGGGCTGTCAGTTGTGGGGTACAGCCACCAGGACATGAGAATAGCTTGAACGACAGATGGTGAAACTATTCATGATTTTGCTACCTCTAAAGATGAAAGGTGTCGTGGATGTGCGCTATATAGAGTCCCTACAACATGTGATTCTGATTTAAGGATGAATGGATGTTGCGTTAATCAAAAAAGGCATTTTTTGTAAGAAATAGGCCCTGCCCACAATTTAATGAAAGTAATGCAAATTGTATGGATTTGATGGTTATTGTCACACGATGAATGAGTATTTGTTCTTGCCTTGTAGATTTATCTTCCATTCAGAATGAAATATGAAAAATCATACTGCTACAGCTTAATCCCATGACCCTAGACATAATGTGTACCAATTTGTCTGATTACATTCTTCCAGTTTTGAGATTTTTTTGTCTGTCCCATAAATGCTTGCTCAATGTTGCTCAGCTCTATTATGTAAAGAGTCTTGAGATAACTTGTGATTTGGTAATTGGTACTGTAATAACATGTTATTGAATTGGAGCGAAAAGATCGTAAACATCTGGAGAGAAGCTTTATAATGTATATCTCTTTTTGTGATAGGCCTCCACATAGTCTAGTAAATCTAGGGAAAAAATACACTCAGGTAGGACAAAATTGTATTATTTAGTTTTTCAACTGATTCTGACAGGAAATTAGGTCTACTAGCCAGGATAAAAAATCTACCCTGATCTGCTCACTGCAAATACCCACAGTGGCCAAAACAAGTTGGGCTCCCATCGACTTTCTATACAGGAGGAAAATACCCAGAAAAAAAGATCTGCTTTAAGTAGGATGTGAGGGGTCTAATAGGGGTTTGACATGATGCTGAATCCATTGCAAGCATTTGTTTTGCACAAAAAACATTCCTTGGGCTAACAATGGCCCCAGAAAATAATGGTTTAGTGATGAAAAGTGATGAGTCATCACTTTTCCACAGTTTTGTGGGCGTTTTATGGGGCCAATGAATGTTTTTGTGCAAAACAAATGCTTGCAATGGATTCAGCATCATGACAAACCCCTAGTTAGACCCCTCACATCCTACTTAAAGCAAAAAAGAAATCTGGGTATTTTCCTCCTGTATAGAAAGTCGATGGGAGCCCAACTTGATTTGGCCACTGTGGGTATTTGCAGTGAGCAGATCATGATAGATTTCTTTATCCTGGCTAGTAGACCTAATTTCCTGTCAGAATCAGTTGAAAAACTAATACAATTTTGTCCAACCTCAGCCTTATTTTTACTGGACTAACAGTAGCAGCTTTACATAGGTTCAGTATATATATTTTTAATGACCTTTTGCCATTCTAGAGCCCTATTTACTGTCTTAAAATCCTTGGTTGAACAATGTAGGTCTGTGTTGTGCGACATGTTAGGTGCCATGTGTTTAAGGCTGTGCCACAGCAGTAAAGTAATAGTCACCTCATTGGGTGGTATCACACACCTCCCCTGGACTAGATTGCTGTTGCAGAAATGGCAGCATAATTATGGGGCCTTTTCCCCCGCTTTGCTAATCTTCCAGAGGGGAGCCCGGATCATAATGCGGCAACACTGTGCGTTATTGTTCTTCCTCAGAGCTAATCGTAGTGACAATCTGTTCATTTCAGGGGAAATAAATAAATACACTAAGACTGCGGTTTTGAGCTTTTTATTATTAAGAGGAGCACAATCATTTCCTTGTGAAGTACCAGTCAAGTAGAATATTACAGTATATCTGTATTGCCATTTCTTTCTTTCTCTCTCTCTCTCTGTGTGTGTGTGTGTGTGTGTGTGTGTGTGTGTGTGTGTGTGTGTGTGTGTGTGTGTGTGTGTGTGTGTGTGTGTGTGTGTGTGTGTGTGTGTGTGTGTGTGTGTGTGTGTGTGTGTGTGTGTGTGTGTGTGTGTGTGTGTGTGTGTGTGTGTGTGTGTGTGTGTGTGCATTGCTGCTGTGTTTGCAGGACTTTGTTCAGCTGCATTTTCCTTGGCTTTGCTCTCTATCAAAAGGTCTTAATCTAGAAACTGCACAAAGCAGACATAGATCAAGAAAATTGTTGCCATTTCAAGCTTAAAATCCATGTACTGCTCTTAAATTACTTTTCACTGTAAATACCTCACGTTTCTTGTCCCCGTCTGTCACGTTTTTATTATTGCGGAAACATATCTATACTATAATTTTGCGAATGTCTGAGTGAGTGTCTGTCTGAAACAGCGTTTCTCCTCAGTGGCTGGAGCAATTGATCTGAAATCGCATCACCATTAGCATATGAACACACCTAACATAACTGTGAAGCCCGTTTGTCACTTTCACAAATCATATACTGTATATTAGCATTTTTATGGTGTATCTACTATCTATTCTGCATCTAGCATGAGGCACATCTATTCTGCATCTAGCATGAGGCAACATGTTTAACCAGCTCTCTCTGTGTGTGTGTGTGTGTGTGTGTGTGTGTGTGCAGGCAGGCGGGTATGTGCGCAGGCGGGTGGGCGGGCGGGCTGGGGGGGGGGGGGGGGGGGGTAGCCATTAAACGAAACGGGTATTTCTTACATTGATGCTCCTACATATTATCATGCAAGCACCAGTTAAAGTTACTTTCCATCCCTCATATACTGTATGCACAGCGCACATCCCATAACCCACACACTGCACATCATTTTGGAGCTCATATCTTTGAACGGGTAAGGGCTAGTATAATATAAATTTAGAGTAGCCAATTATTTGTACCTCTTTTTCTCCCAATAGGCCCTATTTACAGTAGCCATTTCAAAGCCTTAACACCACTGAAGGTAATAACAATTGTAGGTATATTTCATTTAGGTCTTTCTGTGTGTCAGCATTAAGTTAACTTGATTGGAGCTGTGCATACTAGCACACAGTAACACCTAAAACAAACACACCTACAATCAATGTTATCTTCAGCCTTCAAATGAGTTGCTGTAGACATTATACTGTCTAATTTCTCCCACTGTTTTCCCCTGCTGTTGTACCCTACTGGTTCACCTGCCAGTGAGGAGCCCCGACCGGGAGGACATGGTACCTCCGTCCTACTCCTCCCATTCAACCTTCCCTGGTGACAGGTGCCAGCCCATATGAATACATGTACCTGGCATGTACCTGGTTTCCCTCCCATGAACACAGCAAATTGTGTTGGTATAGATGCTCAGCAATCCCCGATGCACCACTGTGGATTCGAACCCGTGGTGGGCAGGTACGTTTTCCCTGCTCCACCTGAGTGTCCAAAAGTGAAGATTGTTTATTCTAAAACGGATGTTCCCAATCCTTAATTATCATTGGCTGCTTTCTGTTTAGTAGACCTGATAAAATACTCTTTAATTTACTCCTTAGTTAGATCACAGGTGCGTTATTTGTTTCTACAGTGATCCAGCTCGTAAGGGAAACAAGTGCTCCCCATCCCAAACCATCTGTGCTGGAATCTCGGCTGCAAGGCTAAGTAGCTAGGCTAGATTCAAGTTTATACAGGAAGTTCACAAATGTAGTAGCTAAATCTGTCTTTAAAAAATATGAATTTCTATCAAATATCTTAGTTAGAATGAGATTGAGCTAAGATTTAAGCTTTGTTTCTCAATGCGTTTGTTGGGGAAAAAGATCACGTCTAGCACACAGCCATCTGGACTGGCTGAGTAAATAGGCACTAGTCTTGGTACCTGTAGTATTGAAAGTTGCTCCTCACGGTAGCCAGGAACTACTTAGAAGTTGTTCTTGTAGTGAATTATTAAAGGGGAAGACCACCCATTTTCAATATTGAACTATTTCATTAATTAATATAATTAGAGGAGTAAAAAAAAAAGTAATAAAAAAAAGTTCCCCCTCTTCTGTGTTGCCTAGAACTGGAGGATTGATTTTGGGGTTTGTATTGCAAATCACAATGTGATGACATCACACCGTTGTACTTTACAATACAAACCCCCAAATCAATCCTCCAGTTCTAGGCAACACAGAAGAGGGGGAACTTTTTTTTTATTTCCACACAACTCCTCTAAGGTATATTAATGAAAATGGGTGGTCTTCCCCTTTAAGAACTGTTAATTGGGTCGTGTCTGATTTTCATGTTGTAATAATTGTAACCGTTTTAAAACAATAAGCCACGCAAGGTTTCAGTTTAACTCGATTTTATAATGGCGCTTACTACGCACCTTTATCCATTATAATAAACTGCGACCCCTAGTGGCTTATTGCTTTAACCAACACTAATGTCTATTCTGGTGGGAAATAGCCGATCTACAAGCTCACAGCGTGTCAGAATGCAAGTGAATGAGCTTGAAGATTAAGCCATTTTTGTTGACGAGATTTGTTGTAGAGGAGAGAAAGAGTGGACCAAGTACAGCAGCGCTGACCCCCGCCAGATCCCCGTTAGTTGAATAGAGGGTTTAAGTGTTAATAAATAATGCTTATGGAATTCTAATACTTACAAATGCAGACATGATTGGATTCTCTCTCTAGTCCTCTGCTTTGCTCCTTTGGGATGTGATGCTGGTGTGTAAAGGAATCTTTGCATTCTGATGAGCTTTATTCCCCTCAAGGAAAATCTGCTTTTGCATAGAACGGTTCATAGAAATAGAGTTAGAAACTGGTTGGCTATTTTCAGTGGTGGATATAGTATGTGTTTAACATAGCTTTACTCAAAGCAGGATTAAAACATCCTTGTCTTAAGGCAAATGTGTTTACATTTGATTTATAAAGCACTGTGTTGGCTGAACAATAGTGGAAACAAAAGTAATATTACAATTATTGTTGTACAATAAGCATTGCATTATTTAAAAATGCAGGAGTTGCTTAATTTTATCCGATAGATGCAGCTTTTAATAGTTTTTCCACTGAATTAATTATGAAAATACAAACATTGTTAGTTTAGGAAGCACTGTTTATTTTAGCTAACAGCTTAATTATAAGATTAAAACATCTAACAATTGGTGAGATGAACTGATGCACACCCCCATGAGCAAAATGAAGTACTTTGCCTTGAAAGAATCACCATCCTAAATAGAATGGACACTCAATATGTTGCTACAGTGCCACTCTGTTGCTGGAGTCATTAGTGTTGTCCTCGTGTATAATAATACTCTAGGTATATTTTTCAAAAACCGATGACATTCTGGACACACTGTTTTACATACTGCAAATGGTACATCTCCATAAAATGCAACATGCCATTTTGTGAGATGATTTCTTCATGCAAAATGGATGGCGGCACAAAGATTATGTCTCTTGTGCAGCTTGCTCATCCACTTTGCTTAACAAATTAGGGGGCAAACCTATACGTATATGGCTATATGTCACCAAGTTTATCACCATTTATTTCTACAATGGCCCAATTCTACTTTCCACAGAGCTCAGCAGATGGGAGTGAGCTTGGGCTACAATTAATTAACAGGAATTAGAGGCATTAATTGGAACAAAAACGTCTTGGAACTCATTAGTGTGATATGGATAACATTTCCACTGAGAGCCAACCAATTGAACCTTTAATGATAAACAGTGGTTTTCTGCATGCAAGGGAGAGAAAACATTCTCGATTGAGCTTAATTGAGCGAGATGAGGACCTTCTTCAGTCACCGAAACTATCTGTAATTGCTAAAGTGGCTTTTTATCAGTAGTTTTTTCAGTATATGCCATTGTATATGTAGGCTTAATGCATATACATTCAACAATACCCCACGGTGGGTAGGTTGGTGTTATGGGAGTAAAGGTCTCATATTTAGCATTTATCCTGTGTTTTTGCACACAGAAGAGCTGATTAACTACTTACACGATACTTTGTTGTATACCAGTAAGCGCCCTAAGGATGAGAAGCGACCTCGCCCTAAAGGGTGAGCACACATGGGCGACACCTGGGTGACAGCAAACTGCTGGGCGAGCACTGGCTCTTTGGCATGGGATCAACTTTCCCTCTGCGTCCTAAAATAACTATTGGATCAACTTTTACCAAAAAAAACTGACCTGGTTGGTTTTTTAAGTTGAACATAGTGTGGCCAAAGTGTAGCCATATTTTCCCACATATGAAGATGACTTATGTCTGACATCATAGATGTTTGATGTCATAGACCACGGGCATTCCCAGATATGGGCATTAAAGGGTCAAGGACGGAATTTCCGTCGCTACCGGCTGAGAAAAAACAGCTTGCGTGCGTGAGCGCACGCACAATTTCACGAAATTGTCCAGTTCATTTGAAGAAAAAAATAACCCTGTTTTACAAGACATTCCTAATTTCATCCCGTTTCGACCGCGATTCGGGCTGAGCAGTCACTGTTGAGCTGCCCAAGAACGAGATGAATAGTATTGTGGTTTTAACTCCTGCCAGAGCAAGTTAGAAGTTAGAACTCAGTTGAAGTTGAAGGTAACATTGAAGCTACCTAGTTCACGCTGTTGAGGAAAGTTTGAAGTACAGTACATTCATTTGACTGTTGCAGCGGCAGCCTTGACTTGAACTCCATGGCACTATACAGTGCTGAAGTTGTGTCAAAAATGCATTTGAAAAAAAGGATCAATACCATTGATCCGGTACCTTGCTGCAAGCTTGGAATCAGTGAGTAACTGTTCAGGCCAAATTATACTTTCTGAGACTGCGTAGCTGTAGGGGTCTACTAGGGTCTGCGTGACGTAATTATAGTCACCAGTTCATGTCTTCGACAACATCCTTGTGCCTCCCAAATGTTATATTTGATCGTACATAGGCCTACAGTGTAGACAAGTAGCCTACTGTATATAGAATGAACACGTGCTAGAACATTAAAATAGTAATAGCTATTTGCGGAGAGGTTGAGTGAGGTGAGGTGATCTGTGAGGTGAGGTGATGTTCATTGGCAGCCAGGTCTTGAACGTGTGTGCCTTTGCATACACCATATTGCAGTATGAACAGAACGGCACACAGTAAAGAGAGATAGAGGGAATTATGACGGCAGTTGTCATAAAGTCACTTCCCTGGTAAACACGCTGTGTGTTTGAGCTCCACACTAGTGCCTTTTAGGTTATCATCTAGGGACTTATAGATGAAAACACAACATATATCAAGTCTTTAATGCTTTCCAATAATTATATATAGAGGGGGAGTGTAATTATGACGGGTGCTGGCTAGGGATGGCCAACGGTTAACCGTTACCGGTAAACCGATAAGAAATTGGTTACCGGTAAGCACTAACGGTCAATTTTGACCGATAAAAAAGAAAAGAAAAAGGAAATCAACCCATGCGTCACACCAAAAGCCCCGTACACCAATATCTACGCAACATCAAGTCATCAACCATGCAACTATATATATATATACGCGCTGTGGTCACACATTTCTGGGACACCAATATCTGTGTAACATCCATGCATTCACGCAACTGGGAGTGTGCGACGCTGCTTGATTTTGGAGTCGTACACGCTGACTTGTTCAACAAATGCTCCGTCGTCGATTGGATTTTACAAAACAGACCCCCGTCAGCGTCACATTGAATCCCGTTAAGAAGAGCTTAAAACACAACTTTCTAATGTTACATGTTGACGACGTGAGGAACGCTAAAGTCGTCTTGGTTACAGAGAGTAGCCTAGGATATGCGAAAATAACACAGCTCAGAGTCGCAAATTCAATGATCGCTGCATCAGCACACACAAAACACGGTCGAGAGAGAAGAAAATGAATGAAATGGACATCACGTTTAGCCGATTCAACCATTCCAAATGTCATACGATTGAAAGTTATTGCTCTACATGCGAGCATCTCGTTGCTGCTGTTTTTAGGCGAGAGCCAGGGAGTGCACAGCATTTTAGAGAGGCATGGGCTGAAGGGCCTTTTGGTGGACAATTCTGTTGATAAAAGTTAAGGGCTCCAGCCCCCTTTGCTGTATGTGCGCACGTGCCTGGCGAAAGCGCATCACATTACAGATTGATCATTTCAATCCCACGGTTTCTTTGCAAAAACACATTTCTTTTAGAAAACATTTGTATTCTTGTTTCTCCTAGTTTTATTGTTTGTAATGTGTAAATATGCCACTTTATTATGGGGAAAAACGGGTGTATTTTCCTTTTTTTTAAATCGCAAAAATAGCGCATTTTTGAACACATTTCCTTAACGGTTAACGGTTAATTAACTGATAAGGCCTTTCGGTTATCGGTTAAGAAAATATCTCCATTTGGCCATCCCTAGTGCTGGCAGCTGTCATTAAGTCACCCCCCTGGTATGTATGTTTGAGCTCCACACTAGTGCTTTTTAGGATATCATCTAGGGCAGGGGTGGGCAACTTTGATGATGGCGAGGGCCACTTTATTTCCACCTTCACTCCAGAGGGCC
The DNA here is from genome assembly GCF_963921795.1 of Nannobrachium achirus. Classification (NCBI taxonomy): domain Eukaryota; kingdom Metazoa; phylum Chordata; class Actinopteri; order Myctophiformes; family Myctophidae; genus Nannobrachium; species Nannobrachium achirus. The sequence continues at coordinate 24,726,450 of NC_137816.1, read as the reverse complement.
ACTTTATTTCCACCTTCACTCCAGAGGGCCACATTGCATATTGCTACGTCCTACTTTGTCATTCTAGTATCTCATACAAAAGAAGCAAAAATAGCCGATCTACAAGCTCAAAGCGCATTGCAGCGCGATGCGTTTTGAGCTATTTTTGCTTCTTTTGAATTGGAATACTGAATAATTTTTTTGTTATTTTTGAGCGGTGGTCACGCCGCTCCTATACGTGGCCGTGTGTGTAGAGGTACGTGTGTGTATGTGGGTGGGTGCGTCCGTATGTAGCCTCAAGCCTGTGGTGTAGTACCTTTTCTGACCACACATGTTAAGGGAGGGGCGCTGTTTTCAGGCCAGACCAGGCACACACACACACACGCACACACACACACACACACACAGGGGGGAAGGGGGGGGGGGGGGGAAACCACCGCTCAGTTCACACGGGTGTGATTTTTAATTGGAATCCTGAAATGTAACATTTTGAATTCCTTTCAAACACGTTTAGTTATATACTCATGTTAACTTTATGAACTTGAATACAAATACATTGGACATGAAAAAATACATTTGAATACTAGCCTACTATAATAGTCATTAAGCTACTAATATAGACTGAATTAAAGCGGGTCATGTTTGGAATTGTAACAGTTGAAATCAATAATATATCGGTATTCCAGTATTAACCTGCAGGCCGCATTAAGTTGAGGTGGGGGCCTCATGTGGCCCCTGGGCCGCCAGTTGCCCATGTATGATCAAGGGACTTGGATACATGTTAGTGATGCGCGGGTCAGGGTTTTTTATGCCTCGCGGGTCCCGCACATATTAATTATCTGACTCGACCCAGCCCGCCCCACACCACCGCATCAATTTTCACAACCCGCCTTGCCCCGCAACCCGCCATCATTAAATGCATGTCAAATATGTATTTGAATTTGGATTTTATTCCATCTATCGTGGAAAGGCAGCCAATCCCAACGGTGCAAAAACAGAATGGCATCATTGGAGAAGAAACTTTTCAGTGCTGATTTAGAGCACATTACATAGTGCAGTGCAACAGAGCCATATAAAATATATTTCGAACATTCTGATTATGAACCGGCAGTCTTCTTATTTTAAGGGACGCTCTACCGGTATATGCAGAGGACTTTTCTAGACTCCTTGGCTGGCGAGCGTAGGGAAGGAACCTTGCTGCGCATTATACATTATTCAAACCGCCCCAAACCGCCCACCAATAACGTGTAAATATCTTGACCCAACTCAACCCGCCTTGCAGGTTGACCGAGGGTGCCCGCGGGTTCGGGCCGGCCCGCGCATCACTAATACATGTCCAAGATCTTGCGGCTGCATGGATGCCCAAAATATAGTCAGATTTTACGAAAAATGTATGAAAATATCAGTACGGGTGTGTTTACAGTAAAATAATGTATATATTACTCTGTAATGATCCAAAATTACTAAAGGCGCTACAATATGGGACCTTTAATACTTTAGTGAAGACACTACATGTTATTTTCACTAGTAAATGCATATTCCAAGCTTGGTTGAGCCACCAAGGACCCTGACATTTTACATTTATTACAATTCATACATTAGGCCTATTTTCTATTTGCGTCCAGCATCACATCTTGTCTCAACACAATGATACATTGTGGGGAAGATGAATGTGATCAATACCAAGACTACAGTTTATGACAACAGGGGGAAAAGGTGTTATGCTGGTTGTAGCAATGTAGCATGTAGGCTAAATCAATAATCAAAACCCCCAGAAAAGCTTGCACTTCCTGATACTTGGATTTGACTGCTGATTGGGCACATAAACACAGCATCTTTTTGACTGTGCATGTGAACACATTAATCAGCTTAAACATATTAAAACACAAACTCTGCCATCAAAATACCCCTTTGTACCCCTTCTCTGCCATGCCCGTAGAACCCGTAAATGTAATAAAAATTAATTAAAAAACATTTTTTTATCGAAGCGCAACTAAAATAGGCCGGAACTAATGCTCCGTGATCAGTTTCTACACGGACACATTATTGAGCGGACAACTTTAACATTGGAGTCCCTGAACCGGAAGCGGAAGTCCGTCCTCTATTTTGGCCCGTTAACTTTCTGTCTGAACTCCGCGGCTTACAGATGGAGAACTTATTGATCAATTGAAAAAGTTTCAACGGATTTGAGAAGCTGATGGAATACGCGAACACACGATGCATAGCAGTGTCCGATCACGCACGATGGGAACTGGACGAGCGCCCACGTTAACAGGTAGGAGAAGCCGGCAGTGAAAGACATAGAGAAATTAACGGGCTTTACGGCCGTAAACTACGAACGAGTTTAAGAAGAATACTCAAATAATTGTTGAATGTATATACAAAATATCAATATCACAATCCGTTGTATAGATCAATAAAATGGCACATAATACAGTATGGGGAATTGCAGCCTTGCACATTCTGAAGGTCTCAATTGTAACAACACAATTGTAAATTGTAAAAAATAACAACAACAAACAAATACTAATGCATGGGATGTAAACCTAGTAAAGTAAAAGGTTATGGCAGCGGTTTAGACTGTTTTACATGCATTGGTCTGGGCAGAATGAGACTGCGATCAGATGGGGCCCAGTTAGCCCACTGTCCTATTAGTAGAGAGGCAGCTGAAGAATGCCCTGTATGGCCCCAGGCGTAGCCAGAGAGCCGGACTTTTCTCTCCGCTTTACTTTAAAACATTTGACAAGACCTGTCTTCCCCCGTTATCGTCTCCCGGTGAGGATGGCGACCCTTGCATATCAGGACCAACTGTGATGGCTGTGAGGAGTGTGCAGCATCTCGCATAATCTACTTGTACCATCATGTTTAATCTATACTTTATCTACACGGATCAGACTAGCAATAAGACTGCAGATGTAGGAGTCATAGGAACATGGTTTGTGAACATACAGTACATTCATTGTATAAGGCAATGTCAGTCTTTTTCTTTTTTACAGCTTGACTTAATCCTCTTTGCTGTTCATTACACACGCATTAATAACACCATAGGAGTGATGATGTGATACAATGAATATTAGAAAAAGCATATGGTGAAGTAATTTGCAAGACCCAGAAACTAGATTGAATCGTTCATTGGTTTTGTCTGGATTAAAGACTTCCCCAGATGGCTCTGTGTGATACTGGTATTCTTGGATGTAATCGGTGTTCAGTGCATCAATCTCTTTGAGCTTATGGTGCTTTCAAGTCATTTGATCGATGGTTAGGTGGAAATATGATGTTGTTTATATACCTAATGGACCAGTGAACTTCAGCAGTGTTCCCTATTAATAGAGACGTCCTGTTAAACAGGTCCAGGAGCAACTGGACATGTCTGGCTGTCTGTGGTTTCAGGCTCAGTCACTGAGCCCTAGTGGGATTTAGAGGGAGGCACTGCACTAGATAAATAGCCTGTCTGACCAACTGCAATGTTGGTTCAGTCAGTGCGATGTTTTTGTTAAATATTATCCCTGATTTCCATCGTGCCTGCTTTGAATTAAGAGTGTGCTGCTGTGAGAGGAACCCTAAGGACAAATCTACCCCATGACAACAACGATGGATGGGGTCCTGTTTAAGACTTGAGATATTGCTGTGTAGAGAAGTAACAGTAAAAATAATCTGCAGAGGGAGCAATGCTAATAATTAGATGAAAATGTATAAATTCGGCGACATTCGATTGAATGCCATTAAAATGTATGGTGACAAATAACCCAAGAGACAATTTTCCTCTGAAGAAATAGGTCACAGATTCAATTACAGGCACTGAAGCATGGACTCAATCTATCATGCCAAATTAAGTGCATTTTAGCAACCTACTTTTCTCTCAGAATTTTAGAGACACATTCAGTCTAGTGGAGAGATTCTGCTGCAACTAAATTATTTCAGGTTTTCCTTTTTTTCCCCTCATCCTCTATCGTTCTAATTTATTGTGGTTTTAAATGGTATAAACAGTGGAAAATGATTTTCTCCCCAGAGAGTTTGGGGAGCTGAGTTTATCAGTCTGGAGAGCCACACACCTCTTTCTCCATTCTCATTAGAAGTTAAAGAGTTGCAGAGATTGCTATTCACATTATGTAAGCTTAAAATGCAGCCGTATAACCTTCATCTCTGACTCAGTCTTTCGGTATGTTAGAATGATATTATATTGGCTGCGTGCCATGGTATGCTTTGCTGATGGCCAATGTTCCCTAAACCTGAAACCTTACAACGAATTAATACAATAAAAATCACACTTAGTGTGAGGTGAGCGGTGCTATTTATGAGTTAATTTCATTTCTTTCCATTAAGCTACCCGCTGGCCAATCCCAGCGTGCCCTGTGAAGCTTGGCCAATGGGACCCTGGGCATACAGCAAACTTTGATCCGTTTGTGCCAAGATGTGGGCCAGATGTAGGCCATGCTTCAGAGCCCGGACATTTTTGGGGGGACCGGAGATTCTTTGGGAACCGACAAAGCCAGATGTTGGAGCACCGCTCAAAAAGTGTAACAATCATCAGAAATGACAAATATTAAGTCTTAATATCACAGTTGAGAGAGTGTAATTCCACCTATTAATGCAGAAGAAAAGGCTGTTTGATGAAGCATTTGCTTCCATGAAAATATCAGTCCTCTTTGGCAGCACAGAACATATTTTTGCAAACTAAACGTGATTCTTACAATAACATATATTCCAAGCATCACTGCCATTAGAGGTAATTCAGCATTATTGTGTGTATACCTTTGTCGTGTCAAACAAAAAATGTCAAAGCTTGCGGTCTTGATCTTGATCAGTGCGAGGAAATGTAATGCCTCACAAACATTACACTAGACTGTCAGGAACAGTACATTGTGTACCATACTGTAATAGTAGTAGCCTAGAATGTAGGCCAAGCGTAGCGCCTTTATGACAACATGTTCAGACAAAGTATGAAAATTGATGAGACTGACAAGGAAGCCGTGTGACACAGAACTGGTGCTGGAGCCTGGAGTGCCGTCTATCACAGTACAGTAGGAGGCTGAACTGACACTTTTTACCTCAGTCTAGAACTCCACGCATTCTGACTTGTCCATGTTGAGTGAGACATCCCCACCAACCGCACTCAGGAAAGACAATCACGAACATTAGGGTTCGATTTGTAGATTTGTAGTAAGTGAATGGACCCAAACTCAAACCCCCTGAATTTACTTTGATCCACCAAATATATAATTCACAACTTTTAATATGTTTTTGGATGACCCAAAGGATCATAAAAAAAAAAACGAATTACTATTGCAATTTCTTTTGGGTTGGGCCTTTTTTTTGGCTTAGATTGACTGGCCTAATTGCAGGCATACAGACTATGAGGCTGACCCATGACCTCCAGCTCCACTGACTGATTAGGAAGAAATAAAGTAACCAAGAAAAAGGCACAGAAGGGGGAGACTTTTAGAGGAAAGTACACTTGTTATTGACGAAGTTTCAACATGGTGTAAAGTAGCCCATCTAATTAGTGGCTCCAAGAATGTTCATTCATTTAAAGTTTTGCAGACACACAGAGGTTGACATTTGAAATTATTCTCCTTCTGAGAAGACTGTTATTTACAGTTTTTCCACATTTGCTTTGGTACACTACTCAAATATAATGAATAATTTAATATTGTGTGCAAACCTCCAAACCACTGGGCACTTTATTTTTTTTATTATTATTATTATTTATTTTTTTCACAACAGATTTGAATTCATCATTATATAGAACAAATAAGTATAACAATAAATGTTTCAGCACATCAACGTACTGTATGTCTACAATTTGAATATTAACCAAGTGAATATATCTTTCTGATTAAAACAGATAATGTTGCTTCTCAGTTGAATTGTGTAGCCAAGTCATCACATGCACAATAGTCCATTCAATTGTCAAAATCACTAAATCAGTCTGGTACATACAGTATATACCAGGGGTTCCCAAACTTTTTTGTCTCAGGGCACGCCATGAATATTTTTTTAATCTGAGGCACCCCTACATTATAATTTTCACTCCCAGCACCTTATGAGCATATCGTCGTTGTCGGGTGGAAAGTAACCTTTTGTGTCCAAAACCGTTTGTTTTGTATGTATCATCTATAAAATGTGCTAAACTAGTGAAAACAGCCGATCTACAAGCACACAACGCCTTGCACCGCGGCTGTTTTCACTAGTTTTGTGCGACAGTTTTGTATGATGAAGCAGGGCTTTGCTTTACCAAAAGACGTACACATTTGAAACTTGGAGATAGTTTCTGCCCGACAGTGACGATATTTTAGTGATTATGTTGTGAAGAAAACGTTGAGATAATAGCCATTTTGGTTAGAACGGACTGAAAATAACTTTGTACTTCAAGTTTAAAATGATACTAAATATTTTTTCAAGTGTCCAAATAAATTCCAAATATTATCAAATGATCTCGCGGCACCCCTGGACTGCCGTCACGGCACCCCAGGGTGCCCCGTCACCCACTTTGAAAACCCCTGGTATATACGACCAGTAAGACGCCCTCACCCTAAAGGGCGAGGTCGCGCTGAAACATCAGAGTTTCTTAATACGGCACAGTTAAGAAGCAGGAGTTAAACTATTAATCTGGCTGCTGGTCGAGTCATCATTGTGATGTCAGAACAGTTTCTGCCCGACAGTGACAATATTTTTCAATCCCAAACTGGTTGAAAAACCAGACAAATTCCCTTTAGGATAGAAACCGAGAAATATGGGAAAGATCACTGAGTCAGTTAGCTGTAATTCCACAGCAATTAATTCAGCAAACTTGAGATCTGTATACCATCTACAGTACATCAAGGCAACACTAGCAAACCTTATTTTGGTGGAGTTACTTTAAGCATTAAATTTGTCTTATTCTCTGGTCTGTGTGATTTGATGCTTGTGCTGTACAGCGCTGGATACTCTCAGCAGAAGAAAGCTCCATAAAGTGTCCTTTAAATAATTCATGACACCAGATTTAGATTTGAGCTCCACTGCTCAGAAACTCGAAATTCTCCACTACAGTATTATATTACTTTTTGTGGAATAGTAGTAGATCTGCTCCTTAACTTTTGGTATACAGTTCAACAACTTTTTAACAGGCGTGGCATATTATTGGTCACAAACCATTTTATGGGAAATGGAATGGGTAAGGAATTGAAAGACTGCCAAAAATGAGTGGCTGCCAGCGTACCGTACACTCTGAGCCTCATTTTCATTATTGGGCTTATGCTTGCTTTATGAAAGCCTGTGCATTCTGGAAGTATAGCTCTCTGTGGTTGAAAACTCTACAAGAAGACTGATGCTGTCTACGTGCGTGTGCCTATAATTACAGACTCACAAAGTGCACTTTGCCTTGCCTTCAGTTTTTTTGATATGCAATCACAAGCAGCCTTGTGGGCGAACAATAATGTAGGCCTACATTAGTAACGTTCATGCTGTTAGTCATTCCTAACAGCGTACTACTACTGTGTAGAGCCATACAAATTGTTTTTATGGCGTGGCTCTGCAAGAGACTGGCTAGCTGTCTATTAGAGGGTCTGTCTACTGTGTCTGTGGCCCCAAAGCTAATCCCACAAACTGCTGGACCGATCAAGGGCACACTGCAAGTAGGCTACAGAAATGCCTCTATCTATTTGTTTTCATACGTTATAAGTTTTAAAATATTAACACTTATGCTCCCATAGTTTTGCCATAACTAATGTAGATTAACTGCCAAGGCTTTTTCCTATTTTATTTACCTGATTTTCGGTGGCGCCATGCACAGAGCTTGTGCACAGAGCTTGTTCACATTGTGTGCGCGGGTGTTCCCATCCACGACCGCCGAACGTCTCTTCTTTCACGCGGAGAAGAAAAAATGTGTGTGCCGCGTGTACGTTATGGTCCATAGAAAACAGTCCGTTTTGCCCAAACGGGCGATATGGGAAAAGAATGCGAGATATATGCATTTCTCTGCAGCAGTATGAACACAACTCAGTGGGAGCCGGAGGTTCACGGATGAAGTATTCCGCGAGGAATCATGGGAAACTGAGTTTTTTTCGCTCTCTCCCGGCCACTGCAACGCAGGGACTATTGGTTATCATGGTAACCAGTTAACACGTCTCTGAACGTGATAACTGGGCCGCTGCTCTCCACAGGGGGAATCGTGTTAGGCATCCCATGTGTTAAACTTACATTTTTACAATGGCAAGTCAATGGGACTCTGATCTAGCTGAAACTTGAGTAACGTATGTCATAAATGGGCCATAGACATATTCATCTGCATTCTGCATAAGGCATTTGTAGAATCTGCCTCAGGTCTTAACAGGTTAATGAAAAGTGTGGTGATTGAGTTCAAAATAAATTGGACCTTGAAGTTGTGATAACAAGTATCATGTCAGTTGAAATAAATATAATTCAACGAAGGGAGTAATAGCACCTGTCACTCAGAAGTCAACAGCATATTTCCTCTCATGCTTCCTGTTTATGTGATACTAAACAAAAGACATGGGAAATGCAAAGTGACTTTGAATCTGGATGGAATATTGAATAATGGCACCTGCCAGTCAAGATTCTAGTGAATACTTTTGTGGCCAACCCTTCTGGGCTGCTGTTATCTTTTTGCTATATGCAAACTACTGTATAATGCCATCTCAGAATTAATATCACTAGAAAGCACAAAAAGATGTGTGGTTCAAAGACAGTGTCTTGACATTCACACAGCCATTTCCTATATCTCTGCTGTCGGGCAGAAACTAGCTAATTCCATAATGTTCATTTTTCAGAAAAAAACTAAACATTAACTTTTCAGTAAATGAAGAAAACCTTAATTATATATATTTTTTAAACAAAGCAATACGGCCTCATCAAAGTTAGTATTGTGACTTTATTTATTGTCAGATACTTGCATGTTCAGGTTCTTAAATTACATCCTCATTTCCTAAACTTCTATCCTTTCCTTGTATGTTAGTCCCGCCCGTAAGCACGTAGGAAACGAGAAGAGGAGAGAGGAAAGGAGAAACATTTGTTTAGAGAAGTGGGACGTCAATTCCTCTGAAGTGTCATGTCGTGCGACATCCATTTCTGATGACAACTTCACAGGTAATAGGCCAACTCCCTTGTAGGGGCGTTATATTTTTCTTTATATTCAAACTTTATTTAATTTCTCAAAAAGATCAATTGAGGGAGATCCTCATTTACAATGATCCCGAGATTACAAACAGAATTAATACAGAAAGAAAAACAGTGTTGACAACAATCAGTTAAAACAGTTACATACTTGTAGTGCACGGTTATTAAGTAAACTCCTGAAATGACCAACAGATGCTAGGGTACTCATCTTAAAATCTTGTTGCAAGAGATTCCAAGAATCAAGTGCACTAACGCTAAAAGCAGTCTTTCCCAGTTCCGAAGTAGCAAAGGGGACCTAGAGGGGCGCATCAAGGTTTCCTACGTCCTACCTCCTCATTGATGCCTCCTGATCCTATTTCCTATGTCTTTCGAGCAGACATAAAAGACTTGACACAAGGAAAGAAATGGCCAACCGAATTCTACTGCCTGTAGGAGCTAGGATGTAGGAGATGGGACAGATCAGAATAAGGACCTGAGACGCAGCCAATGTACAGTACCACAATGAGTGCAAAACCAGCTAACTCCACCCCCTCTCTAAGCTAAGTCCACCCCCCCCCCCCCCCCCCCTGGAGCCTGGACTCTGAACTGCTTGACAGTGACAATATACTAGATACGTATAGTTACAGCATTACAAATATACAACTAGATACGTATAGTTACAGCATTACGGGGGGACTGCGGATGAAAATCGGCCATTTTTACATGAAATCATGTTCAGTTGATTGAATTACTTGATTTTGAATACTTTATTAGTCAGAAATGTAAATGGCACACGGTACAGTCAGACATTAAGGCTAAAATGTGACACAAAAAGGGTCCTGGAGACTTGTTTCCATTGTGGTCCTACTGTATTATTCAGTTCATCATTCATTGACTAAGTCAGTCCATCGGCTGGGCATAGAATAGATGGTAGAACTCAATTCCATCTGTCTGCGGGTCTGCAGTTTTTGACAACAGCAGTTTTTGACGATATCAGGGATCCCTGTATTTCCATATTTAGTCCGATCGGTCATATCGCGTGGAAACCTTGTATGTCCAAGACTGTTCGTTTTGTATTGATCATTTTAAAAATGATTTAAAATAGTGAAAATAGCTGATGTACAAGCACACAACAACTCACACCACGAGGCGTTGTGTGCTTGTAGATCTGCTATTTTCACCTTTTTAAATCATTTTTAAAATGATCACTAGTCTTGTGCGACAGTCTTACTGTATATTATGAAGCAGGGCTTTACTTAAAAAACACATAATTTGAAACTTGGAGATACAAGGTTTCTGCCCGACAGTGATGATATGGTAGTAGTGGGTAGTACCACACTGAGTGCTCTGCCAACGGGTACAATGGGTACTCTGACAAAAAGTACTATGGGTACCAGTGTTGATTATTGTCTCCGTCCGTCCGTGCGTGCGTGCGTCCGTCCGTCCGTGCGTCCGTGCGTCCTCGCAGTTTGTGAGCGCCAAATCTCAGTCGCCGTTGGCCCGGTCGCTGCCAAAGTGAGCACACACATTCCCTGGATGCCAATCTAGAACCTCTGCCCTACATTTTTCAAATGGGCCTTTTCTAGCGCCAACTAGTGGCCGATGTTTGCTAAACACATTTCTGTGCACTACTCTTACAGATTTTGTCCAAAAATCCTACAAATCGGTAGGCAATATCTCGACAGTCATGTGATCGACACAGATCTGTCCGATTTTGCATATTCCATCCTGATTGGCTAAGATTGGCTTCCAAAGTTTGTGGGATTGAGCCGTTTTGAACAAAATGCCTCAAATCACAAACGCAAAGTGCAATTATCATGAAATCGCGCACACACGTTCCCACTAGGCCGAGGAAGAAATGCCACTTAATTCTTTTTAATCAGCCTCATGGTGGCGCTATAACAGCCCGATTTGTGGTTTTACCTATAACTCCACCGATCAGTTTCAAACTTTGTAAGCGCACTCCCTAGAGGCTAAGGATAAACCTTTGCCCTGCATTTTTCACATCAGCCTTTTATAGCGCCACCTTTGGGCCGACTTATGTAAAACACATTTTTGGATATTACTCCATGAGATTTTATCCAAAAATCATGCAAATCGGTACACAGTATCTCTATAGTCATGTGATCAAGTCCGATCCGTCTGATATTTCATATTCCATCCTGATTGGCTAATATTAGCTTCCAAAGTTTGCAGGATTGCTCCGTTTTTGAACAAAATGCCTCAAATCATCAACGCAGCTTGCGATTACCGTGACATTTGCCACACATATTCCCACTAGGTCAAGGAACAAATGCTACCTTTTTAACATTGTCCTGTTATAGCGCCACCAGCAGGTAGACTTTAGCAAAACACATTTTTGGAACACAATGCTTGAAATCATGCATGCAGCGTCCGATTGCCATGAAAGATCTAAGGTGAAGAACATATGCCACCCTTTTTACATTGGCCTATTATACAGTAGCACCACCAGGATGCACGGCCTGGTGGAGACCTGTGCTCGTTTTGAATGAAATTCAATTTAGTTGTCATAAATTGTCATCTGAAATGGTTTAGTTTTAGTTGACTAAATATGATTTTAGATTTTGGTCGACTAAAATGTATAGCCTACGAAAATAGCCGATTTACAAGCTTGCAACGCGAGCATAATCAGCTTTTATTGGAGTGCAACACCTGCACACAACCAAGGATAACATTACTTGTCATAGTTCTACTGGATCTTTTTTCCTTTTCTTTTTTTTTTATTGTCTGAAAAAAGTTTTAGTTGACAAAATTAACACTAACGGGTATCCAGGGGTGTCACAAGGGGGGGAAAAGTGGGACTGAGTTACTAGGGCCCATGGAAGGGCCTTAATTAGTTTATACTTTAGCTATTGAAAAATGGCAGATATACAAGCTCACAGCGTGGCACCGAGTGCGAGCTTGTAGATCTGCTATTTTGGAAAAGTCATGAGAATGTGTGCAAATCTTTGAATATATGTATTCTTTAAGCGAACATTTGTACATTTTGCTTCTGGGGGGGGGGGGGGGGGGGGTCCCTGGAACGAAATATTTTCATTTCGGGGGTCTTTCACATGAAAAGGTTTGAGCACCACAGACAGAAGTACCGGTATTTGAAATATTCAAAGACTTGCACAAATTTTCCACGATCTTTCAAAAATAGAGATCTATACAAGCTTACAGCGTGGCACTCTGTGCCGCGCTGGGAGCTTGTATATCTGCTATTTTTTCAGAATAGTTAAAGCACAAAATAATGCGTAATAATGCATTCCCAGTCTAAATGGGTTAAGAACATTCATGGGGTGCCCACAGTGAATCTTGTACCCAGGGCCCAGAATTTGGTGCGCCACCCCTGCGGGTATCATATATACATGGGGTATGCGTTCCCGACTTGCATCATTCCCTAGTAAGCCAGGGTCCAGCATAGTGTGTATATATAATCGTATTATTATATAATAAACTCATTATACATTGTTGATTATTATGTTATACTGCAGCATATATTATGTTGTGTAAGGCATATGATGACATTCTAATGTTGATTATTATTCCAACCAGCAGCCATGGCCCTTTGCAGCCTCCGTCTGCTTTATGTACTGTAGTGTTTTAGTTGGCCTAGTTACATTTTAATGTAAATGGATGTGATTGAGGAATGGGCATTAGTGCGTTTGCTGTTTCTAGCGCTAATGCAATGTAAATGGAGCAAAATAATCTGTGGTGAGTAATGTCTGTTTACGTATGCATCATGTATTCAGTGTTTGGTTTGCCTTGCATGCAAAGTATTACCTTGGTAATTGATTTTGCAAGGTTCATTAGGCACAATTTGTATATCAGATGGGCTGGAAATGAGAGTTGTTGATTAGTTAGATCTTGTTTTAGGAAATTGCTTTTTTTCCCCCCACCACATTCTAATCTTTGTGGCAGATTGACTGCCTGTTTAATTTGAGTTTTGCTGCGCTATAAAAGGAACACTGGTGAATATCAATGACATGATTTGTATTTAACTCATACTGTGCCGATCCCGAACTAGTTCGGCTTTATTTCAATCCAATACAATGTTTTTTTTATTAATTCACTTACCCCGAGCTGCTTGTAGAGTCGTGGGTGGTCCTGGCTCGCTAGCCGCTAGCCAGTTAGCCATTCTACTCTGTCCGACGATATATTCCATTAAAAATGGTTTAAAATACATTTTTGAGCTCCCCAATGTTCACCCGATGTTCGGCGCCGCTTCCGATGAGTACACGAGTGTGCCGATCCCGAAGTAGTCCGGCTTTTTTTAATTACATGAATAAAATGATAAGCGGCCTTCTGAAGCCTGGCCTGATTTTTCTAGCTACTAGCCGAAAGCTAGCAACCTCCCGGCCGGCCGTCATTTGCGAACGAAATCGCCAATCTCCGCCTAATCCAATGAAAGACCAATCTTTGAAGGCTTATATCTCTGGATTGTGTCTTTAGGGAAGCGGCGCGAGGTTTATTTACGGCGAAATCGCCCAAAAATGATCTTTTAGATGACAAAATGGGAATAGCCATTCTGTTAGCATTATCATCCGGGACATTTCCATGACGTGCATGAACGTGCACACGTGAGGTCCTGGAAGGTGAAGTCCCGGAAGCTAAAGCGCTCGCCTATGAGAGATGTGCTGGCATTCTATGGCCCCTAGAGGGCGCTGGCACTCAATGAGTTAATGACTGCTTTTTATTTTTTTCTTATGTCTCTCTTGCCAGAAAGTGAAGAAGAAGCTTATTAAATGTGTCAGATACATGTCCAGGTACACGCACGCACGCACGCACGCACGCACGCACGCACACACTCCCCAATATTGTTATTTGAATCATTTGTATTCTAAAACAAATGAACTATCCAACAAATCCTCCTTCCTTCTCTCCATCCGCTGTGATTCTGCGGCATTTTCTTCAGGGCAGATAAGGATGTCATGGGTTCAGATGTGAATAATTGTGAAGCTCACAATCATTAGGCTGAAAGATACAAGGGTCAGCATTAGTGTCAGTGACCTCCTGATCATTGGGATGATGCTCTATCTTCTCTCTCCAGGGACATGGGGGAAGAGGAAAGAGCGTAGCTCACCATATGCTTTTTATCAGATTTTTATCCGTGACCACACAGATAGTGAGCTGCCAGCTAAATGTTCCAGCGCAAACTGAGAGCTGGTCGCAGGTAGGGCTGTCACAATTATTACATAATCGTCTAATCGTGATTATTTGACATAATCGTGATTATTTTTCATAATCGTCATAATCGTTTCCATGTCAAAAATAGTGGAAATAGCAGATCTACAAGCTCACAACGCGTCGCATCGCGACGCGTTGTGAGCTTGTAGATCGGCTATTTCCACTATCAATGTTCTTTTTTAAGTATAAAGTTGTCAAATATGTCAGTAATTTCTTAATATATTTAGGTTATGTCATATCTACCATATGCAACTTCAAAGCCTAAAAGCCAAACAGAAATGTAATTATCAACGACAAAAACACAATTAAATCGCTAATCGCCAATTATTTGAATGACAATTAATCGTCATGTAAAATGTCATATCGTGACAGCCCTAGTCGCAGGTTATCATGAATGATGTGCTTCTGTGAGTGCCGGGGTGCAAACTTGTATCAGAGCCAATGTGTACTATAGTCAAACAAGCCATAAACGTTAACAACTAAATGCTAATGACATCAGAGATTCACAGGAAATCCATGCTGTTATTGGACCGCATCTTGTAGCACTGGCCGGTGTGATGGCATTATTTACTATTATTTGTGTGTACTAGGTGAAACCCAAGCATCCCTATACTGGGCATGTGATAATAGGCAAACGTGTTGTGTTGCATTTGAGCAGTTCATCTCATTAAGCTATACCCTGTGTGTGTGTGTGTGTGTGTGTGTGTGTGTGTGTGTGTGTGTGTGTGTGTGTGTGTGTGTGTGTGTGTGTGTGTGTGTGTGTGTGTGTGTGTGTGTGTGTGTGTGTGTGTGTGTGTGTGTGTGTGTGTGTGTGTGTGTGTGTTCATTTCTTTAAGCTAGGGGTTCTCAAACTGAACACATGGAAGTATTTGGTTCCATGTGTACACACTCAGAGTTATGGTGCTGGTCAATGAAATTAAAAACTTTGAGAACCAACTGTACTTGTATAGCAGACGTGAAATCCCCAAAACAGGTCTGACAGTGTGATAAGATTGGATCGATTCCGGTTCCTCAATATTTGATCCAGTTCCTCACGATTCCTCCGATTCTGGATCCCAACCCTAACTATGAGCAGATACTAAATGAGTGATCCTATATTTGCTCTGGAGCAAGGGTCTTCAACAGGGGGTCCTCAAAGTTACTATAGGGGGCCCTCCAAATCTTTGTGTGATAGTATTTTTTTCTCCTTTTTTATATTTAACCACTTGAACCCTAGTGTCCATATTCTGAGCACTTTAGCCAAAAATAGCAGATCTACAAGCTCACAACGCCTTGCAGCGCGCTATTTTTGGCAACAAGGTTTGGTGTTGAGGGTGAAAGGTGAGTGAAAGGTCAAGTTTATTAGCTATTGACGATTCAAGTGGTTAAATATCTGAAAACACAAATTGACATGTATCCAAAATACACTGATTGTGCTGTCAAACGATGAAACTATATGGAATCTGAACAGGTTGTGGGGGTCCCTGCTTCATCTCTCTCTCAACTAAGGGGTCCTTGGCCTGAAAATGTTGAAGACCCCTGCTCTGGAGAAAATCTATTCTTTGTGCGCAGCCCAAATTCAGACGTATATCAGTCATGCTTGTGGAAAAGGTTTATTCATCTGCTTTCTCAACTTTCCGGCTTCATGAATCTGCTCCATTCTGACATTGCAGCCCAATTGTGAAGGGTTTATTATTGTGGAAATTCATGTCACACTGACAATAAAAATGGGATGCATCATGCAGCCCCTATACAAAGCCAAGCTGGAATCCAGGGGCCTTACGTGGTACTTCTACAGAACAAGCTCACAACTCATTGAGACGTGAGCTTGTAGATTGTCTATTTTAGCCGAAGAGATTTGTTGTAATATGAAGGGAAAAAAGGAGGGGGAAAGTACAGACACCGTCAACGAAGTAATATGGGTTAACTTGGCAGCTTTGAAAATACTTCATACATTCTGAAACACAACAATGATACTGACCAGTGATTCTAGAAATCACTGGTACATGACACAACCGAAAAGATTAATATACAAACACAACAATGCCTTAATGATTGTGTCTGGAACCCTTTCTGCTAACAGTGTGTTCTCCCTGGCTCCATGCTGGATATCTTAATGACATATCTCTGTGGTGCTTTTGTACATGCAAGCTCAATTTGTTGGCTCATGAGCCAGATTGCGAGTGTAATGTTCTTTTCCCCTCACTTATTAATAATAACCCTCACTTTCTCGATAGTGCTTCTCTGCATGCAACACTTTGTTATACAAGCCTGGAATATAACTGTACTTAAAATGTAGGCCAGGGTGTTGTAACCTGATACGATGATACATTAACATGAGGCATTTTCATTGTTTGGCATTCAGAATCTATGTGAATCCTTCTACACATTATACTTTCTTTCTTGTACTGTATGTTCTTTTGGCAAAATAGATTGTTTTCAATTTAGAAGTGATAGATAGATTGAGAACGCAGGTGTGTAATTTGGGGTTCCAGGGGATGGCAATTGTTTGACACTTTATGATATTTTTGTTTCATTTCATGCTCCGTGCATAGTCTCACTGCTCAGTGAAAATAGTCGATCTACAAGCTCCCAACGCTTTACAGTGCGAGAGCGTTGTGACTGTGAGCTTGTAGTTTGCCTATTTTTCACAACATTTACTGTATCTGTGGAACCGATATGCCTCAGCTCCTACAATTTCAAGTGCTTGTCAGGGTGGAGGTTCTCCAGTTTAACTTGATGTGTCCCCAATAGGATTATTTTTAGGGGGTCCCCAGTTCAAATATGATTATTTTGGGGGGTCACGGCCTGAAAAGTTTGGGAACTCTTGCTTTAGACTAGAGCATGCAAAGTGTGCAATGTTTACAGTAGATTTAGTTCCCCCTGATTAAAGAAAGGTATCTTCTGTCGTATGTCCTTAGACCTTGGTGGCCAACGAACAGGTATGAGATGTTACTGGCTGATACTGACAATAAGCCACTTCCGACCTTCTTGTTATACATTTCATCGACACACAGCCATCATTGTATGTACTGTATATACCTAAAAATAATCATATTTGTACTGGGGACACCTCAAGATAAACTGGGGACCCTCCACCCTGACAAGCACTTGAAATTGTAGGAGTTGAGGCATATCACTTCGGGGGTTTGCTCCAATTTTGTTGTTCTTAAACCTGTTTTTATGCTAAAATTACAAAGTTCATTCATTCTTTCGTATGTGTCCAAATATACTGTGGCATTCATTGAAAGGTGTGCAATGTACATTAGCTAAATCAGTCAGAGGACACATTGTGATTATGAGACATTATGGTGAGAGGCTTTGTACTGTATGGATGTCAAGTTGGACTAATTGTTAGAGGAAGAAATTGTCTAATAACTACAAGGTCACAGCTTAAATCCCCAAAACACACTGTGTTGAATGCCTGTTTGATTTGTACTACAACTTCTTAGCACACACACAGGCTCAAAACAATTACAACACCACATGAAATATGCAACTCGCCTCCGTCTTCCTCTGAGCTATTTTTGTCTGATCCTCTCGTCCACTTAGCGGTTGCAGGTTAATTGTCTCCTCTTTTTCAGTCCCTGCATGTGATGGGACTTAAAAGGGACATGATTACAAAATGTGAATGCTAATTTCCTCCGAGGCGCACACGCACGAGGTGCAAAATGCAAAACACACAAGCCAGCAGTGTGCCTATTTATAATGCAAGGGGTCATTAGAATGGGGAAACAAATTAACCAGACATCATTCTGGATTATGTGAACATGACAAGCCGCTGTGTCAGGGCCTCACTGTGTCAACATGCCTGCCTCAATGAACATATAGCTACTCTACCACTGTGAGACGAGTGCAAGCACACGGCAAGGTCACAGCCTCAGAAGTCCAGTAGCTTCATAGTAACTGACCCTTAGAATCCACGGATGTCGTCACGCTAATCCAGGCCATTAGAAGGCATTATGGATGCACAGCATGCTGCTGACTATTCAGTGTAATAATTCTGAAGAATTAGATGCGTTTGTTTACTAACATGCATGGGTAGAAAGTTGACATTGCTGCACCGGTTGTGTTACACAGTTTGAGTGGGATATTTGTCATCATTGCTGTCGGGTCAGCAACCTCTTATCTCCATATCCTAACTTTTTGTGTTTTTTTGTAAATTAAGACCCCTACATCACACTACCGCGTCATACAAGAGGATCAAAAGTAGCAGATCTACAAGCTCGAAAGGTTTTGAGCTTGTAGTTTTGCTACTTTTGAATTTGAATCCTGAAAAGTTTTGTCGGCTTCCAGCCTTCCACCCGACAAACAACAATGTTGGCATGGGTGGTGCAAATGGCAATAATATTGATATTGAATTGACGGGCATGGTGGTCTTAATGTTTATGGTGTGGTGCACAATATGGAAGAATGTTCATTGCTTTCAGTAAAGAATTAAGTCTTTGTCTCCACTCTCCAGCCACCAAGATCAAAACATGGCTAGGGATATGGTAGGTACGGGCAAACAAAAAAATCTGAAGCTAAAGAAAGAGGATTTTCGTGAAGAGATCCATCTTCCCTTGATTATATGGTACTGTACCTCCTCGCCTGTCATTTCCTGCGGTGATCGCACACACTCTGCCTCCTGTCTGTGTTAGTCACACAGGATGCGAGATGTGTGTGAGTAACACGTTGATCTCAGGGAAGAACTGGAACATTGAGGCCAGAATATACTATAAACAATATTAATCACTGCTTGTAGCTTATTCATCAACCACCTGATGAAGGCCAGCTGATGGCCGAAACGTCGTCAAACTTGATGTTTTAATTTAATAAACACTGTGGAGCATCAGTTGTTGTGCGGACCTCTATTCTTTTTAATCTAATGTCGACCTGCACTTGGAAAGGATGTGCGCATCATCTTGTTCTTTTAACAAGATTCAATGTATCCCCTGAGCAAGCAGGTAGGCTCTATTAGCTCAATGGTAAACATTTCAGTGCTTTAGCAGAAAACCGGGTTCAAATCCGGTGTCTGGAAGAAAAAAAAAGTTGCATAGTGCTGCTTTAACTTAAGTCTAGCACTGTACTGCCACACAGACCTTTTGTGTTCTGTCATATTAAATGCAATAGACAAATTATGTCAGTTCCACTGTGTCCTAGGTACAGTATAGCGGCCAGACTGCTGTTTATTATTAGTTATACAACAATGTATCATTTAGATTTTTTCTAATTAAATTAAAATGAGGACTAATTCAGGTTACTATATTATGTTAAAGCTTCTATTATAACTGTCATCGTGCAGCATGATATTTACGATGTCTGTTTATTGCGGTCCATGAGTCATTTGGCTGAAAGACAGAAAAACATAACCCTCTCTTGAGAGATCAAACTTCTTCCGCTCTGCAGTGGTGGAAAAAGTACTCACATGTTTTACTTCAGGAAAAAGTATCAAGGTATTGGCATAATTAAAATACCAAAAGTAAAAGTACTCATGCAGAATGTCCCGTTTCATAATGTATAAAAAATATGGAAATATCTACAAGCTCACACCTTGTAGATGGGCTATTTTCAAATGATGTATGCTGTAGAACTCAAGTGGTTAATGTATGTTTAGTAATACAATTCAAAATCTAAAAGTAACTAATAACTAAACATTTAAAATAATTGTAGTGGAGTAAAAGTACAATGTTTTCCTCAGCGATGTAGTAGAGTAGAAGTAAAAGTATAGAAAATTGGATATACAACTAAATTAAAAATACTTACATTATACTCACAGCTCTATTGTATATACATTTTTGAATAGCCATTATAAAATATGGTTAAAGTTGTTGGAATGTGTAACTAATTTGGCTGGGGACCCACTGGAACCCCTTCCCCTCACTTTGAGAACCAATGATTTACTGGTCATATATTAACATACTCTCTACCAATCACACTGGTTACAATAACCGTTTATTCATTAAAATTTGTTCTGGATTGCAACTTTAATTCAACCAGTTAAATGGACTCTCATGCATACACCCACTGTAGTCCATCTTTCATAGGACCATAATTCATATGTCCTTGTCTGTCTGTCTCTCTCTCTCTCTCTTTCTTTCTTGATCTCCATTCTTCTCTTTCTTTGTCTCTCATACATACGCACGCACGCACGCACGCACGCACGCACGCACGCACGCACGCACGCACGCACGCACGCACACACACACACACACACACACACACACACACACACACACACACACACACACACACACACACACACAGCCCACACTACACCTCCCCCTTGCAGGAAATTTAATGGTCTCATGAACATCGGCCAGGGTCATGCTGGGGTCACAGCCAATTTATCTTAGCGAGTAGCAGTGACGGGGGCTGCCTATGAAAAGCATCTTTACATTAGCCAGGGGTTATAATTGATCAGCTAGATTACGCTCGGAGCATAGATTGCTGTAGTACTTTGAAGAGGGAAGGATGTTAGCAAATTGAGAGACTTTCTTTTGGTTCAAATCATTCCATCCTCCTTGTTGTTGCGTTGTCCATTCTACCGTAGCCATCATAGACACACTGCAAGTCTTCATTATTTTCCCCTTCCCCTGAACAAAAGCCTGATGTTTACCATGTTGTTGCTCGCCAAAAACACCTGATCCACATGCTCACAATGCATACTGTACTGTACACCCAGAACCGCATAGATCATCTTTCATATGTGTGCATTTATTGTGTGTGTGTGTGTGTGTGTGTGTGTGTGTGTGTGTGTGTGTGTGTGTGTGTGTGTGTGTGTGTGTGTGTGTGTGTGTGTGTGTGTGTGTGTGTGTGTGTGTGTGTGTGTGTGTGTGTGTGTGTGTGTGTGTGTGTGTGTGTGTGTGTGATTGAATACTTTATTAACGCCACTATTAACTGTACAGGCAGTACATAGTCATACACATATACTCACTCACACTCTCTCTCTCTCTCTCTCTCTCTCTCACACACACACACACACACACACACACACACACACACACACACACACACACACACACACACACACACACACACACACACACAGTATAATTTATTATACTGCGAGATGATACTATTTGAAACACATTAGAATGAATTCATTTCAAAACACTCCCCCACCGTGCAATAATTGCTTTGTACATAATTGGTTGGCATTTCCCAGTTCCCAGACAGTGATTTCAGTGTTCCTCCATCATGCTGCTCCAGCATTCCGGTGCTGCCTGTGTGTTGGTGTTGGTGTGTTGCTGTTACTGTACACACTACAGCCGTGGGGCTGCAGCTCACTGCTCCAACGTTCAGAGGGAAATATTTTACTTGAGCTGTAAACTGCGATACGAATAGCCCTCCAATGAGGCAATCCCTACTAGCCATGTGTGGCACAGTCACTGTTTATTGAATTAAACAGAACCACGTGTCTGTTTAAAATCCGGCTAGAGGGGTGAGGTGTGAAGCCTAATTTATGCTCCAACGTACGACAGTGCCGTGCCCTGAAAATGGCAGATTTACAAGTCAACAGCGCGGTGTGTCCATGACATGCTGTGTCTTATAGGTTTGCTATTTTTTTGCATGCGACTGTACGGCGAAGTATAGATCAGTCTTGAGGCTTGTTGGCTGTCTGAAAGAGCTATTTGCTGCTTCTAAATTACGGTTACTTGTTACCCGCTGCCGTAGTGAGAGCTATCACTCTCCATTCCATCCTTGCCAGAGCTTATCAGCTGTTGAGGCTCATGTTGTATCTTATTTGATTTGCTCTACTCTAAATTGCAATGCCGTTCCACTCGTATGTATTACAAATTCTGTAACAAAACAACATGGCATTCATGTTTTCTATCTGCATTTGCCTTTTTTTCTCTCTCTCTCTCTCTCCCTCTCTCTGTGTCCAGCTGACAAGCAGCTCCATTGTTTACCGCTCTTGCTATCTCTTTAGCTGGCATGCTTAGTCTGCCGGGCCAATCTTATCTGGGCTTGGACAAAGGCCAGCTGCAGATAGTTATAGGGAATGGAATTGCGTTAATTAAGTTCCAGGAACCTAATATGTTGAAACGCAATATGGTGAAATCAGCCATTGGCATTTCTAGTATGTTAGAAGCTGAAGAGAAGAGAATCCTGGCGCATTCAGGCAGTCTAACCGGGCCTCTGGATATTCTATAAAAGCATTCTGGGAAATCATCCCGACTGGAAAGTGTGGATTCTGTGGCGACACAGAAATTTAGCGGAGGTGAACTCTTCCCTTCCGCTGTGTCCAGGTTTTGGTAATGACTACTGGGGTCTACTCGCAGTTGTGTGAATGCATTCCCCATCTGTGAAATGCCAAACAAATTAAATCTAACGTGCGCCGATTGGATGCAGTCATACTCCTCATTATGGCCATTAGAAGCCAATGAGGTATTGCAAATATTTTATTGCCAAATTTAATGAAGCTGTAGTTCTCCATTTGTGGGCTTGTGGGGTATTTTGCACATGACAGCTCCATGGTGGGGCTGACTGTAATGGAAGCCATTCTGCATGCCTCGATCCACTTTTCATGACATTAGCCAGGTGTAAGCCAAGCAGCCTTAATTCTGTATGGCCAAATCCAATCGTAGGCTTCAATTTGTTTATGCTCACTGCATCCAACGGGTCAAGTTGAGATGATTATTAGCTTTATAAATAAGCTGTTGAGCTATATGGAGTGGCAAAGATAGGCATAGGCGGTACTGTATATGAAGTGTATTACAGTTCATTGATTAACTACTGTACCAACATGCATATATCCAGTGCATCAGGTCAAGTTGAGTCGATTATCAGTCACAGTCAGAGCTGTTGAGCTTCTATATGGAGGACCTTTTAGGATAATCAACATAAGGCCATATGATTCAACCCCCAAACCACACAGATCTCCAGGTGCCTAATGGAGTTGCAGATGGAGTTGCAATACATGCTAATATACTGACATGCATACCTTGGTATGATGCGATTCAGCCACATCACACCAAGCATCTTGGGGGCCTTCATGTACGACATCTACCAAATCGGAAGCATGGTGGTGTCATTCAGGTGTGATTCTTTATGCAATCATTTGTGCAATAAGTTAGTTATAATCAATGATGTATATTTAAGCCAGAGCTGCTTTGGGTGGAGTGATCTTGACTTAATGGTTACACTGCTTTGGCCCATCCTCATGCAGAACTGGTCTGGCTGTGACGGTCCGCTATTGCCCTCTAGTGCAATGTGTAGGCGTTAAACATGCTATTATAGTACTAACTTAAGGCAGAACAAAATGCCCTCTCTTAGGAGAGAAGAGGTACAGTATGTGGCTGATCATGAAGACGATTTGAATACCCAGACCATTTTGGAATGTCCAGTCCAGTTGTACATTACTGTATTGTCGTTGCACTGGCTTTTTCCCAGGTAGGCTATATGTTTGTGTATAGAAATAACAACATAATAATAATTCTCTACATCAGTCAACCTTGACACATCAAGACATAAAAGACACATGTAGACATAAAAGACACATGTAGACATAAAAGACACATGTAGACATAAAAACACATGTAGACATAAAAACTGTCTACATGGACCACCACTAGCAATTTAATATTTCAAGACCGGTCTCTCCTTTTTGACTGAAAATGGAATTCCTGATCTTGTACAAGACAAGTCTGCCATCCAGTGGCGAGTAGAAGGTAAAGCAAAGAGAGAGAGAGAGAGAAAATCATAGTGTCACTGTTGGGCAGAAACTTTGTTTGTCCATATTCTTTCGTAAATTAAAAATTACTTGATCATACTACAGCTTCACACAAAAGCAACAAAATTAGCAGATCCACAAGCTCGAAACGTGGCGTGAAGTGACTCATTCCAAGCTTGTAGATCTACAACCTTTGCTGTTTTTGAATTTGAATCCTGAAAAGTTAAGTAACAATTTTGGACATATGAGTTTCCCCCCCCCTCCCAAAATCTCAAGGCACGGATATGTATTCATGGATGGTATGAATTCATAATCAATTCAGTATCTGTCTCAAGGTGGAAAGTAACTAGGTCCATTTACTCAAGTACTGTACTTGACTACAATTGTTTTGGTTCTTTTATTTTAATGGACCACTTTTATGTCCATTTATGTCAAAACTTTCTATTCTGTACACTTCTTCTCCACTACATCTAGAGGATAAATACTGCATTTTTTTACTCCACTACAATTAGTTAACAGCTTTTGGTTAGTAGTTCATTTGTAGATTTTAGATAATTACAAAACATACATGGCTATTCAAAATTAACCAAGTTTACAGCTTGTAGATCTCCTTTTTTTACTGAGAATTTGTGAAATTTTACATTTCATGTTTTTACTTTTACTTGTAATTTGATGACCTCGAAACAATCTGAGTACTTTGTCCGGCACTGCTCAAGAACACATTGTCAGGGACACACTGCACTCCAGAATCAAACCTGCACAGTAATTATCTGTGTATAAGTCAAAAGACCCCCAAATTTATGTATTTTGCCTTGGACCTCCATCTGAAATGTTAGTGCCAGGGATCCCCAGAAGCAAAGGTTTGTGGTAAAAAAAATCCCTAAAGTTTATGGTTAAAGTGGTTAAAATGATAGTGATTGTGAACTAATTTAGCTGGGACCCCTTGGTACCACCCCCAAGGACCCCTGGCCCTGGGGTTCCCCGGACCCCACTTTGAGAACCAATGCCCTATAGCCTCTGGATCTCCCTGTAATGGCAAACATTGACCACCTGCTGTCCTCATATGTCCACTATTTATTGCACAGCAAAGTAAGGACAACTCTTGTTTTTTTTACAACAAGGATTCATATTTTAGATTGTAATTAGAGAAAAGAAAAGATGAGTGCTAAACTGTTGTCATTTACTGCTTTCTATCTTTTTAGCAATTTGGATTTCAGTGGGTGGGTGCATGCGTACAAGTGGCTAAATATGTCTTTAGACACAATAAGCTGGAGATTTCTTTATTACTATTATTTACAGTAACACTACTAGCTCCCATAAGTCACATTTGCCCATGAAAGATTGTGGTGCATCTTGGGAATGGGCTTACTGTGTCTAAAAATACATATATAGCCACATGTACGCATGCCCCCAACCACTGAAATCAAAATCGTTAAAACGATAGAGAGCAGTAAATGAAAACATGTTAACACTCTAATTACAATTGGCGGAATTACAGGAAGCTGTGCTCGCAATGCGTAGGGGCAAGTCGCCTGGTTTGGATGGGATACCCCCTGAACTTTATGCCATCTTTTGGGAAGATCTAGGTCAGCTGATGCTAGACATGTTTCGATATGCAATTGAAAGTGGCTCTTTCTCCAGGGATGTGAATGTAGCTATTATATCATTATTGTTGAAGAAGAACAAGGATCCCACAGATTGCGCAAGCTATAGACCGCTTTCACTTTTGAATTCTGATCTAAAAGTTTTTGCTAAGGTGCTTGCGCGTCGCTTGCAGGGTTTTATGACCACCTTAGTACACTGTGATCAGACAGGTTTCATAGGAACTAGACTAGCCTCTGATAATGCTAGACGACTATTGCATATCATCGATAGGGCTAAGGAGCTGAGGACCCCCGCCGCAGTGTTGTCGCTCGATGCGTTGAAGGCATTTGATCGTCTGGAATGGTCTTACCTGTGGGCTGTACTAGATAAAATGGGATTTGGTGCTTCATTCATACATTTTGTTAAAGTACTTTATTCTAATCCGTCAGCGATGGTCCTAACCGGTAAGATCTGTTCGCCGCTATTCACGATTGGCAGATCTTCGAGGCAGGGTTGTCCCCTTAGTCCTCTCCTTTTCGCACTTTCACTCGAACCCTTGGCTCAGACAGTGCGTCAGTCTGCAGATATTACTCCTGTTTCGATTAACAACACACAGCATCGCATTTCCCTATATGCTGACGATATTCTACTGTTCATTGAGAATGCACCACAGTCAATTACTCATGTCCTTCAAATCTTTGATCAGTTCAGTTCCATTTCCGGCTACAAAATTAATTGGACAAAGTCAGCCCTTCTACCTCTAAATGATCAGATGAGATCTGCTATCCTGCCGCCCATAATCCCAGTAGTAAGCCAATTCAAATATCTTGGCATAGATATTTTCCCCTCTCTTCAGGCTATTGTTAAGAACAACTATGGTGACACTCTAAATAAGATTTGTCTTGATTTAGATAGATGGTCATCTTTGCCCAACTCTCTCCAAGCTCGAGTTTCAATCATAAAGATGAATGTTCTTCCTAGGGTTAACTTTGTAAGCTCTATGCTCCCTTTGCCACCACCGCCGCAATACTGGAATAAGCTTCACTCTTCGATATCTAAGTTTGTGTGGAAAGGGAAACGCCCTCGTCTTAAACTTTCTCTATTACAGCGTGCTAGAGATGATGGCGGCCTTTCATTGCCCAACTTTAAATTTTATTATTGGGCCTTCACGCTCCGCCCCCTTTTAAATTGGTTTAACCCAGCAAATAAGGTTTCTTGGAGAGAGCTTGAGGAGAGTTTAGTGCAGCCTGTTGAATTGAGAGATCTTATCTATTCAAACATAACTACACATCAATGCAAAGTTCGCTTTGGACCTATCATTTCTCATTTAGTGGCAGTATGGAGAGCAGCTGAAAAGATGTGTAAGATTGATTGTAAATGGAACTTATTTTCCCCAGTGTTCAATAATCAAAGACTTTTAATCGAGGATCGCCCCATTCGCTTTCCAAGGTGGAGGGCTAAGGGGATTCGTACATTAGGGGACTTATTTGATAGAAATGGTTTACGACCTTTTCGAGATTTGTGTGACATCTTCAATCTGCCTGGAAATACCCTTTTTTTCTACTTCCAACTGAGATTGTCCATGAGGACCTATGGGGTCCCATGGCAAGCTCCCCTTAGATTGCACCCCTTCCATGAGTTTATCTGTGATGGTAACAGAACAAGAGGTTTGGTTTCCACCCTCTATGGTTTTTTATTAGACTGTAGTTATGGGCCCCTATCTGTTGATACTGTTTGGAGGAATGATGTACCAAATTTGGACCCTGACTTTTGTTGGGACACAGTGTGGTCTAACATTAGGCTATCTTCTAGAAATCCAGACCATCAACAAATTCATTTAAATTTTGTTCATCGGACTTATTTAACTCCCCGCAGACTATGTGCTATGAGGATTTTGAATAATCCCAACTGCACTCTCTGCGCCTCAAATAGTATTGGTACCTTCCTTCACATGGTTTGGGAATGCCCAAATGTGTCGTCATTCTGGAATATGGTTGCCTCAAAACTTTCAACTATTTTTAGTATTAATATCATATCTTCTCCTTCTTTATTTTTATTAAATGACGTCTCACAGTTGCAACTAAACAATATACGCAAGCGCATCTTCTTTGCTGGATTAACGGCGGCGAAGAAGATGGTAGCTACGCGGTGGAAACCTCCTCATACGTTAACGTTTCGCCAGTGGGCCTTAACCTTTCTAGATATAGTATATTTAGAGCAGTCGATAGCAAGGTTACACGGAGCAAAAGAAGAAAACATTAATATGTGGTCGGACATTGCAGATAAGCTTAAGGCTATGATTCAAGAAATCACTATATAGTGGTAACAGCCTAGCACAGGCATGCACTATTGTACATTCCGTGTTGGTCCGGGGAAAGGGGGTGGGTGGGTTTTCTTTTCCTTTTCTTGTTTTGCTATTGTTTGTGTTTGTCTGTTAATTGCATTTTTCTTTTGATTAATGTTTTACTTTTTCTTGTTCTATTCATATGTATGTCTCTAATTTTATGTTATGGAAAATAAAAATAATTGATAACAAAAAAAAAACACTCTAATTACAATCTAAACTAGTAAGACACCCTAAGGGCAAGGTCACGCACATAGGTGTGTGCACACATCCGCCTGGGTGACGGCAGCCTGCTGGCGCTTTGGCATGGAATCAACTTTGACCAAAATAATTATCAGACCTGGTTGGTTGTTTAAGTTGGTCAAAATGTGACCATATTTTCCCAAATTCGTCAGACATCTATGATGTCAGACTCAGATGCCTATACATGGACATATTGTATCAGTCTCATGTGGTCTATGACGTCAGACATCTATGATGTTAGATGCCTATATATGGATATAGTGTGTATAAAAAGGATTGTATTAGTGTGGTTGCTCTAACAGGGCATCATCTGGGAATGCCCATATATGGACTTAAAGGTGATACACCATGAAATTTCACTTTTCCTATTTTAAAACCTTTTTTTGGGGTCCCACTAGCACCTTCTATCCTCACAAAGTCCCATTTCTGACCGTTGTGTCTTTCTCTGGTTTTGAGAAGGCGAAGGTTAAAAGTATCCCACGGGTTCTCAAAACAGGCTGTCCAGATTTGCTGCCGATTGTGACGTCATCTGCCGATTGTGACGTCATCACAAAAAAAACATTTAAAAAAACATTTTTTTTTCAAAAAGATTTGGGGGGGGTGGCGCAGTTCAGGCCAAAGGTGGTACTGCAGTTGAAATGCTCTGAGAGCCATTCAAAAATGAGAGAGGCTCTCTATTCAGGAGTGGTAATTTAGCCTCAAACCTATTGAAAAACGTTTTTGGGACATAAACAATATGACATAGATACTTTTTAAATGCATGGTGTATCACCTTTAATATTGACATTTTCGGGCCGGGTAGGGTGTAAAATGTATGCTAATTAGTAAGGCCAGACGGAGCCTCGGGCCGGCCCAATTAGGGCTAGGCCTTAATTTTCAGGCCCGTTATATCCTTCTGCTGATCTGGTCAAGTCATTGTGATGTCAGAACAGGTCAGTGCAAATTAATTCTGTCTTGGCCATTAATTTGCAACATCATTGTGATGTCAGAAGAGACAGACGGACATGATCTTCAAGTTTTCATACTAAATAGCGACCTACGGTCGTCGGTCGCATCTAAATAGCGACCTCTGGTCGCAAATATGAAACCTTGTTGTAAAACAAACAAAGTTGTCCTTTAAGTGGTCACAAAGATATAGTGTTAAATTCCTCACACAGTATATAGTTGGTCAACAATACCTTGCATTTCCAGTTGGTTAATTAATTCAAGAAGCTGGCACAAGTAATGACTCACATTATTTACTATTCAGATTAGACAGTAGTCCATTAGTGTGCAGTCAGTGTCTTTGATTGGCTATGTGATGAATGGAGGCTTTACGTCTATCAAGGGCACAAAGCATGCAATTTACTACTCTGAAAACAAACAAGAAATTATAATACAAAGTGCACATTTTCATTATCTGTGCTTGACCAAGAGGCCTCTTTACCGATGGCCTAGCACTACTTTTCCCTATTCTGGGCATGTCATAATTAGGCGAGCATTCTGCAGAATGTGTAGCAGATCTACAAGCACACAATGCATCACATTGAGACGCATTGTGAGCTCTTAGATCAGTGACGAGATTTGGTGTACAGCAGGACAAGGAGGGGAACAAGTTCAGACCCCTGGGGGCCCTGGTCAACTGTAGAACAGTAGATAGGCTTTAAGGGGTTAACTTCAACCTTCATACAGGCCTATCTATGTAGAAGAGGATATAGAAACGTATAAGAAATTCCAACTTAAATGCTGGCAAAGCTGCGGAAAGATGAGAATGGTTGATTCTGAACGTAGATGTTGCATAGCAACCACCTTGCTTGTGCAGGCAGTCGGGAGGGCCTACTATGTACTAGAATGTATTGTAATGCAATTGTTCTAAAATACATCCAATGTAACCACTTTCAAGTGTCCCAATTTTAAGCATGTCATTTAGGCGGCTGGCGGCTTTGTTCCACAATGTTCAGAAAATGTTAACCGCCCCCCCCACCCCCCCATCATTGGTTTCATAACCAATGATATAGAGGAGCGCAAAGAATAACACTCTCCCCCATGGGGATCAATACAGTTTCCTAAATAAATAAAAATGCTATGGATGATGTGCTTCGCTATAAGCCTGAGTCTGTCCTCGGGTCAGCAGTATATCTTCTGTTGTCACAGAGGAGCACTGCTATTACTCTGAGTTTGGTCCAGTTCAGTGTTAGCAGTTATTACTGCTAGGTAATAACTATTATTGTGGGCTCGCCTGGAAGGCGAGCACACGTATGTTATCTTCATTATTTATCTATCAGTCAGTCAGTCAGTATCCTCAAAACTTTGGCGCGATTCATCTCTTAAACGCTTACACCTTTCAACACCATTCAAATTTTTATGTGTTCAGCTTACTGAGGACACGTGTGCTTGTACTTTTGGTTTTGAAATGTTTTGTAGTTTAATTATAAAAAAATAAAAATGTTTAACTTTAAGCACCCAATGCATTTCCAATGGGTTTAGTGAGTGGGGAGAGAGTGAGACAGAGGAAAGGGACCCATGTTTATATTAAGTCGCTGTGGCTGCAATATTCACACTTCAGATATGCTATTTATATCAATGCGTTCACACAGGTCTGCTGTCTGATTTGATCCAAATGTCTAAGCTGTGTGATGTATAAAACTATAGTTATAGTTAAAACTATAAATAAATGTCCCTCTCCACTCTACTGATTGACACAGCTGTGATTAAAGGCTTGGCTGTCATTGGCTGTTCTGTGGTGATGTAGCCTTACATAAGTCGGCCCTGCAGTGACAATGCGAAAGTCTCGGCAGAGACGTCTTAATGTAAGGCTAGTCGTGCTGCAAAGTAACCAAGTACATTTACTCAAGTATATACAAACAAGTACTTGTACCTACAGTACAATTGTTAGGTACTTTTACTCTAATTTCCATTTTTGTTACTTATACTCTACTATAAATACAGCATTTGACAGCTTCAGTTACTTTTTATTTAGCAGATTTTATTATTAATAATAATAATAATTATTAACACGCACGCACGCACGCACGCACACACGCACACACACACACGCATACACACACACTGACACACAAACAACTGTTACTGTGTTACTGTGGAGACGTTTGCTTGTATTTGTCTTTGACACATGTTTTGTAGTGTTTTAGAAATTTAACTTAAAAAGAATAAGGTTCCCGGGCGATGGGCTTTACAGTATATATCCTAGAACCCGCAGGGGCACTCTGTGTGGTTGTTGTTGGTTGTCAGGGAGATATCACAACCAATGCATTTCCAAATCAGACGATCAACCGAAGTGGACCCACCTGGCAAAACCACACCCCAAACACTTTAAAAGCCATGAATTTCAGCCTGTCTGCATTTGAATCCTAGTATATCCCATATGCATTTGGATCAGCATGTCCCGTACTGTATACCAACTTTTACTTTACACTTTTGTTACTTATACTCCACTGCAATTGCATTTGGCAGCTTTAGTTACTTGTTACTTTGCAGATTTTATTATTAATACAAAACATACGGTAGATGAATCACGTAGAAGCTGATCTACAATGTGACATTGCGACATGTTGTGATCTTGTAGATCTGCTGTTTTTAAAAAGCTTGTCAATATTAGGACCATCTGCGTACTATTACTTTGATGTGGTTTGCTGGTTTGCAAAGTGTAGTTCAGGGACCCCTAGGACAGACACACACACACACACACACACACACACACACACACACACACACACACACACACACACACACACACACACACACACACACACACACACACACACACACACACACACACACACACACACACACACACACACACACACACACACACACAGGTTCCCCATCTTTCTTCCCAGGCTTTAAACAGCCATAACTTCAGTTCCCAACATGCTACTGGTCTCGAACTTTTGTTGTTGGTTACCCGTCCACATTATATTTTAATTTTATTTTGATTTAATTGTCCATACCTTTAAAGGACCAGGTCACCTCTGGGACAACCAGATCTTATTTTATTGTTGTGTGGGACACGATCAACACAATCCTGTAATTTCTTGTGTTCAATCTGTGTTTTTAGATATTTTATTATTTCAGCATGCTACAACTGGTCATATGATGCTTTGTAGCATGATATTGCATCATCTCATGCATCATATGATGCAAAATGCATCATATGACCAGTTGTAGCATACTGAAATACTAAAATATCTAAAAACACAGATTGAACACAAAAAATAACTCAACATTGTGTTGATCGTGTCCCCACACAACAATAAAATAAGATCTGGTTGTCCCAAAGGTGACCTGGTCCTTTAAGTTCATGTAATAACACTGCTTGTCTACATTGTATTTGCATTACCATTTTACGTCAGTAAAATGAAAGAGAGCATTGCCTGGGAACTTGACACTTTTACTATTATTGTTTTGGGTTGGAATCGATCCCACACTGTTTCGAAGGAACAGTATTTCTAGTTGTTTGGTAATATCAGTGGTGGAAGACTTAAGTAAGAGTATCAATACCACAACATAGAAATACTCTAAGTCTTGTATTAAAAATGAACTTGAAAGTACACAAGTAATATACTCACAGTACCAAAAGTAAAACTTGTACTCATTATTGTGAACTTGTAGATATTTTACAGTAGCTGTGTATATATAAATTTGAATCAAAATCTATAAAGTGGAGTACAATATTTGCAGCTGAGATTTAATGGAGTAGAAGTGTAGAAAATGTTAAAATACTCCAGTAAAATAAAAAAATAGCTCAAAGCAAATTGTACAGTACATGAGTACATATAATTATGTCCACCACTGGTTAATTGTGACCGTAGGTCGCATTTACTACCAAAACCTCCACGGGCTGTCTGTCTGTGAGTGAGTCCGTCACACTTTTGCCCTGCTCATATCTCCACAACCGTTGCCCCCATCCATGCCAAATTTTGCACACACACTCCTTGACTGCCAAACTACAACCTCAAAGGACCCCCAGAGCCCCAGGGACCCCCAGGTCCCTGGGGGACCCCCAGATGTAAAAAATGACCAAATGTGCTCACACGTCACACGTCACACTTTTTCCCTGCTTATATCTCCGCACCCGTTGACCCGATCCATGCCAGATTTTACACACACACTCCTTGCCTGCCAAACTACAACCTCCAAGGTCCCTGGGGGACCCCCAGATGTAAAAAATGACCAAATGTGCAAAAATGACCAAATGACCACCCCAAAGGGGCTGCTCACGGGGAATTACCGGGGACCACCGACTCCTGGTGCTCCAGAACGGATGCAAAAGTGGTGGCGCCCCCAGTGGAGGACCCCCTGCCACTGCAGCGCACATAAAATGCCGTAACTCGGGCTAGGAGCGTCCGGGAGAGCCGGGGCCGGTACCTATTCGTCCGCCAAGGCAACGCGGAGACCCCACCCCTCATTTCTCACATGGCCCTATTCTAGCGCCACCTTCAGGCCGATTTTTAAAACACATTTTTGGACACTGCTCCTACAGTTTTTGCCCTAAAATCACGAATATCACTACACAGCATGTCTACACTCATGTCATCAACATGGATCAGGAAGATTTTGGAAAAACAAATTTTTGCCCTATTTGTGGAGATAAGCCACCTACGGTCGCTTATCTCCCGATTAGGGAGTCTTACTGGTATTGGTGTATTCAATTTGAAGTCAGAGATGTCTGCTGTAAAATTCTCTTCTGCCCGCATTTATTGATTCATCAGAATGTAGCATTTCTTATCTGGCCCTTTACTGGACATTGCATTGGTACATAAGCCTGATTTATACCTACCGGTAGTTGCACACCGGTGTTACATGCTGTGAATAGCAGATATACAAGCTCACAACGCGTCGGGAACAGGCTTCACACTGAAATTGTATTGAGCCTTGATCATTATGTTCGGATCCTAAATTATGCAGAAGTTCACAGCACAACCTGAGACCTGAACCCACGGGTTGAGGAACTCAGTCTGGGCTCAAGGTTAGAGAGGGATCTGCATCTCTGCAGTACAATGCTGAGCAACCCTTTTCTTTACATGAACAATGATAGGAGAAGAATTGGTTCAAGTACCGGTAGGTGAACATTCTATGAAAATAGTGTTGCACACAAAGCTTTTAGATCAGCAAAAGATATTGAGTGACGAAAAAAAGGTATAGGCCCCTGGGAACCCTGCTCGAGAAAGTATATAGGGTTTAAGTGGTTCAATGTCTCAATGTCTTTGGTGGGGGAACAGTAGAGGATTATGGCTGTACTGTTTATGACGTGTGTGTTAGTTAGGGGTGGAATGATTCACTTACCTCACGATTCAATACCATCTCGATACCTATAGGGTGTCGATTGATTTTATTCTGTGATTCTTAATTATATCGCGATTCTGCGATTCACTGATTATTGTGATTCGATATTGTTTTCACTTCTCACTCTGAGCTTTGTCAGATGAAAGGTGGGGCTTCAGGATAATGGTTTGGAACAACTGAATAATATTACAAATATTTGCTATTGTTCTGTCACTGAATGCGCTGCTGCCGTCTTGGTTAGGTCTACTCATAAGACACAACAGTTTATAAGAATTGAGGAGATAGCTTTTGAATTAAAACAATGAATAAAAGATTAAAATTATTGAATGATTTGATTGCGACCGTAGGTCGCACTTACTACAGAAAGCTCCACCAGGTGTCCGTGCGTCCGTCAGTCAGTCCGTCACACGTCACACTTTTGCCCTGCTCATATCTCCGCAACCGTTGCCCCGATCCATGCCAGATTTTGCACACACACTCCTTACCTGCCAAACTACAACCTCCAAGGACCCCCGGAGCTCCAGGGACCCCCAGCTCCCTCGGGGACCCCCAAGTGTAAAAAATGAGCACATGTGCAAAAATTACCAAATGACCACCCCAACGGGGCTGCTCACGGGGAATTCCTGGGGACCACCCACTCCTGGTGCTCCAGAACGGATGCAAAAGTGGTGACGCCCCCAGTGGAGGACCCCCTCCACTGCAGCTCACATAAAATGCCGTAACTCGGCCTAGGAGCGTCCGGGAGAGCCGCGGCCGGTACCTATTCGTCCGCCAAGGCAACTCGGAGACCCCACCCCTCATTTCTCACATGGCCCTCTTCTAGCGCCACCTTCAGGCCGATTTTCACAACACATTTTTGCCCACTACTCCTACAGTTTTGGCCCTAAAATCACGCAAATTGCTACACAATATGTCTCCACTCATCCCATCAACATGAATCTGTCCCATATAGCGCCACCTTCAGGCCGATTTTTAAAAACACATTTTTGGACACTGCTCCTACAGATGTTGCCCTAAAATCACGAAAATCACTACACAGTATGTCTACACTCATGTCATCAACATGGCTCAGGAAGATTTTGGAAAAACAAATTTTTGCCCTATTTGTGGAGATAAGTGACCTACGGTCGCTTATCTCCCGATTAGGGAGTCTTACTGGTAATAATTTGAAGTGATTACTGTATCATTATTACGGTACTTGTGGTCATCATTTTCACTCAGCAGTGGTTTTCAAACTTTTTATGCCAAAGATCATACCAAAATATAAGTCAAAACATCATTCAAGACACACCTGTATTCATGTCTGATTAAAATATCCTCCACGGGGTACGGTGACGGTAGCGTTGTCGCCTCACAGCTAGAAGGTCTTGGGTCCGATTCCCACAGAGGGACTCTGTGGGGGTTGGGGGCATGTTCTCTCCTCCGCGTCATCAGCGCCCATACCCAAGGTGGGGTTGGTGAAAGGGCCTTCCTGTGTGGAGTTTGCATGTTCTCCCCATGTTCCCTAGGTAGGTAGGTACCCTCACAAAACATGCAGTAATCCTGGTCTCTATAATGAAACTCCCCGGTAGGTGATAAGAAGCGTCCCGCTCACTCCTCATGTACTGAAGGAAGCATGAGCTCAGTTCAGGGCAGAAGGAGCGAATACAATCACCAGCACCAGAACGTGCCGCGACGCTGCCGCGGCAGGCACAGAACAGGACCGGCAGGTCCGACCAGCAGCCGCCGCATGGACCGGTAGACGCCGCACGGACCGGCAGGTAGGACCGGCAGCCGCCGGTTAGGGTTAGGTTTAGGCATAGTTTCATTGAGGTTAAGGTTAGGTTTAAGTATAGTTTTACTGAGGTTAGGGTTAGGTAAGGGTTAGGTAACGGTCCGGCACCTGCCGCGGCAGCGTCGCGGGCACGTTCCGGTGCCGGGAAGTGTATTCGATGTCCCTCGTTCAGGGTCCTCCCCAGGTTGACAGAGGGAAGGTAGCGCCCAGGATTACAGCTTAGGCAATTAGCACTGGATGAAAAATGGGTTTAAAAAAAAAAGATATCCTGCATAACACGTGTTATTATCACTCTCATCACCCTGTTAAGTTTGATTTAATTCATAGTTTTTCAACGATACCTGATCAATCAGCTCACAGCCCGTCTCATTGCAATGTTTATAGAATTTGTAGAATTTGGGAAATTAATGCATACAAAGTAAGAACTAATTCAATAAAACACACCTGTTATGGACTTGTCTCACTGCACTTCAGTGTTCATGGGCACACCGTTTGGGAACCACTGCTCACAGGACGTTTGGACAGAGGATATAATCACCATCTCGGTGGAAAGTTTGACTTCTGGATCATCGTCTTGTTTGAAAAAGAGAAAAGAAAAAGGGTGAGAGTAAAAAATGCTGTAGTTGCACAGCTCCCAGTCATATATTTCACCAAATGAAACATTGATGCTCCCTCCAAAGCCTCCATCCTTCTTACTACAGGTCTCTCAGACAATAGCACTTTGCCAGTAATTTGTTTCAGCCAAGATGTATGGTGTGATAAATATTTAAAATCAAATTTGGCAAAAAGACAGAGATGGATGTGACACCCCAGGCTGCCATGAGAGAGGCCCGGACTGCTGCTACTGCAGCCATGTGCCCTGCCTAGATGTACTGTACCTGGTAAATACCTACACATACAGTACCTACATACTGTACCTACAATTGATAGGACCACAATGGAAACAAGTCCCCAGGACTTTTTGTGTTATCCTTTTAGCCTTAATGTCTGACTGTACCACGTGCTGTTTACATTTTTGACTTATAAAGTATTCAAACAATCAATCAATACACACTGCTCTGCCTAGATGTACTGTACGTATACATACTGTACCTAAACATACATTCACGCACACACACAAACATATTGACACATTTTTCCATCACACCCTCTGTTGTTCTGCTTTCTGCTCACCATGTGCTGCAGATGGCACCGTGTGTGTGTGTGTGTGTGTGTGTGTGTGTGTGTGTGTGTGTGTGTGTGTGTGTGTGTGTGTGTGTGTGTGTGTGTGTGTGTGTGTGTGTGTGTGTGTGTGTGTGTGTGTGTGTGTGTGTGTGTGTGTGTGTGTGTGTGTGTGTGTGTGTGTGAGTCAGACACTGGGAATTCCAGCACAGGGCGACTGTCCAAACATTCAATACATGCTGTGTGCATGCCACGCTCCTGTTCAACCACACACACACTCTCTGAATCTAGTTGGCACAAAGTGAAAAGATCAGACAGTTATATTAGGCTATATACCTGTATATTACCGGGTAATATTGTATATACAATACATACGTATATGTATAGCTATTCAAAAATAGCAGATCTATGAGCTTGCAGCGTGTCACAAAGTGACGCGCTATGAGCGTGTACATCTGCTATTTTAGAAAAATCTAAAATGAATAATTTGAATAATTATCATTTTTTTCCTTCAACATAAATCTTCTCTTCTGAGGATCCCTGGCACAATACATTTTCAGATCGGGGTGGTCCTCCGCCACCAAATATAATCAATGTGGGGGTCCCTTGGCACGAAAACGTTTGAGAACTACGGCAGCTGCCTCCTTGGAGCTGCTGTTAACACTGATGTTCATGTTTCAGAAACACTGAGGAAAGCCTGGGGCTGAAACCCATCCATTTGCTTCTGCAGCTCGCTGTGCCTTCTTATTAAAAGTGTTACTTCATTATTTGCGAGTGCTGCTGACAACTCCAATTGCTATTTCTATGACTTTGTTCTCTTCCAGCTGCCAGTAGTGATACGTTTAAACAAACATAGGCCTATTAATTTATTTCTTGAAAGGTTACCTTCAAGTACACGTAATGGATTAATGTTACTTGAGTCCTATTTACCTAGTTTGCAAATGCCTAAAGCCAAATGTGTACTATTTATGCTGACCGAAAATAACAGTGTACAAATAACATTTTTTTTTATAAATCAGGCTTTTATCGAAGTCCAATTCACCAGGAATTTCCCAATGAAAGCTAGGTATGGGTCCTCAGAGCAGCGAAGATTCGTTGTTGATCATTCCTAAAATCCTAATAATAAAATAAAAATAAAAAAATATAAATTATGCTACCCTTTAAAACCAAAATCTATAAATTATGCTACCCTTTAAAGCAACTTAAGCCTACTTTGTCGTAAGACAAATGAGCCCTGAAAATAGCCAATCTACAAGCATGTGTCGCAAAATGCACTTGTAGTTCTGCCGTTTCCACTAGTCACTGTATTCCCTATACTGTATGTAACATCACACCGTGTTGTGAGCTTTTACATCCATTATATTTGAAAGCTTTGAATGTCTTTTATTTTATTTTAAAAGATTTAAAATAAAATTGCCTATAATGCCATGCATCCAAATGGATTCCGTGGTTCATGTGGTTAAAGAGAAAAATTACCGTGTTTAATAATTGAGCGTCGATATCATAAAAGCATAATATAACCATAAGAGAGTATGGTGCAAATACAGTGGAATATGAAATCCATCTTCCCCACAGCGATGGGTGGAAGGGGGGAGATCTTGTTTAGGGGTTTGCCTGTGTTGATGTATGGCCACAGAAATGACTCTCCATTCATCACCATGTAATAGTAAATGCTGGTTTTCTGGACTTGTCATCCGCTCAGCGATGACTAATAGCCCAACTTGGGATGGCTGATAAGGGTGTTGTGTAAATAATCTGCTTGGGAACAGAGGAGGCAGTGTGTACTGTACCTGTCTGGCCTCTCTGGACGGCTTCTACAAACCATTAAGAAAAGGAGTATGGAAGTGTCCACTTTGGGAACGCCTTGAAGAATATAGCCTTTCTCCTCCCATTAATCAGTTGGGCCCTGTCGTTCCCAGGTTGGCTCGTTGGGTTTGCCTTTAATATTAAGGCTGGCCGTGTTGGGGATCTGACGAATGTACTGTTTTCCCAAGTTCAGTTAATATTTCAATGGTTTGTCGTCTTTGGAGAACTGCTCTGAATGTAACATTGTGTTTTCGTTATTGACTACTATGAGCGCATCAATTTATTATATCTAGACAGATACATTTTTTTTCCCCTTTTTTTAAAAATTTCAATTCTGGAAGAAACATTTCTCTCTCCCTCCCTCGATTGCTCCCTCTCTCCCGTGTGCCTTCACGCACTCGTATTCGTGCATCATGGATTGCTAAATGAAAGAAAATGTAAAGACCTTTCCGACCACAAAATCCTTGACATCTTGCATGAATGTGGTTGAACACAGAAGCAGTACATCTGCTGCACAGGGATTGATGATGTGTCCATGACCTCGAAGAATTGCTGTCTGTGCACTTATTCTGGTGTTTGGAAGTTGTGTGGAGGATCACCTCCATCGTCAAATCGGCCAGGTGAAAACAAAAGAAGTACAAGCCTACATTTGCATACCAATGGGAGCCTCCCCCCCCCCCCCCCAACGGAATGGATGCCCACGGGAGCCCGTGCCACAAAGAGCGAACTGGCTCAACCGTTGTGGCCAGCCAATGCTTATCTACTGTATGATAATGTCAATTTCGACTCTGCAGCCGCTGGGGGCTGGGAATTATGGCCAGGTGCTGCAGCGACAGTGTCTATGCAATGACCCCTAAACTGATTTGCCCACAGACTGAAGACATTTTGTGTCGGGAACATCCTTAAAAGATGGCTTATTTTAAAGCGGCACTATGTAACTTATTTCTAATTTGAATCTATGTTGATACAATAATTTATACAATTATTGGTTGTATTGTGTGTCCGCTCTTCTATTGAGACATTTAGATCGTGTCAAAGGTTACCTATAGACGCAGGATCTGACAAAGATTTGACTTGATAATGGTCTTGGTCAATTCATCCCCTGAGCAAGCAGGCAGGTTCTATTAGCTCAATGGTTAAAAATAAAAATCTGCACTTGCGCAGGAAACTGGGTTCAAATCCGGGATAGAGCACGAATGTTTCATAGTGCAGCTTTAATTTAAAAAAAAAATGTCAAAATTACTAATAGATTAAAAAAATGTTTAATGATTTTTCTTATTTCTTGATTCTGCAAGCTTGTAGAATAGGCTTAAAGTTTAGCTTGGGAACCCCTGGAACCCCATCAAGACCCCTAGCAGTCCCCAGACCCCACTGCAGATCTGGAAGTGAACACATCTCCCTAGTTTCAGACAGACTTGTACAGTACTTGAGCTCACACATGAACACGCACTTCAGCTGACCGTAATCACGCACAGCTGATTAGACTCCTCTAATCAGCTGTGCGTGTTGCAGTTGAAGAATTTTCACTCTCAATAAAGTTTGTAAACAACAAACATCTATTGGCAATGTGAAGCCTCTATGTTCTAACTTTTAGGGAAGGTATAGTACAAGCTTATGGAAATAAGTTTGATAAGAAATAAGTTGCGTCTAGAAGTTTCTGTCAAACTTTGTCAGTTGTTAATCTCCTCGT
This sequence comes from Nannobrachium achirus, assembly GCF_963921795.1. NCBI lineage: Eukaryota > Metazoa > Chordata > Actinopteri > Myctophiformes > Myctophidae > Nannobrachium > Nannobrachium achirus. The sequence continues at coordinate 24,685,667 of NC_137816.1, read as the reverse complement.
AACAACATGTGCAGTAGAACCTCTCAGTGACGGTAGAGGTAATTGAAGCAACTAGAGGTTCGCGGCCCGAAGGCACATTTGGTCATTTTTTACATCTGGGGGTCCCCCAGGGACCTGGGGGTCCCTGGAGCTCCGGTGGTCCTTGGAGGTTGTAGTTTGGCAGGCAATGAGTGTGTGTGCAAAATTTGGCATGGATCGGGGCAACGGTTGCGGAGATATGAGCAGGGCAATAGTGTGACGTGTGAGGTGTGACAGACAGACTGACTCACAGTTTGTGGAGGTTTTGATAGTAAGTGCGACCTGACGGTCGCAACAATGTAAATGCAAGTGACTATTACACCCATTAAAACCGGGAAAGCATCTGTGTCATTTTAGATTTTAGCTATGTGTACTGTAGTAGGATTTAGAACATGCCACACTCCCCAGTGAGCAATAGTCGTCTCGTCTATTAGACGTCTGTCTAAAATTGGTCTAACAGTGAACGTTTTTTAGACATCTAAGCTTAGACTAGAAGTTGATTAGACGTTATTTCAACAGCTATATATAGACGTCTATTAGATGTCAGTCTAAGCTTAGACTTCTAAAAAAACCTTTACTGTTAAGCTGGTTGCACACTGCTGCGTTTTTCGGGCCGAATATCGGAGTGAATTTCGGAGCGAGCAAATAAAAAAATCAACCTCACGTTATGTCAGTCACGTTTGCACACTGCCGCCCGTTTCGCGAAGCACTCGGTCCCTTGCTCTCTCTATCTCTCTCTCTTTCCTTGCCCTGAAAAACGCATTTCGCAACGAAAAATGCAGCGGTGTGCAAAGACCTTTAGACCAAATTTAGACTAGCGTTTAGAACAGTGGTTCTCAACCTTTTCAGGCCGCGGCCCCCAAAATAATCCTATTTTAACTGGTGACCCCCCACCCTGACGAGCACTAAGAGTTGAGGCATTACACTTTGTATAATACGGTTCTATTGTGAAAATAGCAGATCTACATGCTCACAACGCCTCGCGTTTTGCGAGGCGTTGTAAGCATGTAGATCGGCTATTTTCACAATTTCAGCCTCTAATATTTGACAATTTGTTTAATTCGTCATTTTAGATGTATTAAAAATGTCTTTAGATTGCCACTTTAGAAATGTGCAGATACCCACCATACGCTTAAACGTTATGTTGGTTGGTTTGTTTACTGTTGAATTAGAAAACAATGTTTCACATGAAGTTAAAGGGCCACTTCACCTCTGGGACAACCCGATCTTATTTTATTGTTGTTTGGGACACGATCAACACAATCCTGAGTTATTTTTTGTGTTCAATCTGTTTCTTGAGTTATTTTAGTATTTCAGCATGTACTAGTGATGCGTTTTGCATCATATGATGCCATAACCATAACTCAAGAAACAGATTGCATCATATGATGCAAAACGCATCACTGATGATGCAAAATGCATCACTAGTCATGCATGCTGAAATACAAAAATATATAAAAACACAGATTGAACACAAAAAATAACCCAGGATTGTGTTGATCGTGTCCCAAACAACAATAAAATAAGATCTGGTTGTCCCAGAGGTGAAGTGACCCTTTAATCATCTGGGGACCGACCCACAGGTTGAGAACCACTGGTTTAGACATATATATTAGACGTTGGGTCCAAGCTTTTACAGCTGCTATTTGTTTACATTTTGAAAGAAATTGTAAACAAAAAAAGTGTTAAAAAGATTTTGAATACCTTTGATTTAAATCTTCTCTTCTGGGGGTCCCTGGCACTGCCGATGCCTTTTGAGCTTTTAGCTTGCTATTTTCGCTAAATTCTCTTTCTCACCTATTACGGCATGCATGCCTAGGCTTCATGTGGTTAATGTTCCTGTGATGCTAAAACGAACAGAATCAGGCACTACGCAGAAACTGATACAGTATGGATGCAACTCGGATTCATAAAAAAACCCACAGCCAGCCTAAATGACTCCATGATGTGTTAGACTTAGTAAACAACAGCCTTGTTGAGAGCCGAGGGCAGGGCACGTGCTCCCATTTCCAAAAGGCAATGCTGTGAAGTGGGGACAAGGTTTTGGTTTGCTCTTAATGGAGCCCAGGCCCCAGAGACATGCCAGAGCCATGCGGGAGACATTAAGACTATATGACGTGGTAATCAAATTGCATAAGGGGCCTGTGATTAAAAGTGTCCCGAGTTGGAATTTAGCTTTAGTCTAGCCTCTGCAAAAATAACAGATTGAAATGGCTGTTGAAGCGCCCCAAGATTTTAAATGTCCCTCCCCACTCTATTGTTTGTTTCTGGACAGATGACTCTCTAAAGCAAATATGTAAGCACTTCAGCTATACTGATTAAAGAAATAAGCTTTTAAAGATTAGAGGACAAGTACTTAATATCTCGTTAAAATTATTTGGGATACACAATCCTATGTGAACTCTTGGCATGAATTTGAGGTGTTCTTTCTTAAAGTACCACATCAGCTCTTGGCTTGGTTTAGCACAAACGTCAACAGAAGGCTGCTCTTCTGAAATTATTATTTTAACCCATTTGCAGTTTTTCAGTCCTTTTTAGATCTTGAAAGCTCTGTGTTGCACTGCCCATTGAACAATCTAAAGGCACCATTATATTTGCACTGACTGATGTTGTTCATCTGAAATTACTACTACTATTTTAGGTGCACCACATGGCACACTGCCAAGTATGAATCAGACGTAAGCAGAGCCACACAGAAGGTTCAGTCAGTCCTTGCTGACGCTATAGGTTGTTAAAGTTTTAACTTGTTTAGGGTTATCTTATGCTGTAAATGCTTAAAAGAAATATATACTATGTACTGTATGCATGTGCATGAGTATCTAAAGAAGTAGTATGTGTGGTTGTTTCAAGACCTTTTCTTCCGTTTTACCACTTCATTCTTCATTGGCCTTGTGGTTAGAGTGTCTGCCCTGCTTAGCACTCAATGACTCCGTGCTTGGCACTCAATGCCTCCCTGCCCGGCACGCAGTACTTCCGTGCTTGGCACTCAGCATCAAGAGTTGGATTGGGGTTCCTGCACTCTGAGCTAACGCGGACAGTTTGTGTATGCAGATGGGCGGGCTCGGCGAATCTCTCCTCAAGTCTCTGGCCAATAGCATGTGTTCTCCTCCCCCCACCCCCCTCCGCTCCTCTGCTCAGCGCAGAGAACGCTGCTGTGTCATGACGTCAACACATTCGGTGCGACGCTCTCTGCACTCTGATTGGTTAGGGAAATTCTACACTTCCTACAACAGTGATCATAACGCGATCGCCCAGGCTTCTTTTTCTTCCGATCGCCAAAAGAAGCCTGGGTTTCCGAGGCTAGGGTTCCTGTGACACACTAGTCTAGTGTCTTGTCCAGGTTGCGTACTTGTACATCAATTTGCCTCACATACAGCCTGTGGCCCATGCTGTACGTGTACACCGTTGGTTCCGAAAGCTACTTACTTTTTCGTACTTGTTACTACTACTTACTAAAATTGTTTTTTTGTTTTGTTTGTTGTCAAGTTGTGTGCTGACACCCAGGCAGTTGACTTCTTGGCATCCCTAGAGTGGCTGTCATGCCCAAAATGAGAGCTCAAGGGCAGATAGAAGAAGTGCAGACAGTCAGTGTCGGTCTGTTATAGTTCAAAAACGTCTTGCTTATTGCGTTTCCTTGGTAGTGCTCCGATGCGATCTGCAGCACTTTTTTCCAGCACATGCGTGGACACGAATAAGACGAGTCGACACTATCCGTTGCAACACATTGATAATTTATTCATATCCACATAATATATACAATACAAGGACACAACTATTACAAGGTGCTGTAAATAATGTACAGTCAGCCAATCTTGGACAACTAGAAGAAGTGCTCTTCCGAGCACATGTCTCCACCAGGCCACGCGTCCTTGTGGTGCTATAATAGGCAAATGTAAAAAGGGTGGCATGTGTTCTGTGACCTTTCATGGCGCCACCATGAGGCTGATTTGAACATTTTGTAATATCAAAAAATGTAATATCCAAAAATGTGTAATATCCAAAAATGTGTCTTACATAAGTCGGCCTCCTGGTGGTGCTATAAAAGGCTGATGTGAAAAATGCAAGGAAATGTATTTTCCTTGGCCTTTAGGGAATGCGCTAACAAAGTTTGAAACTAATCGGTGGAGTTATAGGTAAAACCACAAATTGGCCTGTTATAGCGCCACCATGAGGCTGATTTAAAAAATTTGAAGTGGCATTTCTTCCTCTGCCTAGTGGGAACATGTGTGCGCGATTTCATGTTAATTGCACTCTGCGTTTGTGATTTGAGGCATTTTGTCCAAAACAGACCAATCTTACAAACTTTGAAAGCCAATCTCAGCCAATCAGGATGGAATATGGACAATCAGACAGATCCATGTCGATCACATGACTGTAGAGATACTGTCTACCGATTTGCGTGATTTTTGGACAAAATCTGTAGGAGTACTGGCCAAAAGGTAGTTTTGCACAAATTGGCCTCCTGGTGGCGCTAGAACAGGCCCATGTGAAAAATGTGCGGCAGAGGTTCTGTATTGGCATCCAGGGAGTGCGCTTACAAAGTTTGAAACTGATCGGTGGAGTTATAGGTAAAACCACGAATCGGCCTGTTATAGCGCCACCATGAGGCTGATTTCCGAAATTTGATGTGGCATTTCTTCCTCGTCCTAGTGGGAATGTGTGTGCACGATTTCGTGATAATTGCACTCTGTGTTTGTGATTTGAGGCATTTTGTCCAAAATGGACCAATCTTTCAAACTTTGAAAGCTTATATCAGCCAATCAGGATGGAATATGGACAATCAGATCCTTGTCGATCACATGACTGTAGAGATACTGTCTACAGATTTGCGCGATTTTTGGACAAAATCTGTAGGAGTAGTGTATAGAAATGTGTTTTGCAAACATCGGCCTCATGGTGGCGCTAGAACAGGGCCATTTGAAAAATGTGGGGCTGAGGTTCTGAATTGGCATCCAGGGAGTGTGTGTCAGTGTGTGCTCATTTTGGCAGCGACCGGGCCAACGGTGCCGGAGATTAGCTGTTAACAAACTTGGAGGACGGACGGACGGACGCACGGACGGGGCGAAAACATACTCTCCCCCTGCCTTCGGCTGGCGGAGACAAATATCCAATACCCACCCACCCTTCAAGGGTACAAGTAGCAACATCATATTTGGCAGCTACCGATAGTAGATAGTAATTGCGACCGTCAGGTCGCACTTACTATCAAAACCTCCACAAACTGTGAGTCAGTCAGTCAGTCAGTCAGTCAGTCAGTCAGTCCGTCAGTCTGTCTGTCACACCTCACACGTCACACTATTGCCCTGCTCATATCTCCGCAACCGTTGCCCCGATCCATGCCAAATTTTGCACACACACTCCTTGCCTGCCAAACTACAACCTCCAAGGACCCCCGGAGCTCCAGGGACCCCCAGGTCCCTGGGGGACCCCCAGATGTAAAGAATTACCAAATGTGCAAAAATGACCAAATGACCACCCCAACGGGGCTGCTCACGGGGAATTCCCGGGGACCACCGACTCCTGGTGCTCCAGAACGGATGCCAAAGTGGTGGCGCCCCCAGTGGAGGACCCCCTCCACTGCAGCTCACATAAAATGCTGTAACTCGGGCTAGGAGCGTCCGGGAGAGCCGGGGCCGGTACCTATTCGTCCGCCAAGGCAACGCGGAGACCCCACCCCTCATTTCTCACATGGCCCTCTTCTAGCGCCACCATGAGGCCCATTCCGCCCAGCCATCCAGCTGTGGCAGGGACCACTTTTACATTGGCCCAAATATCACCTAATACTCTTCAATTACATAGTGCTTATATCAATCGTTGCAAAGTAATTTACACTAACACCTAGTAATAACAAAACTTGTCTTTTCAAATACAACCACATGGATGCCGTGTGAATATAACCTGCACTTAGTTTGATATGTAACGCATGACAAAACAGGCCCTAGGGTTTCAGAAATACTTGAGCAGGGGGTTATCTTAGCCGTGTCCATGCCCGATAAGATCTAACTGCCCACTAAGGGTTGCACATTTCTTCAGCCTGCCTTGTCATGGGGACAAGAGCAGAGTTTGTGACATTGGGAGGAAATGGATGCCAGACACGTTTTCCTCTGACCCCACGGCGACCCCTCAGTTGCACTGTGGAGTAGCCTATCGTTCAGATACGTTCCACTGCTTGGCATGCTTTCCATGTTGCGGGTCATTAGATATGGATGGTAGAGAGACAGACACATTTGTTTCAGCTACCTACAACTTACAATGTAGGTATTTAGCAGACACTCTTACCCAGAGCGACAATTATGAGGTCAGAATAAGTAGAGTAAGCATGACCTCTAGTCAATAAACAACAAGGTAGTCACATTAAGTAGTGCAGAGAGAGCGATGTACAATAATGTCAAATAAACTAGGATAACAAGTAAACAATGGACCTAGCATTGTCTAAACATGCTAATCTAAATAACATTCTAAGATTTGTGGTCTAGAAAAAACTAAAACATATCTAAGGAACAAAGCATGAGACCATTGGCCAAGATCTGCATAGTAAACTAGCATCTGGGACAAGAAGGGATACGAGGGGAGCGAAGTGCTGGGAGGAGATGAGGAGGTCTGAAGAGGTGAGTCTTAAGACTGCGGTGGAAAATTGGGAGTGAGTCTGCAGTTCTGACTGCAATGGGGAGTTTATTCCATAGTTTGGGAGCCAGGAGGGAGAAGAGTCTAAGACTAATGTCTAAGGATTGTTCAGGGTGTTTTAGGGAAGACTTGTGGTTTTGTGTTCCAATTCTGGTTTCAAATGTTGCTAATTGTATTGTACTTCCGTATTAGTAGACCCCCCTGTCCCTGAACCCCAAATAGAATTTTAAAAGGTTTCGTCGATATAGCAAAAAGAATATACAAATATTTTCAGCGGAAAAAAGTGTCAATATAGATCAGCAGAGGAAATACAGGAAACATAAAAATGTTCTACTGTCAGTGGTGTTGGTGGCTGTTTAATTACAGGAAGTGGATCTCTGTGCATGGTTTTTATCCATCTGACAATTCGAGGTCCCGTAAAGCCAGTTCAACATCAATGTGAATTATTACCAATACAGTATAAGGATTACTCTGGGCTGAGTTGGCCCTGCCACTTAGCATATCGTTGCAGTCGGGGCAGAAACCTCTTATGTCCATATTCCAACTTGTTGTGTTCTTTCGTAAATGAACGCCCTACTTGATCATAATACAGCATCACACAAAAGTATCAAAAGCTGCAGATCCACAAGCTCAAAGCGCGGCTAGAAGCACGGCTTATTTTCGATTTTGACACCATACTATTCTATTTTACTGATAATGGCAGTTGTGATGGATTGCAAACACAATACACATAGGCCTACAGTAAAACACAAACATGTAAGCCTGTAAATGTCTTCTCATTTCATCTCATCCCACACACTGTAGTGAATATACTGTACAGTACTGTAGGTGAATATACAGTGGCACAGGTCCCTTTAGCACAGTGTTTACTTTAATACACAGCACATACACAGCATGGCTTTCTTCCTTAACTAAAGTAACATCCCACTTATTATGTACTTAGCACATAAAGGAGCATGAAAGAGGAGGAAGAGGAGATAGGAGGAGGAGGAGGGGACACTAGCAGAGGCTTTTAAAGCAAGCTGAGCCACCAACTGCTCCTGCACATCTTTCCTCTTATCTTAATAAGTAATGAGGCTGCCACGGGCTGACAATGAAGTATTTTGAAAATAGTTCTAATGTATGGCTTTGAAAGGAGTGGCCGGGCATTGATGTATGGCGCAAACAGGCCTGGAAACAAGTGAAATATTAATGGGCTGTTTCCCCCCGTAGTTAATGTGGGATTTACCTGATTGCTTTCGGGTGGTGGTGGTGATGGGGGTTGGGGTTAGCAGCATGGGTGGAGGTGGGCACTGTTAAGGAGTGGAACATTTGTACTGGGTGGTGTATTATTGCCCCTATGATGCCCGGTAAATCAGTAACGTAAACCACATGAACCCTATAACATCCTTATTGTTGGGTGAGCACTCAGTGAAAAGACTGGATGATCTACAAGCTCACAACGCTCCACGATCAGCTATTTTTTTTGTAAGAGATTTGTTGTAGTGGACCAAGTATAGAGCCCTGGGGGACCCCAGTCAACTAAGTACTGTATATAGGGTTTAAATGAGCAAAGTCTCCTCCCGGAGACTCCGCCGGTCATTAAATTATTGGCAAAACGAAAATAATCTCTATGAATTCAAGCCTTCATGTGGTGTGTAATTGATAGAAAATAATTAATTTGTTGGGTGAACTAATAAGTAGTTTTAAGTAATTATTTTGTGATTACACTGGCAAGGGAGTTGTAAGTTTAGACTGAATGACACAAATATTAGACCAAACTACTGAACCAAAAGACTTGATTTTGGAATCTATTTCTGTACAGTACATCCATAAAAAAAAAAGGTTCCCACTCGTTTTCCTGACCCTAATCACTTTGGACAACAGTAGAGGTACATGCATAGGCCCTATACTCACTGTTCAGTCAACCTATCATAATGTGGATACACCACAAGGGAGCAGCAGTGTAACAGGAAGAGAACTGCAGCCAGTCAGCTCAATGCATCATAGACCACTGAAGGAAACTCCATTTACTAAGTCATATATTTAAAAAAGAGTATTACTCTGAACTAAGGTAGAGGTACAGTACAATGTGAAAGAGGGGGAAATAAGGTACAATGAATTGCAAAGCTCAAGAATCCCCAAAAAAAAGAAGCAGGATCTGTGAAACTTGACTCAGCAATTCAAGAAGACCTTCTATCAAACTTAGACGTTAGAGATAAAATACTCATCTATCTCAAAGTGCTTTGGCATGGATTTTGTGGTTCACGAGCAACCTCCTGAGCAGTGTGGGAGCAAGAAAGGCCCCCTGTTCAAACGGTGTGAGCTATACAGTAATGGTTTAAGTGCTTTACCCAGGAGATGGGGGCCTAAAACAACACTGACGCATAGGATTAAAAAGTTCCGTTTGAGAGCGGCAGTGGCATCCCAGAATGCTTGGAAATGCCATTCAAGTACTGGAAAAGGTCAATAGTTAGAATAACTTTTCTTCGGGAGGAAAAAGAAAACTTGGCCGTGCTATCACAAATTGCTTCCAGATCCCTTCTCTCTCTCTCTCTCTGAACAAGTTATTACCAAAATTGAGTGCAGACACTGATACATTTTAACACAATCATACATTTCACTTTGAAGTGTGGTAGAATGAGCAGGCCCCTTGTCAAAATCAAAATGCAAAGCATGGCTATCTTTTGTTGTCCAGTCGCCCATTTCACATTTCGTTCATGTGTAAAATTGTTTATTTTCCACCAGGATTTAATTACTGCGATCGGGGGATGGGGGGAAATCAGGAGTGATTTCTTTTCTTTTTTCTTTTTTTTTATCACTGAAAAATTGCTCATTATGTTACCCAAATGCGCTCTGTGCTTGGTCCAAATGTAGTTACCATAAGAGGTACCATATTCTTTTCCACAACTCCTACATTTTGGGGGTTTGTACAGTATATCAGAAACAATTGGAGTATAAATATGTGTAAGATTTATCTGATTTAGGTTCAGACTGAGAGACATGTTATTTATTTAGGATTTTTTTCTTTTCCTAATACATGTTTCGTTCTCTCCCCCTGGCCTCCTCAGACAATGCATCGTAAAGTGACTTGATATCCCCCCTATGGACATTCATTTTTATAGGTGGTAAGGATATGCTTTGCCTGCTTCTGTTTCACACTGCATTATATTTACTTTTAAGAAATGTAGATAGACACTGGAACGCATTATTACGAATTATTACTTCAACCATTATTTTATGCTTTGAATATTAAAACCCTGTCCCCCTGTCCCGTTCAGCACGAACTGCTGCAATACCGCTGGGTGACAAGAAGGGCACTATTGCGCAGTGGCCGGAGTTATGTTTCATTCGTACAACGGTGCGCGGCCGGATTATAAAAACAGGAACAGATTGAGAAGGACACTGTTGCGCAGCCTAGATTCACACACGCAGGGTATAGCTGCTCAAATTCACCACTCCATATAATTCAAGGGTTCCCTGACATGAAAAGGTTTGAGCACCATTGATAAAGAAACATCCGTTTTTGTACCCTTTTTTTTTTTTTTTAGTTAATGGGTTAATAAAAAGATGTTCACCACATTGACGTTGGGAGCTTGCAGAGCTGCTATTTTTGCTATTTGTCATACAAAGAAGTATTTGAGGGTCTTAAGTGGCTATGTAAATGCAACCCTCGCCCCCTGTTCTATGTTTCTTTTAACCATGATGTTATGGCGGTCCCGTATGGGGGGCTTAATCAGAATTGTGTAGGTGTAGGAGAAGGAGGGAGGTGGGAGGGTGTGACTTCTCTGGCTCTTGAGTCCTTAACTGATTAGTCTTTGTGATGTTTCACTGTGTTTGCTACTTTCAATGTCAGCTCTGCAAAGAGACTCTTGTTACTCAGGCTTAACTTCCCAGTTTAGGAGGCCTCAAACTGGTACAAATGTGTGATAGCTCTTTTTACGTGTTGGATGGTTTTTCTCTTTTGTGACTTTAAGTGTAATGCAGGGTGTTAAATAAGCCCTGCCACCCCACCCCACACCCCTCCATGGTTCGGTGAGTGCCAGCTCCGCTGTGTCTGAGAAGAATGCACATCGGCACTTTGACATGACGAGGGCGTTTTTCTTGCCTCCTGTCAGTCACGCAGTCTTGTGTGACAACAAAATGAAGGAAACCCTGGCCTTTTCCCCTACTAAATGATTTCCTCAATCTAGTTATTTGCATCAATGTATTTGTATTTCTAATTATCTTATTTGTTTTATTTATGTTGAATATGTGTCAAGTTGCTATTTCAATTAGCCTTCATAGTGTTGTGAGGTCAACCACTCTTGCAGTCATTTTGTCTAATAGGTGGGTTTGTGTAATAGTTAGGTCACATCTGCCTGTCCTCCCCTTTTCACTCCTCCTTCAACCGTGTACCACATGCTCCATCAAATGAAAAGCAAATATTAATATCCACAGCCATTCCTCTGGAATGCTGAATATGGGAGGCCAAGGGAGGTGTCTGTTATACATTCCACATTTAATGACATTCACTTTCCACTCTTCAACAAGCTGTGTTTTGTTTTGTATTCAATTAAATATATCATCTGTGCATAGGAGTGTCTGTGCAACAAGTGGAATCCTAGAGAAAAGAAATGCACTTATCCCCCCCCCCCTTTTTTTTAGCTGATCTGTTATCAATGGGTTTATAATCATCTTGAAGTGCATTTCATTTGAAATACCCTTGACTCAGTTACTTCAGGAGTGAGTGACTGATTTGTGCTGATATTATTAACCCCTCCCACTTGGTACTTAAGCAATTAAGTCAAATTCTGACTGCACATTATTTGCAGCAACTATTACTACTATGTCTGTCAACAGCATGAGGATTGATAACAACATCATTCACACTCTCATGTCAGAACCCCAGGGGGTCCAGGGGAAAATCCGCCTAAAATGCATGCAACAGTTGTGGACACAAAACTACAATGATTATGGCTACTCTTGGCCCACCAAATGTCAGCTAACCCCTGAAAATTCACAAATGCAGTGTAAAACATCACATTTCTCTTACCAAATTGTCCTGCTGTGATCACTTACCAGTGAAAAGATGATTGAAAAAGACCTCCGCCTATGGAAAATCTGCATTCTGAATAGTGAAAAAGACTTAAGACCTCATTGGACATATATAGTGAATAGAGAAATTGTCCATCAAGGTGTCATCAATTGATAGGCAAAATCGTATGAATATATTTCAAACTATGTAAACTCTACAGATGTTTTAGTGAGAGTAGTGCTGTAATAGTAGTAATGTAAAAGTATAGGGTGAGTAATGATAAAAGAAAAAAGTAAAAATAAGGTGTAATAATAATAATAATGTAATATGAGTACATTGAAATTGTAATTAGATTTTGTCTCTATTTATTGATTTATTGACCTCTGAACAGTTTGGTGACTGGTCATGGGAAGCTGGCTTCCCATATGGGGTTTAAGTGGTTAAGTGTACTCTCAAAAAACACTCATGAATGAACTGAAACTAGAAGCAGTGCTCTTCCGAGCACAGGTCTCCACCAGGCCAGGCGTCTTGGTGGTGCTATAATAGGCCAATGTAAAAAGGGTGGCATGTGTTCTTCACCAATCTTAGACCTTTCATGGCGCCACCATGAGGCTGATTTGTAATTTCTTCCTTGGCCTTTTTGCGAATGTGCGTGCACAATTTCATTTCAATCCTCCAAAGTTTGGAGGCCAATCTTAGCCAATCAGGATGAAATATTTAATATGGGCCAGATCCGTCTTGATCATATGACTGTAGAGATACTGTGTACTGATTTGTGTTAATTTTGGGTAAAATCTGAAGGAGTAATATCCAAAAATGTGTCTTACTTAAGTCGGCCTCCTGGTGGCACTATAAAAGGCTGATGTGAAAAATGCAGGGAAAGGGTTTACCCTTGGCCTCTAGGGACTGCGCTTACAAAGTTTGAAACTGATCGGTGGACTTAAAGGTAAAAGACAAATCGGCCTGTTATAGCGCCACCATGAGGCTGATTTCAAAAATTTGAAGTGGCATTTCTTCCTCGGCCTAGTGGGAACGTATGTGCGCGATTTCGTGATAATTGCACTCTGCGTTTGTGATTTGAGGCATTTTGTTAAAAACGGACCAATCCTACAAACTTTGGAAGCCAATCTTAGCCAATCAGGATGGAATATAGAAAATCAGACAGATCCGTGTCGATCACATAACTGTCGAGATACTGCCTACCGATTTGTAGGATCTTTAGACAAAATCTCTAAGAGTAGTGTACAGAAATGTGTTTTGCAAACATCGGCCTCATGGTGGCGCTAGAACAGGGACATTTGAAAAATGTGGGGCAGAGGTTCTGAATTGGCATCCAGGGAGTGTGTGTGCACATTTTGGCTGCGACTGGGCCAATGGCGCCGGAGATTAGCTGGTAACAAACTCGAAGGACGGACGGACGCACGCACGGACGGACAGGGGCGAAAACATACTCTCCCCCTGCCTTCGGCTGGTGGAGACAACAACCCAAATGTTGCAGTAGTCAACTGAAGTCCAGCCTGAAGTCCACAGACATATTACATAATGTAGTATGGTGTATGCATTTGTAATTAACGAATTACTTATCTCAAGTATCATATTTTGGTTCCCCAAAACCAGTAAATGCTCAGTCTGTAGATATTAGCATGTGGAATTCAAAAACAAAATGTGTTTTCCTAACAACGATGACGTATTGGTGTAAAGGCCAGCACACTCGATGCTAACCAATTTACAGTGAATTCTCATTTATATGCACACAAGCAACACAATAGTTTGTCCCAGGTGCTAGCTATATCCTCAGTGGTGTTCTTGCTGTATTGTATTGATGCAATTTTTGGTCCAAAGACGGACGACTCGGGACAAATGATATAGTGCATGTTGCTCAGAGCTACAATCCCAAGCCTGAAAAGCAGGTTAGTATTGAAGTGTCTTTATGAGAAGAAGCGAGCAGAATGCTGTGTAATTTCAGACCGATAAATGGCCTTCACTTCAGCGCTTCCACATTAGGAGACCAATTACTGCAAATACAGAGATGAAAGTGTCTTAATAAATATGAAAGAGACGGTGCTGAGCTGCATTAATAGAGTTAACCCATGAGGGATGGGATAGGATCTCAGGGGCCATGACCATATTAACCCATCTGTCTGCGTTAGGGGTGCAAAGGGTTCAAAACCTAATAGTCAATTACTATTGGCAGTTGAGCTTTTGACATGTAATTCAATAGAAAACTGTGTTTATAAGGAAAAACATTTTGCGGAAATTAATAGGAGATTCTAGATATCGTGTCATGTTTTGTTTAACAACATTTACCTATTTTGGGCAAATTTAAAAAATGATTTATTTCCAAAAATAGCTTTTGTCATCAGTTTATTAGAGCAGATTTTCTCCAGAATAACAAGCAATCAAAGGGTAGAGCACAGAAAATATTATTGTGATATATTCACAATAATCCTTCATAACATTGATTGGCTCAGCTGGCTGGCTATATATCAAAATACAGGCTACTCACTGATGGTCATGGCAACATAAGTGGTGGTGAGTGAGTGCCACCCATGATGTGTACATGTGTGGTTAGATCAGTTTTGGGACAGTTAAAGGAGCTATAGTCAACTTTTTCATTTTGGCTTCAGGTGTGGACGCAGTTTTACAAAGATGGAGAGATTAGCTTCTGAGAGAATAATAATAATTATAATAATACAATTTAAGAAGATGAAGGATCCCATAGAGATTTCTATAGAGACTTCACAACAGCTGTCCATAGCGTCACTGCAAGGTGCAGCGTAGTGTGTGGGTAAAACCATGACACTAATCACAAAGATATGGTCCTGTCCCACGAAACAGTTACCACTCAAATTGAAAAACTCTATGAGGGGACTGTGTACAAGATATCCACAAAACCTTAATGTCCGGAGGGAATTTTATTTTCTGGAATTTCTCATAAAACTAGAAAACTAGACTGCACTCTGTCGAGGTGCCAACTAGCGTGTTCTGCACTCAGCAGAGCACGGAAGTAGGGTGAAGAGCTCTGTCTGTGGGTATGTACAGTAGGTATGTGGCTTGGTGGTGACGTCAACGAGAATGCTTGTACTGTCAACCACATACCCACCCACATACAGACAGCACTCATCACCCTACTTGCGTGCTCTGCCAGAGCAAGTCATTATGTAGATCTCGGGATTCACTGTTGTGGCTCCAATGTGGATCTTGGACTTCATGTGACCAGCCTGTGACATCAGTGACCTACAGTATATTCTGTCATATTGTTTAACCTTTGAGCGGTGATAACCACTCCTACACCTAGCTTTGTCTGTTTGTATTGTATGTAGTATGTCCCTAGCCCTGAAACATGACGGTCGTATCTCATGAATCATCATGGATGAAGATTGACCTGGTTTGGAGCGGATGAGCCAAATTGCCGCTTAGGTCTACACAAACATTCAGATTTAAAACAAGCACACCTGTGCGAAGTGAACGGTGCAAAGGACATACTTCTAGATCTTTTCATATTTAGGGAGTTTGGTATATTGTGGACTTAGATGTTCAAACTTGAAAAAAAAACATATAGAGCCTATCACAACATGAGGTCAGATACTATGACAGAACTGTGACATCATTCACAATATAAAGGAGTGTAATAATATCTGTTACTATTATCCTATATGATGCTACCCCTAGTAATTGTTCCTATAGCATCTGTCATTGATTGGTACAACCCACTAGATAGGTGTGTCTTCAGGTACAGAGGTCAGTCGAGTGAAGTCAGCCTTCCTGTTAACATGTATGTCAGCAGTCTGAAATAAAAAGCCTATATTGTAACACGTCGTTGTCCCGCATTGATTACACACATTGTGTAACACAAGACATGGTGTCAGAATAACATGAACCTACTAAGAAGGAAGCAAAAAGAAGAAGGAAATATGGGCGCTGGAGTACCTTCACCCCTCATGGATTGGGACGCAAGCAACCTGCCTGAAGCATGGTGCAAATTCAAGATGCATGTGGATTTAATGTTCTCTGGTCCTTTCAAGAAGAAAAGTGAAGAGGAAAAGTGCAGCTACTTGCTTCTTTGGATTGGAGACAAAGGCAGAGATGTCTACAATACATGGAAGCTTACTGAAGATGAACGTAAAGTATTGAAAACCTACTATGACCGCTTCCAAGCATATGTTGAGCCCAAACTGGATGTGATTTTCGCTAGATACAAGTTCCATGAGAAAGTACAGGGAGCTACTGAGCCTTTTGAACAGTTCGTGACAGAATTGAGCCTACTTGTTAAGGACTGTAACTATGCCAATATGGAAGAGATGGTTCGAGACCATGTGGTTTTTGGGGTTAATTCACCAAAAGTGAGAGAGAAGCTACTCAATGTCGGGTCTGATTTAACCTTGGATCAAGCAATAGACATTGCCAGGGGCCATGATATGGCACAAGCTCAAAGTTTTTCTAGCAGCAGCGCCAGCCCGCACGAACAGGCTGTTCATGCAGTGAGCCGCCAAACTTCAAACGGTGCCGCCTGGAAGCCGCCACAAGACTGGACAAAGGGAAAACACGCGCAAATCCTCAGGAATCCTGAGGAGGGCGACAGAGGCCACTCTAAACCTTGTGAACACTGCGGAAACAAGGCGCATGGATTAAAAGACAGTTGCCCAGCAAAGGGAAAGCAATGCAAGATTTGCAACAAGTGGAACCACTTTGCAAATGTGTGCCGTTCCAAAACAAGCAAAGTGGATACAGTTAGTGAAATGGATCAGAACCCAGATTCAGATAATGATGGTTTGTTTATTGATGCAGTGACACAAGAGAACAACACCAAAAATACAGAGCAAGCCTATGCAAATGTACAAGTTGGCCCAAGTAAGACTGTAGTTCGCTTCAAATTGAATACTGGTGCAGACACAAATGTCATAACCCTGGATGTATTCAGATCTCTAGGAGTGCAGAATGTACTGGAGCCTTCACAACGCCCACTCTATGGCTATGGAGGTGAGCAACTCAATGTCAAGGGCAACTGCAACATTAAATGCCAATACAAGGACATTAAGCTAATGTTGAAAGTGCATGTTGTGGACACACATGCACCCCCAGAGCTAGGCTTAAAAGCATGTCTGGATTTAGGACTGATCAAACTCATACTATCTGTGTCTGGCAAGCCAGATGTGTCAATCCTAGATGAGTTTGCAGATGTCTTCACAGGAATAGGACTAATTCCTGGTGAATGCACCATCCACCTCAATCCCAATGCAATGCCTGTGGTTCACCCACCAAGAAGTGTCCCCATCGCACTACGTGACCGTCTCAAAATGGAGCTGCAGAACATGGAGAAGCAGCAGGTAATTGTCAAAGTAACAGAACCGACCGAATGGGTAAATTCAATGGTGGCAGCTGAAAAGCCACACACAAGCAAGCTGAGAGTATGTCTCGACCCCAAGGACTTGAACAAGGCTATCAAAAGGCCACACTACCCCTTGCCCACTCTCGACGACATCACAGCTAAGCTGGCAGGAGCCTGCTATTTCAGTGTCATGGATGCCAGGTCAGGCTACTGGGCGATTAAGCTCACAGAAGAGTCGTCCAAACTGACCACCTTTAACACAGTGTTTGGGCGATACAGGTTCCTCCGCCTACCTTTTGGAATCGTATCGGCCCAAGACGAGTTTCAAAGGAGAGTCGACGAGACCTACGAGGGTCTGAAGGGAGTCACCGCCATAGTGGATGATGTCCTCATTTTTGGAAAAACTAAAGAGGAACATGATAAGAACCTCCATGCCATGTTACAGCGCTCCAGAGAGCGAGGAGTAAAGCTCAACCCAGAGAAAAGCACTATCTGCGCTACAGAAGTCAGCTATTTTGGGCACATCTTCACCAAAGATGGAATCAAGCCTGACCCAGCCAAAGTTAGAGCCGTGAGAGATATGGAACCACCTAAAGACAAAGGTGAGCTTGAGACAATTCTTGGCATGATTAATTATCTGTCAAAATTATCTGCCCCTATGCTCTCAGACATCAATTCTCCCCTGCATCAACTGATGAAGGACTCAAGTGAATTTGTATGGGACAAGCAGCATGATGCAGCATTCAAGAAAATGAAAGAGCTGATCACACGTGAGCCAGGCCCAGTTATCACAAATTATGACCCCAGCAAGGAGCTCAGACTCCAAGTCGATGCATCAAAATATGGACTGGGTGCTGTCCTACTGCAAGAAGGAAAGCCCATCGGCTATGCATCAAAATCACTCAGTGACAGTGAAGTGAACTATGCCCAGATTGAGAAGGAGCTGTATGCTATCTTGTTTGGATGCAAGCGCTTCCATCAGTATGTCTATGGCCACCACACCATTGTGGAAAGCGACCACAAACCTCTGGAGTCCATCATGAAGAAACCACTTGCAGCAGCATCCCCGAGGCTCCAAAGGATGATTCTCCAGCTGCAGAGATATGATTTCACCATCTTTCACCGACCAGGCAAAGACATTCCTGTCGCAGACACGCTCTCCAGGAAGTCACTGTCTGACCAGGATGGCGGTCTCAGAGAAGTCATGGACATGCAGGTGCACACAGTGTACAGCAACCTACAGAAATCTGTCAGTGACACCAAACTGAAAGAAATCAGAGCAGAGACTGAGAAAGACACCCAACTCATGCTACTGAAAGAAGCAATCAAGTCAGGCTGGCCTGAGGAAAGGAGAATGTGTCCTCTGATCATAGCAGAGTACTGGAATCACAGGAGTGAACTTTCTGTGGTGAACAACATCATATTCAAGGGGGAGAAAATCATCATTCCTACTCCACTGCGCACAGAAATGTTATCCCGAATACATGCAGGTCACATGGGCATGGAAAAGTGCAAGCTGAGAGCCTGTGACATCTTATTCTGGCCTGGGATGAACAAGCAGATAGAGGAGATGGTTGGAAAATGCCCCACTTGTCTCACATACAGACCTTCTAACACTAAAGAGCCCATGATGTGTCATCAGATCCCAGATAGACCATGGCAAACAGTGGCTACGGATCTGTTCACTTGGAACAGCGATAACTACATCGTCACAGTGGATTATTACAGCCGATACTTCGAGCTGGATAAGCTACACAGCACCACAGCCTCTGCCGTGATCCACAAGCTGAAGGCAGCCTTTTCCAGGCACGGCATTCCTCAGACTTTGTTTTCTGATTGTGGCCCCCAGTACAGCTGCAGGGAATTTGAACTATTTGCAAAAGAATGGGAGTTTACACATGTCACAAGCAGCCCATACTATCCTCGCAGCAATGGCCTTGCCGAGAAAGCTGTGCAAATTGCCAAGTCACTCATGGAGAAGGCCAAAGCAGATAAAAGAGACCCCTACCTCAGCCTTCTCGAATACCGTAACACACCCGTGGACAACTTCAGATCACCAGCCCAGCTGTTAATGAGCCGTCGCCTACGCTCAATCCTACCCAACACCCACCAGCAGCTCCAACCTGAGGTAGTCAACCACGGTGATGTCTATGCCAGGAGAGTTCAGCAACAACATCATCAGAAGTACTACGACCGGTCAACGTGCCCGATGACTTAACTGCAGCACACCTCCAACTGTGACTGTCCCCTATCAGACAAGGTGTGGACGTACAGTCAAACCTAGAAGTGTAATGGACTTGTAGGTAGAGTCACACAAGGACTGAGTTTTATGACATTGAGCATATTAAAAAGTTTGAGCTTGCAAATGTCAGTTTGAATGAACACCGAGTTGTATTTGATTGTTGTTGACATTATTGTTTTGAAAGTATTAGGGTGCATACAATAAAGGATAATTTTGAAATGTATTTTTCTCTATATTGCATACTTTGTTTACAAGGAATCTGCCTACTGATAACTGAAATTGAATATTTCTTTGTACTAGTTACAGTATGTATTTTGAAGTAATGCACAATCCTACAGCTATTATCCTATATAATGCTACCTACCCCCTAGTATTTGTGCGATAGCATCTGTCATTGGTTGGTACAACCCACTAGATAGGTGTGTCTTCAGGTACACAGTCAGTAGAGTGAAGTCAGCCTTCCTATTAACATGTATGTCAGCGGTCTGAAATAAAAAACCCTATAATAACATTCGTGCCCGGGTAGCTCAGTCGGTAGAGCTCTCGCCTTTGTACCGCAAGGTCATGGGTTCGATTCCGGGCACCGCCAACTCAGCGCATTAGTAGCACGGCTTGGCAAGTCGTGCGGCAAGTACTGGGAGATGATGGTAGGTGTGGTGCTCCACCTCAGCAGTCCATCTCCCAGGGGTTGTAACGGGGACAGACTCCCGCGTGTTACCGGCTGATACCGACAATAAGCCACTCCCGACCTACTTTATAATAACACGTTGTCGTCCCACATTGATTACACACATTGTGTAACACAAGACAAGGAGTATCCATTTGATAATTCGTAGTTATTTTCGTATTCTCCTGGTTATTTAAACGTTAATAACGCAATAATGTACTGGAAGCACAAAGAAGACTCCGCTTTGCAGGGCACTGTCACAGAGCAAAGGACCAGGTCATCACAGAAGTTCTTCTGTGGAGACTAACCTCCACATTTCCAGATGTTCTGAGAAGGGACACAGGACTGACAGTGAATGAACTTGGTGTGGCAATGAACAACAGGCCTGAAGCATAGTTATAAGAAGAATAGGGAGGACACCGGATATCCCCGCCCGTCCACTTGTATTGAGTTGCTCACCCAGAGCATGAAGCCAAATTTCAACCCCTTAAGCCTAAATGCGCGTTTATGTTTCTGGCCCCATCCGTTAAAAAGCTGCAGTACTTCAAACGGCCACCATTTCAATTTGGCTTCAGCCCTCCCCCTGGTGTCTGGGGGCTTGGCCTGAAGTGCTTGCAATATCTCATATGGCAGTTAGACATCTCAAGAGCTACCAAGAACTTGACCACTCACATTTCCAGATGTTCTGAGTAGGGACTGACTGTGAATGAACTTGGTGTGGCAATGAGCAACAGAGAAATGTGGAAGCAGCTTGTGTCGCAGATCTCACACTGTTTCATTTCATGCAAGAACGTACTGAAAGCACATTAGGTTCAACGAGGGAGGGAAGAACAGACAGAGGACAAATAGGACAGACGAAGAGATGGCCAATAGAGAGATAGCCAAGCCAAGAGAGAAATTAGGGACAAGTACCTAATCAAGAGGGACAGCAAACATCACTGTCTCTTTCTCTTTTCAGAACAGGAGAACAGCACAGGATTCTACGAAACTAGGGGTATAACGATACATTTTAATTGCGATTCTATACATATCACGGTACATGGTTGACGATACGATACATGGACGATATTGGTTCATTCATGGCAATACGATACGATTCGATTCAATGATTTAAAATCGATATAGTAACTATTTAGCAAAGAAATTAAATCTGTGTGAAAAGTGTGGATAGTGCTGGTTTTAAGGGAAACATGTATTATTATGGATATAAATAAATAAACGCAGCGATTATCTGGCAAATACATGGACATTATATTTGAACATATGGACAAACCTGCACCTTGACATGAACATAGACATTACATACATTTATCGATAGACCAGTGTAGCTATATGTAAAGGAAAAGTAATTAAACCCCTCCTTTTCATTTTTTCTTCTTGAAAATGCTAAATACAATGCACAAGTAGGTAGTATCGATACAATTGATTATATGCACTGCCGATTTGATACAAAGTCAAATGATACAATTCGATTTTAGCTGTTTCATTTCGATGTACTTGGATTTTTGAGCTGTGGTAAACCGCTCCATAGAGTGGCTGGGTGTGTGTCTGTAGCCATTTCTCCTCAGCATTTTGCCATAGCATTGTGTGTGTGCGTAGCATAGCCTGTACATCCTAGACTTAAATCCTAGTCTGAAGACGTTATGTAAGCACGACCACCGCTCACTTCACATTGGGTGTGATTTTTTTAAATTAAAAACGATATTTCGATGCAGTTACTATATCGTTACACCTCTATACATAACATATCTCCCCTATACCGAGACCTTTTGAGAAACGTTAGAAATCCAACTCCACATCATCTCAACATTTCAGGGACCAATCAAAGGCCATGAACGGTGCTAATTTATTTTGGTTAAATGTGTTGTAAGACAGGTAAAGCAATCAGAAACCTCCGTTTCTATGACACCATGGACAAATAAGCATTTGATTGGTCTGTTATGTTTGGCTAACTCATGACATCATAGTCGGAACTGGTTTGATTAGCACAAACCAATCAAAGGCCCTTTGTATTTTAAGCTTGTATGAACGGTGTGTCATCTAAAACCTCTGAAAATAACCACAGTCTGTCTAAAAGTGTGGTTACTATCTCAGGTTATGGGTAATATTCATCTCATACATTTTTGAAATTCAAATTCAAATGGTCTGTTCTGTCTGGCCAACTCATGACATCATGTCAACATTTCACAGACCAATCAAAGGCCACACACGGTGCTAATTTTCTTGGCTAAACGGGTTCTAAGACAGGCAAACCAATCGTAAGCCTCTGTGACTATGACACCATGGACGAATAAGCGTTTGATTGTTCTGTTCTGTTTGGCTAACTCATGGCATCATAGTCAGAACAGCTTTTGATTGGTCTATATTGTCACCATTGCCATATTTCGAGTAACACGAAGCGGAGCTTAGGAGCGGTTTGCGCCGCTCAAAAATAAAGTTCTTAATGAAGGCTCACACGTCTAAATACTGTACGCCCAAATAGAATTACCTGTATCCTCCGTATTCTTTAATATAAGAAGCCTTTTAATCCGATCTTTTTCAGATTTGTCATTGTATTTCCTGTCTATTTACTAATTTTCCCCAAATGATGATTTCATCACCTTTTATACCAGCTTGCGCCTTGTGGACTAGGCTTGCTGAGGTGGTGACGTCACCGAGAACGCTGCTCTCTCATTGGCTAAAGGCCCAGCCAATGAGGAAAAACTAATGAGAAATTATGAAATGGCGCTAGGAAATGACGATCTGTAGACCAGCTTTGCAAGCTGGTAAGAAATATAAAGCATGTAGGGAAAAAATCACACCTAGTGTGATGTGAGGGGTGCTATTTAATTATGAGTTCATCAAATCACAGCGTGCCCTGTGAAGCCTCGCCAATGGGTACAACAAATGTTGAGCCGTTTCTGCCAAGATGTAGGCCAGATGTAGGCCACGCTTTTTTTACACGTTTTCCCCACCAGTCTGGGAGACAGTGTTGAAGCTTAGCTCCTGTTTCAGAAGCACCACTCAGATGTTGTAAAAGTGCTTCTGTGGCCTATTGGCAGGACAACGTTTGTGAGATTAGCTTCAGACAGCTAAGTATTGTACTGAAAAGTAATGGCATGTACAGTAGGATGAGATGTACACAGCTACAGTATATCTGAAAGGTGTCGGTCCATGCCACCGTAGTCTCAGGAAAGATACCTTACACGTGTTTGTGTGTGCAATCTGGCCTTTTTTCCCCTTTGAATTTGCCTCTGGGGGCACCGCCCAAAAGAATGTGGATGACAGGATGTTGGTCCGTTTGGTCCACCCTCAGCTGGTCAGCCCTCCACTTCCGGTCCACGTGTATTTTTTTACATTCCTAAATCTACACAGGAGCTGCTGACAAATTCAGCTCTGAATCTGTCTTGAGAGATTGGTGTGTGAGAGACAATTGGCATGAAATAGAGAGAGAGAATGACAGATTGGTCTCTCAACCCATACACATGTACATTGTATGGCATAT
Source organism: Nannobrachium achirus (assembly GCF_963921795.1). Taxonomy (NCBI): domain Eukaryota; kingdom Metazoa; phylum Chordata; class Actinopteri; order Myctophiformes; family Myctophidae; genus Nannobrachium; species Nannobrachium achirus. The sequence goes on along the minus strand of NC_137816.1, from coordinate 24,662,307 downwards.
TCAACATTACATTCAGTTGTTGTAATCCTTTCAAATCACCCAAAAAATGTTATGTTCAAATCCAGCATGCTCGTTTGACTCACTGTACACGTCTGTAATTTCAAGACAGTGCTGCTGTATTAGGTTACAGACAGTTTTGTTGCAAGCGCTGCAGAATGCCAACTACACTGTGCATAATGGGGCTATAGACTTAAAGGAGTAGTTCATCCCCAAAATGACCTTTTTTCTATTGATTACTCACGCCATGGAGACTTGAGTTCAATAATATTTTTTTGTATTCGTCGCATTCCTAAGAGAACATTTTGATTATAGTAATTTTGCCCCCATTGATTCCGCATGGGGACCCAAATGCATTTGGGTCCCCATCCGGATTCAATGGGGGTACATTTATTGAAATCAAATTATTGCCGTAGGATTGCGACAAAAAACTAAAAATATTATATTATATCAATCTCCATGGCGTGAGTAATAAATAGGGGAAAAAAACATTTTGGGGGTGAACTACTCCTTTAAGACCGCTGTGAATTGAATGTGCGAGGACATGAAGACACTGGTGCTTTGGGGGTTTTGGGGTATGTTGCCAGGTTCACAAAATAATATATAGATATTGTGGTGTTAATATAATGTTTGCTTGCTCCAGCAAAGTTGGAGCCAGGCTAGGGATGTGCTAGAACTAGCAGAAGACTCCACCCACTTCATGGACTGCTTTTTCTTCAGTCTGATAATCAGGCTAGTACCCAAGAAAAGAAAAAAAAAGAAAAGAAAGAAAGACATGACATAACATGACATCTCCTGCATAGACTGAGTAGGTGGCCTAAGTCTTTTAGGGAGACCGGAAGCAGCTAGGTTGGAGCCTATTATTTCCAATGGAAGAGTGAACGTGCTTCTGAACGATTCTTTAGCTCTATGGTCACTGAACTAAATATTGGACCCAATCGCCACAAGCCACACAATATTCCCAAGATTCTTTTTCTTTTTTCAGAGAGACTAATCAGTTGAAAATCAACTTAATTACAGTATAATTTTTTTTCTGTTCCTGCAACACACTCTCATATGATCCAGCACCAATCGCAACTTAGGAAGATTTGCCGTCAGACACCGGCTCCCACTTACAGTAGGTGACCATTTGGAGGATTTGTGTGCCATGGCTCCAATTGGAATGGTGCATCTTCATAAATTAACCATCCTTGTTATTACATCCCATAAGCTGGAGGGACAGGTGCCCAATAGACTCTCCACATAAATGTTGTTCCTGTTTTCAGAAGGTGGCACACCTGTTTCCTGTTCCAGTTCATTTTTCCATAGCATAATATATACTCTGTGTGTGTGTGTGTGTGTGTGTGTGTGTGTGTGTGTGTGTGTGTGTGTGTGTGTGTGTGTGTGTGTGTGTGTGTGTGTGTGTGTGTGTGTGTGTGAGACAGACAGACAGACAGACAGACAGACAATAACCCTCCAAATAAATACGGAAATAATTCATACTGTATTGTTCCTGTTCATATTCTCTGGTACAGTTTGTATATATTCTGTTTAAATGGAGTTATGAATACAGGTTAATCTATTGGCTACAGCAAGGATCATGTCTGACAGATCTAACTCAGAGAGAGAGAGAGAGAGAGAGAGAGAGAGAGAGAGAGAGAGAAACATATGCAGACAGATCCACAAAGAGACATTAAGCAGATATCTCTGATTAATTTCACAATGGTGTGGAAATATTTATCTTGAGAATTGATTCTGTTAATATGCCCCCTGTAGCCACGCATGCATGAAGAATTATTCCATGGAAGGTATTTCAATATCTTGGGGGGAAATAACAGTGACATGATCTACTTTAGCAGGAGGGGGGGAGGAGGTGGTGCTGGATTATGAATGAAAGCACCACTCCGAACGTACGAACAATCAATCGTGGAATGCTTATGACAATTAGTGGAGCGGGACAGAGTGAGTGCCTAGTGTTTTGACAGCTCAGATTTGGATTAAACCTGGCTTAATAGGATCATTTTTTCCCCTCGCAAAAGGTACTCCATTTAACCGGGGCAATCAATTATTATGAATTATGCATGCATTGAATTAAGGGTCTAATGTCATTAATATGTCTCATTAGTTTGCATTGAGTGAGGGAGATCTCACCCCCTCCTCGCCTCCTCCTCCGTCAAAGGAGGATGGGGTGGGCTGCTGGGAGGTGATGGTAGTGGAGGTGTGTGTGTGTGTGTGTGTGTGTGTGTGTGTGTGTGTGTGTGTGTGTGTGTGTGTGTGTGTGTGTGTGTGTGTGTGTGTGTGTGTGTGTGTGTGTGTGTGTGTGTGTGTGTGTGTGTGTGTGTGTGTGTGTGTGTGTGTGTGTGTGTGTGTGTGTGTGTGTGTGTGTTGGTAAATGTGGTTTAACGGGACAATTGGCCTGAATACACACCACACTAACAGGACATTTTGGATTAGCAGGACAGGACTGGTGTCCTGCTAATTCATGGACAATTCTGAAATAGCAGAAGTGTTTCTATTGGTCTAGAGAGCCCAAATCCACCTTTTTTTTTTGATGTCCTGTTAATACACATACACCCGACTTTTTTGTGTCTGAACAGCGCCCCCATAGGTTGTGTAATGCTACTGCATGTTCATACACAAGCTCATGAATATTCACACACAGTGTATGTTTTGAAGCACCTGATTGGCTGGGTGTCAGAGTCCTGTTAATGCACATACATGTTTTTATGAACATTTCAATGACATAGCATTTTGGGTGAATAACGTTAGTCATAAACACTCTTCAGGGGTCTGCCATTATAATAGCAACACCACAGGCCCCATGTGGCCCCCAGGGGCCCCTGGCTGCCATAAGCACACCGTTGCTCCGATCCACACTAAACTTGGCACACACACCGTTCAGGGGTCTGCCATTATAATAGCAACACCAAGGGCCCCATGTGGCCCCCAGGGGCCCCTGGCTGCCACAGGCACACCGTTGCTCTGATCCACACTAAACTTGATTGTACAAACACCGTTCTGGGGGTCTGCCATTATAATAGCAACACCACAGGCCCCACGTGGCCCCCAGGGGCCCCTGGCTGCCACAGGCATACCGTTGCTCCGATCCACACTAAACTTGGCACAAACACCGTTCAGGGGTCTACCATTATAATAGCAACACAAGGGGCCCAATGTGGCCCCCGGGTGCCCCTGGCTGACACAGGCACACCGTTGCTCCGATCCGCACTAAACTTGATTGCACAAACACCGTTCAGGGGTCGGCCATTATAATAGCAACACAAGGGGCCCAATGTGGCCCCCAGGGGCCCCTGGCTGCCACAGGCATACCATTGCTCCGATCCACACTAAACTTGATTGAACAAACACCGTTCAGGGGTCGGCCATTATAATAGCAACACAAGGGGCCCAATGTGGCTCCCAGGGGCCCCTGGCTGCCACAGGCACACCGTTGCTCCAATCCACACTAAACTTGGCATAAACACTGTTCAGGGGTCTACCATGTTGGTGGTTTGCCACACCATGGGCCTGCAACATGATTTGCATAACATACAGACAATGTTTCTTAATTATACAAATTTAACCAGATATTGCAATTGTTGTATTGTTATTTTGTGTAATAATTAATCAAAACGTCCCAAAAAATCACGTTTATATTAATGTCCATTTTCCATGTTTGCCAACATTTTAGCTCACTCCAAGGAGGCTATGCATATTTTACAAACCACTCATCCAATTGACTGTACATTTTGTGGTTCTTACATGTTTCTATTTTTTATTAATGAACTGCATTTGTTTTCTTAATGAAAATCTTGGCCGGATTTAAAAGGCATTTTTAGAATCGGCCCCAGGCCTAAATGGATTAATGCAGTGGTTCTCAACCTTTTCAGGACACAACCCCCTAAATTAATAATAATAGCAGATCTACATGCTCACGAGGATGTAGATTGGCTATTTTCACAATTTCTGCATAATATTTGTCAATTTGGCCAATGTTTAATTTAAACTGTCACTCTAGAGGTATTAGAAAGTACTTAAACTGTCACTTTAAAAATGTGTAGCTATACAAGTGATGACCATGGTAATCAAATGGCTATTCGCATAACAGGTTTACCAGGCAGGCAGTGAGTGGTGGGCTTGCACATACCCCCCTATTCATATGGATAGGCTACTTTAACACCTACTGTAGGTTTCCAGCGGTGACTGAATGTGCATTGTGCGTGTCTCAGGCTACCTGGCTCCATTACTGTGATAGATGAGATTTGTTCAAAGCAAACTTTTAGTTAGCACGCACACATCTAAAGGCGCTCGTGCATGTGACGTCAATAAATGACCGTCCGCCCTGAAAAGAAAACCCCAAAGCACCACTGGTAGCAGCTCTGCACAGTCATGTATGCTGATCAGCGTAGCTCCTATATACAGTATCACATGACCACATCATGACCATGACATCATGTACAGTACATATGAGTTTAAGTTAACTCCGACATACAGGAGTAGGCAGGCACCCAGGCACCATTTTTACCCTTGGGTAAAAATGCTAATTAAGTTCAAGCCTACAGATCATTGTCACTTTATCATCTAATCAGGCTTTTATGAACACCCTGAACAGTTTTTAATACTTATATATTTGATGTAAATGTTATCTTTCCCCCCAGGCTCAGGGCCTCTCCACATACACACCCATTGTAACTTCAAACTTCATTAAAAACACACACTATTTTTTTCTGGTGACTCATACTACCCTCCTAATACGTGAGCAGGCCGTGTTTTCTCAATAACCCTTTTCATTTATTTTTAATAATTCTTTGGGAAAATTTGAAAAATTAAAATTATTACAAATAAATGAAAAATTGTATCGAAAAAAAACATGGCCTGCTCATGTATTAGGAGGGTAGTATGAGTCACCAGAAAAAAATATAATGGAGTTTGAAGTTACAATGGGTGTGTGTGGGGAGAGGCCCTGAGCCTGGGGAGGCAGACCCATGCAAGGCAGAGTTTTTTTAAATGGAATATCCCTTTAAATCCCGATACTGATTCTAGAATTATTCCTCTACACAGTATTACACAGTATAGGCAAAATTCTTGTGTTACGAATTGTGTGTACATCTTGTAGATCAGTGACTTCACTAGCCTTCAGATACAGTATATGACACCAAAGTAGCTTACTACAATTCTAAGGTCAAATTATTCTAAATAAGCTTGTGACCTTGACCTTTTATCACTGAACTGTACTGTCTGTACTGTACTGTCTGTACTTTTACTGTACTGTAAAAACAGTGCAGTAAAAGTTTGTTTATCGGTGATGACACTGATTGACAAATTGTAGCATTCCCTGTGGGATCATAAAGCACCAAATAGAGTGTCTCGTTTGGCTTGAATAAAGCATAGCCTTATTAGCCTACTACCAAGGTTGTCCCGAATATGCCATTTCCTCATATGTGACACAATGTTACTATAGTCCGGCCAGTTTGTGCAGTATTTTGATGGAATCGCGCACTTTTTTGCCTGAAATGCTCGGACTACAATCAGTCTAACCTGCTTGATTCCTCCAGACTCAAATCTAATCCTCATCTCCTTGCTTGAGGGAGCAGGGATTTAAAGTTCCTTGAAGTACACAAGTTCCTTGAAGTACACAATAAAGAGGAGCTCAAGTGGGACACAACGCACGTGAGGATAAAGAATTTGCAACTATATTGCTTTTATCGCCTGAAGAGATTCGGAGTCTAGGCTACTGCATCCTCAGGCTGGACTACAATAGCTCCATTGAGAGTGTTCTGTCACACCTGGATTCGCCCACGAGAATTATTAAAGTTATATCACTGGATTGATCCAGACAGACAAACAGTCTTTTAATTATATAAAAGAAAATAATGTGTGAATTAAATCAAACAAGCCACCTGTCCTGTTCTCTGATTGGCTGTAGCACGTCTCTACTCTCAGTGCTGTCACAACCCATGTTAGGCTTTTAGGTTATAGGACGGCAAAAGGATCATCTGGGCTAGCATGTTGCATTGTGAACCGGGCTTAAGAAATCTGTTATACAATCCGGGATGAGGTGCGTGTGTGCGCGTGTGCGTGGGTGCATCCGGCAGTGGTAGGTCACGTCAGACAGTGGGTAGGTAGGAGTCTATGGCATCTCAGTGATGTCATGATGACTCAGACATGCAACAAATCGGTCATATATCTGCACAAAAAGGGGTAAATTGCCCCCATTGATTACGGAAGGGTACTTTAGAAATCTGAAGATACCCTTACACTTAAACCTTATGCTGTATGTTTACTGTTCAGAGAGAAAGCAATGGTGCACAGTCATTTAGATAATCATCTGGGGACCCCCTCCCCAAAATAATTCCCTGACCCAGAGGTTGAGAACCACTGCTTTAACTAACCAGAACAAAAAAATAAGCCATGTGCATAGATTACACAGATTATGAGTTCCATTTGGTTCCATTTGTATATAGTCACTAGTAAGACTACCCTAAGCATAAAGTAACACGTAGGATTTACTTTCACACATATTCACAGTATTTAAAGCCTTGCCTTGTACAGACTGCATACAAACAAACCAACTGACTGTGGGGGGAGGGGCAGCTTCTCACTCACACAGTTTTGAGTGAGTGCAGTGAGGGAGATGGGGGATGGGCAGGCAGCACATGTGAATTTGATCAGTGGCTGATTGCATTGCAAGCTAGTAATCAGCAAGTGGGCTACAGTGGAAAGAATGAGTGAAAGGGTTTTCCTGCACAAGGTGAAATCTTTGAAAAGAGTGGAGAGCTTAACTCAAATTGGTTAACAATCGGCAGACAAACAGGCAGGCAGGCAGGCAGGCAGACAGACAGACAGACAGACAGACAGACAGACAGACAGACAGACAGACAGACAGACAGACAGACAGACAGACAGACAGACAGACAGACAGACAGACAGACAGACAGACAGACAGACAGACAGACAGATAATGTTAATTTAACCTTGCATCATGAGACTTAGTGTTCATTTGGTTCCATTTGTACTGTCAGAGCAGTGTAGATGTTGTTGACTAAAACTATGACGAAAAGTATTTGTCGATTGCATTTCTTTCACTGACAAAAACTAAATAAAAACTAAGCTGTGATGACTAAAACTAAGACTAATTATATTGACAATTTCCTCAACAAAATCAAACTAGACTAAAACGTTAGGGAGGGACTAGTGGAGTAGAGAGTCATTTTATGTTTGGTTGTTCTCAAGTGTTGCGTGCTGAAAATAGCAGATCTACAAGCTCACAACGTGTCGCGCAACGCGTTGTGAGCTTGTAGATCTGCTATTTTCAGCACACAACCAAGTGTAAAATCACTCATTACGATGCCATCAAGGCCTGCCAAAATACATTTTAGTTGACTAAATGAACTGTAGATTTAGTCGCCTAAAAATGTATGATATTTAGTCGACTAAAATTAGACTAAAACTAAAACTCTTCAGGTCACTAAATTATGACTAAAATTAAATGACATTTTATTCAAAACTAAATCAAAATTTGTTGTCAAAAACAACAGTGTCAGAGTCCCTGGGCCTGAACAGTGGTTCTCAAAGTGGATTCCAACCTGGAATTCACTTTGAGAACCACTGTGTGAACAGAATATGAACATTTTTACATAACAGCATGGTAGCAATATCAGAATAATGATAGTTGACAAAGTAACCATCTTGGTGGTGCCGGTGGTGATAACATTAATATCCAAAGAAAACATTTGCCTTGTCATGGCATGTTCGGGGACATCATGAGCATTTAGCAATACAAAAGATTTGCATTCATTCAACCTTTATTTAATTTCTCGAAAAGATCAATTGAGGGAGATCCTCATTTACTACTTTATTGAAAATAGATGTTTTGATTTATGTAAATGTGGGGGTTTCTGGACTAACGCTGGTATTAAACATAATTCTGGAAAAAGTAGCCTATTTATACATTTGCAGGCAACTGAATAATGGGGATGCAGTAACGCACTGTAGCTTATGAGATACTGCAAATCAATTATCAAATTATAATTGCCATAATTATTCCTTGCAGCTACAAAAATGATGTCATACAACATGTAACTCAACATTAAAGTAGGGCTGGGTGATAAATCTCAGACCTGACTTTCTTTTTTTTAAAGCTATACTGTGTAAGATTCTCAACTAGTGGTCAGTAGCCATATAGCAAACCGCGGTCGCGTTCGCGTCTTTCGCCCGTTTTTCGTACCTTCACACCCCCGCGTCTGCCTCCACAACGCCGAGAGCTATCTTTAGAGGGGTCCCTGGTTCCTGTGCGTTCAGGCATTCCGGAGAAACGGACTATTTCACCCTGCCTGGTAGGCAGGGTGAAAGGGTACCTTTTGAGTAAAGAGACACACGGGCGACTACAAATATGGCGACCCCACTTCAAGATGCGCTGCATTGGCCGGTAGTGTACCATGTGTGCATGATCGGCGATGTGATTGGGCAACGTATACACAACGTATACAGATGATGCAGATTACGTAATCATGGCGCGAAATTCTCCCCCCCTCACGGCTCATAGAAAACATATAAAGAGAAGGCTTCAGAAGCTGAAAATAACGGAGTGGGTGTTCTAAAACTTTAGCGATTTAACAGTTAGGACAATTTTAAGATTTGTTTTATAAAAAAAGTTACATAGTAAAACTTTAAGATTAGTTTTTTGGGCTTTTTATGCCTTTATTTGTTAGGATAGTAGACAGACAGGAAATGGGGAGAGAGATGGGGAATGACATGTGGCAAAGGTCGTCCGGATCGGGAATCGAACCGGCGACCTGCATACCTAGACTTGTGGATCTGCTATATTTTAAAGATTCACTTAATTTTTCTTCCTGTGCATTTACCCGCTGGAAAAAACAATGTCATTGCTTAATTGCAGTGCACTTAAAACTGACCCAAAAACAACAAATGTATCGATAATTTATACCTACAATCGACAGGCTGCAGTCTAAGGCAGATTTTGGTTTCGGAAAATGATTTGAAAAATGCTCCCTTCAAATGTTCTGGGTAGCTATAATCACTGTAGCAGGTCCCCCAGCAGCAACGTTTCACCATGGCCGTAATAATGTAATATAAATGTTTTTGATATTAATTTGCCTATATACCAGTAAGACTCCCTAATCGGGTCACATTTATGATCGGCTACTTTTGACTATTTTCCCATATTTTTTTCCCAGGGGGTCCGTGGGGAGCCCTGGCGGTGGCTGGGCCCCTGGGTACCCCCTGGGTGCTGGCCCCGTCTCTCCCGGTCGATGAGGTCCAAGGTACGGGCTTTTTAGCGGGTTATTGGAGCCAACTTTGGGTGGAAGTGTTTTGCTACGCTGTCGTCCAATCCTCACAGTTAGGGAGAGGGCTTTGCGACAGATCAATCATGCAGTAATCATGCAGATCTACAAGCTCGCAGCACGAAGCATTGTGAGCTTGTAGATCGTTTTTTTTTGGCAAAGAGATTTGGTAGAGAGTGAAAAACTACTGTATCAAGTACATATATTATGTACCTTTTACCAATTATAGAGGGTTTAAATAGTACTGGATATGCAGCTCGGCAAATAAAAGGTGAATTGATCCCAGTGTATGACAGAGGATGATATCACGATAAATTAAATCTCCACAATATGATTATTGTGAGTGTTTTTTATCACGATAAACGATAATATCGTATATTGTACCATCCCTACGGTCTGAGGTGCTTTGGCGGTCTTCCCCGAATTTTGTCTGATTACAGCGGGGCAGGGCTACATTCCTGTGTCCTACAAAAAATAAATGTTGAACCTTGTTCATGATTGGTGTGTTTTTCAGCTATAGCTTTTGGTCTTATAACCCTTCCAGTAAATCTCTTATGAAAATCTATAAAGAAGTCAAGAATAACAGACGAGCTGTAAAGTTAACTTCACAAAGCTTAAGTCTATTGACCCCTCAGTCATGACATTTTCAATGTCCCCCTTCGACCAAGATGGATGAAAATGCTAGTTTGTTCACTGCAGAACTTTATTAACAGTAGCTCAACATTGAAGATGTTGAAATCACATCTCTCAGCCTGTTCTCAGGCCTGCTAAGTCACACACAGTAGTCATATTGCATTGAATTGTAGTTTACCATCTCAGTGGCACCAACAACACTTAGTTAGTGAGCTTTGTATCGATGTCATTCCAGTCCTGCATGTTTACTGGCTTATATTCCACTTGTATGGTTGATCCTGAGGGCAAGTCAGGTGTTGAAACAGTAACACACCACTGTAGGCAAGAGACATTGACCGAAGTGCTGTACATGGTGCATAAATGACAAACAGGCCTACCAGTAAGACTCCCTAATCGGGAGATAAGCGACCGTCAGGTCACATGTATACACAAAGACGGATGTAACTGGCATTGGTTCCTAGTTGTGTGGACAATGTATAGTTTTGGTTGGCTCAGAGAATGTGGGGTGTACCGATTTTCGTGATTTTAGGGCAAAATTTGTAGGAGCAGTGTCAAAAAATGTGTTTGAAAAAATCGGCCTGATGGGGGCGCTATATGGGACAGATCCATGTTGATGACATGAGTGTAGACATACTGTGTAGCGATTTGCGCAGGAAAATTAAGGAACATTAAAAGCCAGCGAAAAAACAAATGTGTCTTAGGAAGAGATTTAAAAACATCAATAGAATGCCTTGTTTGTGTTTAGCTATGTCACATTTAATCACATTTGACCCTTAAATACCCTGCAGTGACATATTTTCATGTGTTTAATTGCAGCTGTCCTGTTAATGTAGTTAGTCCTGTTAATTCACATGGGCGGAGCTTAGAACCTAATTATCTAATGTCCTCCTAATGTAGGATTTTGTCAGATTGTTAAAACTTGAGTTGTGTTGAGTTTATTCAACTTTTGAAGTGAAATATGTGTTCTATGGCTCAAAATAGATTTTTTGACATGCTCCACATATTAGTAAAGCAAGTGGAAAGTGGTGTCCTGCTAATGTTGTAAACCGCAGGTTTGAGCTAAAGGGTCCTGCTAAACCACATCTACCAGTATAGGTGTGTGTGTGTGTGTGTGTGTGTGTGTGTGTGTGTGTGTGTGTGTGTGTGTGTGTGTGTGTGTGTGGAGGTAACAGTATTTGCATTGAGCAGCGGCGCCATTGTGTCAATGTCAAATGGGGTGTTTGTAATGCTCTCTCTCCCTCTGCGTGGCAAGAAAATCAGGCAGCCTTTATTCATTTCAAATATTTTCGGTGATGCATTAGTGTCAGGATGCGCCGGTTCCATTTCTCAGAGACGGACCCAGGGCCCCGACAGCGCCGAGCGGATGTGTAAATACAAAGGAAAACACTTAACTATGACATCATCGGAGACGGGTTATTAATCTTGCTTTTTAAAGGGGGCCTGTGTGGCCCTACTTGCCTCTGCTGTCCTCCTGGCCTGAGCAGTTTCTGTATCTGAACAACCATGTAACTCAACCACCACCACCACCACCCCCCTCCCTCCCCACCAAAAAAAGAAGAAGAAGAAAAGAAAAGAAAAAAAGAAATCCATTAGAGAGATGGATGCATTGCGGGGATGGTTGGATGGTTGGAAAACAAAAGAAACACACAAGAGCTGATTGGGTGGGTTATGGGTTAAGGGCGCATCTACAATGGGATTCTTTGTTTGAACTGGGCTGTTAGATACCACACAGGGCATAATGGCTGATGCTGGTAAAACCACACATCTTGTTGGCTGATGAGTGAGCGCTATGGACAGTGCAGAAGCAGCAGGAAGGGAGATGTGCATACAATAAAAGTCAGACCAGCGATCATGTATTTTTCAATTAGACAAACACTTACATGTCCATTGGGTTTCATTTGTATACTCTCACAGTTAACAGGACTACAGTATCGGTTGGAAATCACATATTTTTAGCGAGTGACAAGGTTGTACAACAAACTATACGTAGAGAGACACTGTTTGTTATCGGAGAGTAAAGGACGTGAAGCAGATACGGGGAACATATTGGTATTCCCAGTCATGTCCCTCCCACAGAGCAATACTCAGTCGCATTTATTCCAGGCACATCCTCCAAACTCCCAACATCCACTAAGCATGAACGCAAGGCATAAAACATCCATACATAATGTGAAAAATGAATCCTTACATTGAACAATAGACTAACTGAAACAGTTATCCGCAAAATATATTCATAACGACCAACCGAGGTGATTCTCTAGTATCCTGATGCGAGCCACTACATATATTATTTCCTCTCACCCCACTTAATTCACAGCATTGACTTCTGGGAACCCAGTGACCCATGCATCATCTTGGGTGGCACTGAATCACGGGTGATGACATGTCCCTATTGCAAGGGACACCCGTGTTAAAAAAACCACAGGGCCAATGATGTGCTGTCAGTCTACAATTACAGCAATCCATTTCTGCAGCTTCGACAATCGACATGTATATATTATGTAAAGGCTGTGAATGGCTCCCATTATGCAAACCCAAGAAAAAAACACCATATCCTATAATGACCAATAGAGAATATACCGGAACCATTAATATAATATAAAGACATTTCCATTGGTACTTAACCACCTACACCCTATATAATTCATTGTACGATCAACAGTGAAAATAGCCTATGGCTGTATCTACAAGCTTGTAGATCTACTATTTTAGCGATTTTCTGAGTATTTTCACCTTTAATATCCAAATAGGGATGGCAGGTTGATTGTAGTTAACACTCCTATTTTCAGCACACGCTTGCTGTAGAAAGATGGATAGGGACTTGGTCACGCAGCCTTTACAGGGAGCAAGAATCTTTTTTTAAGAGACATAGCAACCTTAGCCTGGCTGAATTCAATCCAGGTCCACTTCAATTAATTAGAGCTAAATAAATAATGTGCAAGGAGCCTATTTAGGGCCTTTATTCTCAAGACATAAAAGCCATTAATTATCAAGGTCAACGTGAGAGAATAAGATAAGGTGGGGAGAACAAGTTCACATTGAAACAAGTGGGAAGAAGGTAAGACTGTGAATGTCAAATAAGCTCCCGTAGCAAACTTTTGACTGTGGGGGAGAAACAACAACTGTCACCATATTTAATCATTGTTGTCAGAAAAAAATAACGTATTCCTAAAAGAGAAATGGCAAAATAATCATGTGGGAAGAAACAAAATTTGCTTGAATTGCTCTCCCTTGTTTTTGAGTGTCCAGGGACTGAGGCAGGTGAAGTTTGCCCTTATTACCAATGTCAGGGATTCGATTAAGCACCAGGAAAGCAAATGATCCCAATGAACTAATGATTAATCCGGCAGGTCTATTTACTAATGTACCAGAATGCATTAGAGGCATAAGTTAATGGGGACAGGACATCAATTCAAATACAAATGAACCACATTTGCATTGGACGCTTATTGACTGGTGTAACAAAACGAATTACAAAAGGTAATCTACTTATAAACCTTAGAGACGGATGAAACATGATACCCGACATATCTACGATTTAGCTCGGACCCGTACTTGCCTCTGGAAATGACAGCGTCAATACAAACAGATTGACTGGTCTGTAGTCAACAAATAAACGTCTGTTCTGATTAAGAGAGAGGGAAAATGATTAACTTGATTTCCAGTCAATTGGGAAAGACAACACAGCTCATTCCTGGAAGGCAAGACATCACGTCTGATCTGCTGTTGTGGAGTCCTCTCTGTTAACTACAAACCGTGTGTATGATCTCAAATAACATTGAAGGAAAGCTAGATTTGCTTTTGGGTATAATATGGCTAACTGCCGTTAGCCCTGTATTACTGGTGGGAATTTTCCCACACAGTTCCACTCATGAATGTAAGTTGCAGGGGCCATGCAGGCTCCTGGGGTGACAGTGGCAGTGCTGTGGCACTCCTGAGATGGTTCCAATGAAGCACAGGGGCCTCTCCCCAGAGGTGCTTTAAAAGAGAGAGCGAGGGGAAGAAAACGTTCCCGCTATGTGGATGAAAGGCCCCAGACTTAATCCTCACTTTGTTCTGGTACATAGATGAACATGAAAGCCCACTTCTGTGGATTGTTTCCCTATGGGCCCTTGGGCACAGCACTGGACTCAGAGCAATAGTCTTATCAATAATGCTGCACTCTTAACTGTAAGCTTATATTGGTGGGTTAAAATATTCCGCGATTTGACGGAAATCTATCCATCCATCCCCTGCCCGACGGTAATGGCCGCTTTTTGCTAGCTTGTCTAATACCATCTAGTAAGTGATTTTTGTTGGGGAGGAAGAGGACAGGGGGGAGGGGGTTTAAAAAAGAGAAAAGCAGCGGTTTCTATTTGATGTTTCGATCCGGGATTGATCTCGGAGGAGAGGCTCGCATTCTGAAAGTGGGATTATTGGCTTGGCTGACTCTCCTCAGATGTCAGAGATCTTTGAACAGCGTTGTAGAGAGCACTACTTCCAGGCTGCTGCTGAACTGCTTATGAACTCATCAGAAGAGCACCTGTCTCCATATTAACGAGGCCCCGTTCTCCTGACGACGGCCCTCTTCCCACACATACCTGTCCCCAGGAGAAGCCCGGCCAGCTTTCCTAGAAACCAAACAGAGCAAAAGTTCCTCCTCCTCTCAGTACCAAGCACCCGTCGCCTCACGCCCGCGTTTAGGAAGATGCACAGCGAAATGGGTTCATTTTCACACTTTCGCAGTTAAAGTAACACTCCAGTCGACGAACAGCTACATTGAGTTGGAATGTGAGAGTGCCAAACAATGCTGAAGTTAAAGTTGATGCTCAAGTTAAAGCAAATGATATTACTAGAGTCTATTTAACCTGCACAGTTGGAGAAAAAGGCTATGCAGTTAATCAACTACAGATATGCAACTTGAGAACTTCACCCATCATGCCATCGGCAAGACTAGTGGATTGTCAGTAAATTGTCAAAACATTGACAGTGATAAAGGAGAGCATATTTTGTAAAGGTGTTGTTATGTAAATACTGTTCAGATACATTTTTTTCCCAGTGAAAATAGGCCTAAGTGTGAAAAGTGACTTTTGTTTTCAGTAACAAACGCGAAGAATTAGCAAGGCTAAACAATGAAAAGAACCTTGAATAACAAGTATTCCCAGAAACAAATGCAGGAAAAGTACATGAAATGTACTCTAGTTTAAGAGGTTGTTAACGGAGAGGTTGTTAACGGTATTCGGGAGAATATATGCACTAGGGGAGTCGGTCCTGATGCAATGACGGAATTACACCGGTGACAATTGTCTCTGACCAATGTTGTTTTCAGATCAACTTTTGGTATACTCTCAGCTTGCTCAATGGAGGTGATGACAAAAAAGTACCAGGTAACTTTGCCTAATGAAAAACCACTGGACTAATAGTGTATGTCTCTCTCACACACACACGCACACACGCACGCACGCACGCGCGCGCACACACACACACACACACACTTAACATCTTTATTTGCGTTCACATTTAACAAGAAATTCTTACTAATTTCATTAAGTGTCCCGCGAAGCTTGGCCAATGTGACCCTGGGCGTACAACAAACTTTGTGCACTTTGTGCCAAGATGTAGGCACCGCTCAATAAGAAGCTGTGTGGGTTAGGCCTTTTACAAAAACAAGACAGCCACCTGGAAATGAATGAGATGAGAGTCAGGCCAGGCTGAGCAGGTAACAGGGACATCTGCCCTCAGATTAACATGCTCCACATTTGGTGAGAACCACCGAGGTGAGGAGGGGCTGGATGTTGGGTGTTGGAGAACGGTAGTGTGTGTGTGTGTGTGTGTGTGGGGTCGGGTTAGAGGAGAGGAGGGGGGGAGTGTAGTGTTTCCAGGAGATTGCAGGGTGTTGCTGGAGTTGTGACGGTGCCAGGTATTGGCTGCGTGGTGGCGGGGGGCGGGGGGGGGTCTTGGTAGTGGTGGCACGGCTGAACTGTAATTGATAATGTAAAGGCAGATGGGAGTCTCCAGGGAGACAGAAAGAATCCCAGCAGATGGCCAAATTGCCGCTTTATTTATGTGTCGCAGAGCACCCGGCCCCCTTGGCCACATGGTATGATGGATCATTATAGCTCTCAGTGCATAAACACCAATATGCTTTTAAATCTGGAAGACAGGGCTCAAGAAAGCCAACAAGCCAAAAGTGCCATATTTCAAGAGTGCTGTCAGTATGGCAAGGGGTGGGAGGCGGGAGACTAGGTGTGTGTGAGTAGGGAACATACCCACGGAACAACCCGCGCTAATACAATGAATCTAATTAAGGACCATCCGCTCTCTTGTAACCCCGTCTTCCACCTCTCCCCGCCAACCTTCCCCCAATCCCCCGCTCGCCTTGCATCCCCTACCTCACTCACTGCCGCAAGACGGAAAGAGGAAGTTGCCAAGTGGAACATACAGGGTTTTGTTCCATCCATAATGAATGGCGATGTGTTAGCAGATTCAGCAGACAAGGCCCTGACAGGAGTAACAGACACTGCACAGCCCCAAGGGGCCATGCGTCGCTCTGCTTATTTAGTCACACCTCCCACTGAGCATCCAATAGTACACACAGTCCTGTCGTCTCTACAGAAGCCTAAGTCGCCATGTCTGTTCTGTTCTGGGGGAAAGACATGGTACAGACCTGCACGCAAGATATACATTCCAATCACACACACGCGCACACACACACACACACACACACACACACACACACACACACACACCCACACAGGGACCCTCGCCATTTGGGTTTCCTCGCATCCCACCTATTCTTCACCATCTGTTCTTCCTCCCATTCACAGGGATTCCTCCCCTGCATGCCCCTCCTCTGAGCGAACCATGGGAGAGTTTGCTCACCTTAAGCCCTCACCAGCGGCCACTAATCTCACAGATCTACCCTGCTCTTATGTTATTTGATAATCAATTTATCATCAAAGCTAAAACTGCATGGGAACAGGAAAAGGGTGTTGAGTTCACAAAGGGAACGGTGGGATGAGCCAATCAACAGAATACACTCCACTGTGACCTGCACTTGTCTCAGTTTCGATAAACCTGTAACAATCGACTCGTTTTTTGTCTCTCCACTGGCATCGCTATATGAGCCTAAATGACAGTTCAGTATTTGGCCACCGTAATAGCCTAGTGCGAAAGAGAGGGGGGAAAAAGAGCAGACCAAGTATAGAGTCAACGGTCAAGTTTACTAAGTATGAAGGTATGAAAAAAAATATACATTAACATGAATCCAACATATTTATAGAAAAGATAAATCAACAATCTAAAAAAAACAAAAAACATTAATTGACAACACTGATGACAGTGCTTGATAGCTTCATGTTGATTACCAAATATCAGTGCTGTCTATGACGCTATCTATGAACTCTATGAAAAAGTTGAATCTGCATCACAATTTTATGATATATAGTGGGGGGTGCTTCATCTCTTTCTCTCTCTCTCTCTCAACCAAGGGGTCTGTGACCTGAAAGAAATCCCAAGACCCCTAGTTTAGCTGATTGGACCACTCTTTAGCACGCATTCTCAAGCCAAAACAATTCCTATTCACAAACCCCTAAATACCAGTAAGACTCCCTAATCGGGAGATAAGGGACCGTACGGCTTTGCGTGATTTTAGGGCAAAATCTGTAGGAGCAGTGTCCAAAAATGTGTTTTGCAAGAATCTGCCTCATGGTGGCACTAGAAGAGGGCCATGTGAGAAATGAGGGGTGGAGGTTGTGGTTTGGCAGCCAAGGGGAGTGTGTGCAAAGTTTGGCATGGATAGGGGCAACGTTGGTGGAGATAAGGGTAGGGCCAAAAGTGTGACGTTACGTTACGTGACGGACAGCCGGTGGAGCTTTTCATAGTAACTGCATGTCACATACTCATTCTAGTAAACTTGCTGTCTACAACCTATCCTGTTCTCATGTGACTACTCTGTGTGATTTGAGCTGTGCTGCATCTCCTGCCCAGCTCCATCCATCCATCTATTTTCATGTACACAGGGGGCATTATGTCCCAGTCCAACGTCTATGATTGTGTAGCCGCAAGCTATAAAAACAGATTTAGTGGCCGTTTACAGAAAGTGTTTCTGAGCTGCCAGAGCTTTCCTGCCATACATTCGTAAGCAGTTGAAGAAGACCGCGTTTCAGCGTTCTCTGCATCCAGCATTATTTTGTCAGAATGCTCTCGGTGTCTCAATATAAAATGGGGAGGAGTTTTTGCTCATCATTGTCACTTTCCTATGCAGGTGGTTTGAGTGTCATGCCTACCTACAGTACAAACGTGCCACCTTGGTCTGCCAAACTAAAACCTTTTGCCCCTAGAGGGAAGGGTTTTACTGAGCGCTCGGTTTCAGAGAGTTTCATAGATTCTCATATGAGCGTTGTCCATTCTACCCTCACCTCAGTTCATAAAACTGATGATAAGGCAGCTAATCATTCATGTCTTTCTCCTCTGTGTTTTACTAGACTCCACATTGCAAATGACACGGTGGACAGGAGGAGGAGGTGTTGGGGTTCGCGCAGGGCAAAGGCTGGTGAGTAGGAGGGTCGTTTGAAATGGCAAAAAGAAATGTTATATAGAAGTCACCTTTTTCTTACCTTCCTTCAATAATAATCAATAAGGGCCTCTATCTTGACTTCATGGTTTTAGATCAATCAGTAGTGTTTGAATAGGAGGTGCTGTGTTTTCATTGTTCATCAGACTGCATTGTTGTCAAATGACTGGTTTGAACCTCACCTTTGATCTATTTTTTTAATCAACACATATTGCCTGGTTGAAATTATAGTGTTGAGGTGTTGAATCAGTGCGATTCACTCTTATTCAACACCCTCAACCCTATAATTTCAAATTCACCCTATAGGTTCACTCTGTGAAGCAGAGCCTAGCTCCGAAGGCTGATAGGTTGAAAGGATGAAAAGCAACATGCATACTTATTCTGGGGAAAGGGGGACCATTTGCCAAACATAGCAGATCTTCAAGTTGTGAGCTTGTAGATCGGCTATTTTGTGTAGAGAATTGGTCCAAGTCAGTTGTGCGTCCGTTTTTCCTAAGAAACAACATTTTAAAAGGTTATAGCTATAGCTGAGTTGGTTGGTGCCTTGCATGGTTTCCTCTGCCATCGGTGTATCAATGTGTGTGTGAATGGGTGAATGTAATGCACAATCTGTGTAAAGCGCCTTGGATGAAGGCGCCGTACAAATGCACTTTACCATTTACCATTTACATACGCAGCCGAACGCAGTACTTGCGCACTCTGCTGGCACATGTAATTATCCAAAAAGTAAGAAAATAATTCTCCAAACACGTTCGAATGTACCTCAGAATCGTGGGACTGATTTGTTTATATTTGGAACACAGTTTGTATATGATTTCCCTATATGGGATTTTTTTAAGTACAGTATGAGGATTTTACCTCTCGGGGTGTTCTTTGTATGAGCATAACACAGCACAACGTGCTAACTCGCTCCTTTCTGTACATCAGCATTGTGATTCACGTCGGCACAATTCATATTAATTTGCTCTCATTAAATGATGAGGATTTCACAGCTAAGTGTTTCAGCCATGAAATCCATTTCAAAGGCAGCGATGCTTGTGGCTGAAAAGGTTGTTAAAAGGGGCCCCTGCACCGTTGCATAGCATCCTAACCAAGCAGGGGGAGATTTTGATAAATACGAATTGAATTTAGTTCCAGCTGTGACATGTTGATTGATCAAAAAGCTCATGGCTAAAGCCTCCCTTCTCTCCAGTCTTATTTATCCTTTGTCAAATGGTTTCAAAATCAATACTAGCCTTGTACACAAGCAGTCCTGCTGCAGGCACTCTGGAGACTGGGAGGGGAGGGGGGAGAGAGCGTGGAGGAAAAAGAAAAACACCTGCTCTCTGGGTGATTGTTACTAATTTTTCCTGTCAAAGGTTTGAACACAGAATAATTATTCGCTGTGTGGTTGCAGGGCACGGCGGATTATTGTACAATCCATTTAGATAACTTCTGAGAGGGGGCTGGAAAATGAAATCGCCCCAAACCACACAAGTCGAACTGCCAGGGTGATATATCAGCGGCCAAGGCATATAACTCAACTTAAAGATGCTACAGTCTACAGGCCCACATCACTTATTTTATAGTGGAGGAAGGAGCTAGGCCAGTCGAGGTGGCTCCTTGTTATACTGCAGATGAAATGTATAATTTATTTAAGGTTTTCTACTGTATCTGATGTATTCAGTTGGCCAGGGATTTGTTAAAGGGTGATTCTTCTGAGCAGTGGTTCCCAAACAGTGTGCCAGAAAGGGATTTTATGACAACTACACATAAGTATTGCAATACTATACAAAAAGTATAATTATGTATTGATAATTGTTCTTTGTGCACACTTATTTCCCAATGCAAGGACAGATTCATAAGGACAAACGAATAATAATAATAATATTAATAATTTGTTACCACTGATAACATTTACCATTTTGGCCACCCTCTGACCATCATTTTGCACACAAATTATGTCTTAATCCAATTAAACTCTAATAATATAAATAAACCTTAGATTAAACCCTGATTCTTGATAATCTTGGGGACCCCTTGGCCATTTGTCTAGCGACACCCTTGCGCCAACAACATTTTCACATAGTTTCTGTCACTTACTTTGTACCAGCTTGAGACATTCATATCAAAGTGAAACAGACAAGCATAGCATAAAGCGGGTTCGCAAAATAGACATACACCGATTGACCTGGTCCAAGCACGTAGTGGACAGCACAAATTGTACTCCTCACTGACACCAAAATTGCAGCGCCTATCCTCCCAAATTGTGAGTCCCTAAAATGCCAAACACAAGCAGGCAAGGAAAGATTTGTGACTGTGTCTCAGGGAAATTGTCAATTCGCCCGGAGTGCCTCACTCCAGTTTGCCTGCCCCTAAATAGAACCAAAAAGCAGGATCAAGGGAAATAGCTAGGTGCCAAGTCAAAGTTCTCTACATTAGCATTTACAAGGCAAGAGGCCAAAAACAGACGAGCGGGGTGGGGGGACGAATGCATGAGTATCCACTGTTAGTAGTTCTTATGCTTATCGGTGTGTATTGTATGTGTATGTGACCATATGGAATTCTGCCATCTTTCGGTCTGGCCTTTTATTATGTCCTCCAACATGTGTTTATGGAACCGCCGACTCTATACCGGCGCCCATAGCAGAAACAAAGAGAAACACTAGAGTGTCCCTGCACCAGGGCCTGATGTGGAACTTCTCCAATGTTTATATAAAGAAATTGACTTTTATGAGCCATTTACAAGACACTCGAAAGGAACACAGTGACTCGTCTGAAATCTTTTATGAGTTTATCGAAATTAAACTTGAGACTGCTCTGTGATATTACCATTAACCTGTCTGGCAATGGCTCCACATCTGTAACCTAAGTGCAGATTGTACATTTTCCCATCCAACCCCCCACCCCTCATCCAACCCCCCACCCTCAGGTTGGGACAGTGAGCTAGGGGTGGCGTGGGGGTATAGGGGCTGTACCTTGAATCACTGTTGCCATGTTTGCTTATTATAGGCGTCTTTGAACTTCTTTTTCTATAAAGTTGCCTGTAAAGCCCTTTGCACACAGGACAGTTGCGTTTTTTTCGTTTGCGGCATGAATAAAACGCATTGGATTTGGTGTGCAAGGCTGTGCGGAATCGGCGCTGCGGATCCAAAAAGGAGTCATAAAAGGAGTGATGAGTTTTTTACTGCATGCGACAAGACGCACGAATCGAACTGGGTTCGATCGAGAAAAAAACGCACGGCGGCAGCCACTCGTCGCACGGCTAATTCGGAGCCGGTGTGCATGAGGTCATAGAGAATCATTGTTTTCTTTTCAAAAAATTATATTGTCCGTTTTATCCGTGCGGTTAAACGCGCCTGTGTGCAAAGGGCTTAAATATTGGTAGTTGCGTTTTTTGGGGGCTTGTTTCTAAAGTGCAGTTGCTTATTTGGGCTTGCTTCCAATTATTTATTATTATTTAAATATTAAAATATTTTCACGTCCCCCAAAATGTTTATGTATTTGTCCCTAACCGCCATCTGAAAACATTTTTTTTGCCAGGGTGCCCCGTACTAGATTTGTGGTGTTAGAATGTATCTCAAATCTTCCAAATATTACACATTTTATTTGAAGATTCTTTTAAAATGGCAGATCTACACGCTCAGAACAAGCTGTGATGCTTTGGCTATGTTCGGCTATTTTCAAATAGCCAATGTATACAGTATAGGTTTAAAGAGCTCATGTGGGCTATAGTCGCTTCTTTTGGGCTTGTTTTGGTTACTTACTTCTCTCACAAAATCTGGCACCACTGCCTTGAAGGCAACCCTGTTGCTGTGCAGAGTCACACCATAACATTGTCCATCAAGCGATTTGTGTCACGCTCAGCTTATAAAGCCATCTCTTGATTCTTCTTTTTTTTTTTTTTTTTTTGTGGTGATGAAAACTGGGATGGCGCCATCCTTCAGTACAATGCCTGGAAGAACTTTAATAGCCACACTTTGTGTAATGGTTTGTTCAGGTGTAGTGGACCTGGTAACTCTGGGTAACGGATGTAAACTCTAGGATCAACCAGTGTCCCATAGCTATGGGAGGACACCAGTGGTGGAAAAAGTACTGACATTTTTTTACTTAAGTGAAAGTATCAATACTGCAATGAATCTCTGTTACATGTAAAAGTCTCGAATTCTAGATTTACTTGAGTAAAAGTACAATAGTATTTGTACAAAAGTACTCATTACTCAGAATGTCCCATTTCACAAGTTGTCAAGCTCACAAGCTCACAATGTGTCGCTTGTGAGCTTGTAGATCGATCGGCTATTTTCGAATGGTCGAAATGCATATAGGGCATAAGTGGCTAATGTATGTTTTGTAATAATAATCAAAATCTACAAGTAACTAAAGTTTTAAAATGGTAAAAGTTTGCCTCTGAGATGTAATGGAGTAAAAGTATTGAAAATTGGAAATTCTAAAAATAAAATAAATAAATAAAGTGTACTTAGTTACTTTACACCACTGTAGGACACAGGCCCTGGTTGTAGCAGTTGTCTTCAGAGGAGGAGAGGAGGAGGGAGCAGTCAGTGAGATGGTTATTTGGACAGCTGGGGGATATTATATTTGCTCAGAATTGTCCGTCTTCTGTAGCCATTAGCAAGGAAGCTCCAGGAAGCAGCCTCCCCCTGTATACTTCACAATTAGCCCAGGATGGATGGGGGAGGAGGGTATCCGGGACCAGCCCTGCTCCACCTGGGTCAACTCAGCAAATGATTATTGTTCTGGAGGTCCATTAGGATCTGGATTACAAGCGTTGTTTAAGGAGGAGCCTGAGTTGGAATAGTGGTTCCTGCAATGCAGATACTATTATGCTTTGGTGTGAGCGTTGTGATGGAATAAGATAAAAAGAAATAAACAGTAGGCAGAGAAGCATCACAATGTACAAGGAGGGGCGTGATATGTAAGGGCTATATACACTATGGGGGAAGATGGTGAGTGGTACATTGGTGGAACTGTAGTACTGCACAGTATATGTGGTAGTAGGAGCTGTTACAAGACTAAAAGTCTAAAAATCTGCTAGTGACCCCTAGAGGTTGTGTTGCTCTTTACAGTCCATTAGCCCCATATAGAACCGCACCCGTCGCTGCATACTGTTGTGCTCCGAGATGAGGTCCTATAAAGGTGGCGTATCGATCGCTGGACTGCCGCAACAACGAGTTGGAAAACACTCGAAACGAAATTTTATCCAAAACGTAAAGGTAGTTCCGAGCTCCCAGACTGTGGTTACCTAACCAGGGTACATAAAACATGAACCACGGCATGAAACAACCCCTTAAATCGCTAGTTTTGTAATGTTTTCCCATTCAACCGGAACTCCCCCGGCGGCAGTTGCCAGTATCTGCTACAATGGGAAAGATGCAGTACTGGCACCTGCCGCCGGGGGCTTTTCTGAATTTAATGAGACTAAATAAGCAATTTAAACCGTTTTCCCAACGCCGTGGTGCATGTTTTATGTACCCTGGTTAGGTAACCACAGTCTGGGAGCTCGGAACTACCTTTACTTTTTGGATAACATTTCGTTTCGAGTGTTTTCCAACTCGTTGTTGCGGCAGTCCAGCGATTGCTACGCCACCTTTATAGGACCTCATCTCGGAGCACAACAGTATGCAGCGACGGGTGAGGTTCTATGATTTAATTGGTGTGAACTGACTAAAACTAGAAATTGCCTTCAAGTGAGTGTTGGGGGCTAATCTCATAAACCTCTGGACCAATCAGAGCCAAATGTCTTGTAAACGCCGCCAGTAGGCCAAGCATGTTTTTTCCACATGTTTTAAATAACTTTATTTTCATAGTGGAAGTCGGCGGTCGTTGGATCAGGCTGAAACGTTATATGGAGTATCTCCGCAATATGGAGAGGGCTGATGTCATAATATCATAGCAGGTGTCTGATGTCACAGAGTAGCCACATGAAGTCTGAAATCCACATGGAATCCATGCCGCATTTATACCCCGTACATATGTCTGTATATTACTACTTTATTTTGGCCAATGGAGTCGGAAGTTGTGGCTTCAATCTAACCAAGATATCTCAAAAAGATATTGCGGTTGATAACCGCTCCTACATCACCACACTAGTCAATATGTCCACAAGCAGCCAGCCTACCACTACTTTCGTGTATCATCGTCCTTGATGATTGGTTGGCGACATGCCGACATTTTATTTCACAAGATTTCTTGTTACTTAGGGGAGGTCATGAGGTGGCTGTCGACTTCTCCCCCTTGCTGATGTCGGCCTAGACAGGGTTTGAACCACTCGACCTTCAGCATGAAGAGCACATGCACTAACCGCTGCTCCAACGTCGCAGCAGCCACTGTTATTTGTGCAGCTTTGTTCATAAATATGTTCACCACATATCTTGCACTTTATGGAACTCAGGTACAGTTTCCAGGTGCCATTCACAATAAGATTGCTTAACTTAAACTACCTGTTTAATTATAAACAAAACAACTGAATCCACATGTATATTTTGTCCATAATAGTTTTGGACTTTCCACCAAATCTAGCAGGAGGAAAAGAAATGCCTGGTTCAATTAGGGGTGGAGTTGATGATTCATTTGAAGGCCATTGATTATACTCGGTATGGCCTGTCCACGTCTTCATTATTCCCACCGGAGGATAACAGCACTTTGTCAAGTTGCAGGATGAGCTGTTGATGCGTACCTCTTAGCGGGATGACGTAGTCATCCATCATGGAAATTTTGGATCTCTCAATCTGAGAGCCCCTCGGCTCTCAATCATAGCGTCCCCCCATAGTCACTGACAGGAAGCCACTGTAACGCGCAGGAGGGGCTGCGGACGGAGTTCTTCTCTCCATTAATGAAAAAATAACATATCACCCAATACAAATGAGTGGAGAAAGAAGTGAAAGCACTTCAGAAATGCCCAGATAATTAGACTGTCGGGCAGCAGATTGATGGATGCGCTATAATTACCTTTGTGTTATTATTTCAGGGCCAGACAAAAGAAAGGGAAAAAAGCTGGTTCCCCCTTGCTTTGAGCCACGCACGTTCATTAATCTCATTAATGCGCAGAATTAATATCATTTTATCAGACATTCCAGAGCTGCTGGAGGTGTGTGGAGCTGGGTAGCCATGATTCAGAGCTGTCAGTGAGGGAAGACACATCAATCTAACTCAATACCGCCGCCCGCTCATCTGCCTTCCAGTCACGAGATGGCTGAGCAGTGTACATAAAGGATGTAATGTAGTAGCATACTGGTATTGTCACCACAGCGAAACGTCACTTTTCTGTTGTAGTCCATGGGCCATACAAGATGTTGCTCTCCAAAAGGTGGCAATGGTTACTATGCATTTTTGAAAAGCTCTATATCTGTAGATTATATTTTGGTATGATAACCCTTACTGAGACACAGCTAAATTGGTGTTATCAGCTGCTAAAGTCGGTGTCCCATTAACTTTACTATACAGGGAAAAGCATGCAAAAAATGTATCTGCTGAAGCCTTTGACTGAAAACAATGATACCAACATGATAAACCTCAGGTTATTAAAGTGTTCCTCAATAGTTTATACCTACTGTAGAACTCCCTTTTCAAGCAGAGACCTTGTTTTGGTGTCATGTTGCTATAGATACCTGTGATATGTTATTACTGTACAGCAAAGTGAGTCTTAAATTAGAGACTAATTCACCTGTCTAATTATAATTGAACCAATTATCTCTGTCTAAAATTATACGTTGCCATTTTGATATGTGGACTATTTGGCAATGCTGATGTACTCAGCCTGCCAGTCTGTCTAATTGCATTAAATCACAACATTAGCTAACATTAGGCCTCACGTAATTTCTACTCAATATGTCTTTGTTCTGAAAGGGTTGGAATGAAGCAAGGGAAAAAATAATAGGGCTTCAAACTAATAAAGAATGTTATTTCACAGGCACTATATTGATGTACATGACAATGTCATTAAATCAATTTTTGTTGAGACACTGATGAAGGTTGCGACCAAAATATATGGGTCCAATAAATATATTTGTTTTTGCATCTGGAACTTGAATGAGAACTTGAACTAGAATAGAATAGATGGTCTCAAGCAGGCATATTCAGTATGATTGTCATACATACAGTACATTTGATCTAGTACTTATGAGAGTATAAAAGTGAATATTTGCAGGCTCATATTCTTGTACAAGGCCTTTTGCCAACTTCTACCATCAAAGTGCCCTTGAGCTTGACAATTTATCTAAATTAATTCCAAGACCTTTAATTCTGCAGATTTTTATGAAGGAATTATCTAATGTTTTTTTTTCTGTTTCTTTTTTTTAACCAATTGAACCCTATAGACGATATCGTCGCTGCGGGGTGGAAACCTCATAACGTATGTCAGAACTGTTCCTTTTTGTCTCTGCCAGGCTGAAAGGCATGGCCGAGACTATGATTTCGCCCCTGTCCGTCCGTCCGCGTGTGTGTCCGCGTTTGTGTCCGTGTCCGTCCTTCAGTCTGTGGACAGCTAATCTCCGGCACCGTTGGCACGATGGCAGCGAAACCCTACGCGTGTATGGTTTCGCTGCCATCGTGCCAACACTCCCCTGGGTTCCAGAGCAGAACCTCTGCCCCCATTCTTTCACATGGGCCTGTTACAGCGCCAGTGTTAGAGGCGGGTTTGTGCAAAACACATATTTGGACAGAACTCCTACAGATTTTGGCCAGAAATCACACAAGTTAGTACTACACAGTATCTCTATATCCACCAGTAAGACTCCCTAATCGGGAGATAAGCGACCGTAGGTGGCTTATCTCCACAAATAGGGCAAAAATGTGTTTTTCCAAAATCTTCCTGATCCATGTTGATGACATGAGTGTAGACATGCTGTGTAGTGATATTCGTGATTTTAGGGCAAAAACTGTAGGAGCAGTGTCCAAAAATGTGTTTTAAAAATCGGCCTGAAGGTGGCGCTAGAATAGGGCCATGTGAGAAATGAGGGGTGGGGTCTCCGCGTTGCCTTGGCGGACGAATACGTACCGGCCCCGGCTCTCCCGGACGCTCCTAGCCCGAGTTACGGCATTTTATGTGCGCTGCAGTGGCAGGGGGTCCTCCACTGGGGGCGCCACCACTTTTGCATCCGTTCTGGAACACCAGGAGTCGGTGGTCCCCGGGAATTCCCCGTGAGCAGCCCCGTTGGGGTGGTCATTTGGTCATTTTTGCACATTTGGTCATTTTTTACATCTGGGGGTCCCCCAGGGACCTGGGGGTCCCTGGGGCTCCGGGGGTCCTTGGAGGTTGTAGTTTGGCAGGCAAGGAGTGTGTGTGTAAAATCTGGCATGGATCGGGTCAACGGGTGCGGAGATATAAGCAGGGAAAAAGTGTGACGTGTGACGTGTGAGCACATTTGGTCATTTTTTACATCTGGGGGTCCCCCAGGGACCTGGGGGTCCCTGGGGCTCCGGGGGTCCTTGGAGGTTGTAGTTTGGCAGTCAAGGAGTGTGTGTGCAACATTTGGCATGGATGGGGGCAACTGTTGTGGAGATATGAGCAGGGCAAAAGTGTGACGGACTGACTGACCCACAGACAGCCGGTGGAGGTTTTGGTAGTAAATGCGACCTACGGTCGCAATTAAACGAAACGGGTCTTTTCATGTTTTTCATATTCCATCCTGATTGGCTAAGATTGGCTTCCAAAGTTTCCAAGAGTGCTCCCTTTTGAACAAAATGTCTCAAATCATGAACACAGTGTGCGATTTCCGTGACATTTTGCATGCACATTCCCACTTGGCCGAGAAGGAAATGCCACTTTATATTTTTCTAATCAGCTATAATGGTGGCACTATAACAGGCCGATTCATGTTTTTACCTATAACTCCACTGATCAGTGTAAAACCTTGTATGGGCACTCCCTGGGGACCAAGGAAAAACCTTTGCCCTGCATTTTTCACATCTACCTTTTATAGTGCCACCAGGAGGCCGACTTATGTAAAATACATTTTTTGATATTACTCCTTCAGATTTTATCCAAAAATCACACAAATCAGTACAGAGTATCTCTACAGTCATGTAATCAAGACATATCTCTCCGATATTTCATATTCCATCCTGATTGGCTAACATTGGCTTCCAAAGTTGGCAGGATTGGTCCGTTTTGAACAAAATTCCTCAAATCATGAACGCAGTTTGCGCTTTCCATAAACCTTTCCACACACATTCACACTAGCTCAAGAAACAAATGCCAACCTAGTTTATTATTATTTTTAAAACATTTAAAAATAACACAACGCATCCCACCGATGCATTTTCACTACATTTGTGACGCTCTTTTATGATGAAGTAGAGCATTCATTTATGAACAAACATAAAAAGTGGAAATATGAAACAAGGTTTCTGCCTGACATCAACAAATGATACAGCCATCTATGAGAGGGTTCCTGTTTGTGTCCTAGTTTCACTCTACACCGCTTATCAAGCTCACGGCACGTTGAACGTTCAACCCAGAATACGGCTGCTAAGGGTCCATGGGATTTGATTATTTTTCAGTCAACATTGATGTAGCATTACTGATTGCTGCCGTCTACTCAGTGCACTTAAAACACAGGTCTTGTCCAGTTGGTCTATTTATATGCCCAGTCTCTCGGCAGGCCCTGAATCTGCCTTCAATGATCAGTGTGTTCCCAGAGTATGGAGCAGCTTGGTGTGTTGCAGTGATAAGGATACACTATCTAATCTAGACAGGAGAGAAGGGGGGTTGGATGTCTCTCCAACAACAGGCCCCACACAGCAGATGCTGCATCATCATCTGTGGGAAGAAATACTCAACAATGCTAGAGCAGTGGTCCTCAAGCTTTTTAGGCTGCGACCCCCAAAATAATCATATTTTAACTGGGGACCCCCCTCCCTGAGAGTTGAGGCATTACATTTTGTAATACACGGTTCTATTGTGAAAATAGCAGATTTACATGCTCACAACGCCTCACGTTGCGAGCATGTAGATTGGCTATTTTCACAATTTCTGCCTCTAATATTTGACAATTTGGCCAATGTTAAATTTTTCATTTTAGAGGAATTAAAAAGTTAAATTGTCACTTTAGAAATGTGCAGATACCCTCTATACACTTAAACTTTATGTTGGTCTGTTTACTGTTGAGTGAGAAAACAATGTTGCACATTAAGCTAATCATCTGGCGACCCCCCCAAAATAATTTGGGTCCCGACCCACAGGTTGAGAACCACTGTTCTAGAGCACAGGATCCATACAACAAATATGATCTCCCAATGTGGTTTAAAGCCAGTACTTCTCAAACTTCTCAAACCAAACGTTACCTGCGGCGGCCGCTAGTGAGCGAAAAAACTCAATATCCCATGATGCCTCGCGGAAGCCGCTGCTGGTGACTTCCATTTCCTCATCCATTTCCATTCTATCTGGCTGCTGTAAAAATACTTTTTCTCCCTTTGTTTTCCTACATGGCTTGTTTGGTCAAGACGGCCCCATTTTCTATGGTCATTCTATGGTCAGTATTTTCATCCTAACCCAACTGATTCGCTGCCCACAAGGAGCGCGTGAGCAATTAGGGGTTTCAGCCCTTTGCACACAGACGTGTTTTTTTCGCACGGAAAAAACGGCCGATTTCATATTTTTTAAGAAAACAATGATTCTATATGACCTCATGCACATCATAGGCTCCGAATTTGCCTTGCGGCAGGTGACTGCGGCTGTGCGTTTTTTTCCCGATCGAACCCAGTTCGATTCTTGTCGCATGCGGTAAAAACTCATTGACTCCTTTTATTACTCCTATTTGGATCTACAGTGAGGATTTCTCACAGCCTTGCACAGCAAATCCAATGCGTTTATAATCATGCAGCAAAAAAAAAACAAAGAAACGCAACGGTCCTGTGTGCAAAGGGCTTAAGAGTCTTGCTCAGGGACACACAACAACATTGCTACCCTGGCCTGGAATCGAACCTGGGACAACCAGAGGCTCTGGTTCCCCAGGCGTGATCCCTAACCATTCAGCTATGCCGCCCCAAAACCTCTTATGGAAATCTCTGGCATCCTGAGTGTTAAATATTGTGAAAATAGCTGACGTACAAGCTTGCAACGCCTCGCAATTATGATTACAAAATGTTTTAAATGGCTTTAAATTGTCACTTTAGAAATGTGCTGATATCTTGTACAGTTTACAAGTTCTGTATGTTGATTTGTTTACTATCGAGTGAGAAAACAAATCTTTTTGAGAATCTCTGGTTTAAGCGGTGGTGGATCTCTGAGTTTGCCGTAGATTCGAATAATGGTCCTTGCAGGAGCAGTTGGTGAAACTGGTGCAGCAGTATGGATAGGTGTTATACTGATACTGCACTGCATAAGAACAGCAGGTGCACTGGCATACAGTGCAATATATACAATGGACTGTAGACTATACATATCACTCCACACATACTGTATACATTCAGCATTCAATATGTTACAGCAGTGGACCCGTAGAGAGCAGTAGTGACTAGTAGTATTAGTTGTACAGTGGGTTTCTATGATAACTCTTTGATACAATTCTTCCTATTGTGTCATATTAAATACAAATTCCGACATGACTTCCACTTAAACGTTGGACAAACAGCTACTGTAGGTATTGCATCTCAGAAGCTGAAGCCTTTGCATGAAGAGCAGTCAACAGCTTAGCAACAGGTGCATGCTTCAGTCTGGTATTATTTCGTTATCAGGATTTTGGACACATGTGAAAAGATGAAAAATTGGATCAAACTGGCTTCCCAGGGCAGAGACCTGAGGCCTGGCTATATTGTGACAATGTAATAGACAGGTAATGGATGCTCCGGACCTCGACGACATAATATGCGATTTACCCTGCAGGTGGTTCAGTTTGTCGATGGGAGGAAATGGGATCTTTACACCCAATTTGACGTGAAGTGACTCAGAGTTTACATGTAGGATATCCCATGACCCTGGTGTAATGATTCCCAGGTTGCAGGTGGTCCAGCTCTCGTGTGGCAGTGATGGGGCCCATAAACAGACTTAATCACATTCCTCCAGCAGACTATGCTATCTCTCTCTCCTTTCTATCTCCTACCCTATGTCATTCTCTCTCTGTCACTCTCTCTCTATCTCCTACCCTCTGTCACTCTCTCTCTCTCTCTCTCTCTCTCTCTCTCTCCTACCCCCTGTCATAGTCTCCTGCCCTGCATGCAGGGCTGTATTAACCATTGGGCCAGTGGGGCCGTTGCCAGGGGCCCTTGGCTCTTAGGGGCCCTTGGGGGAACTGGACCATGTGGTCGTTAACAATTTACTAAAGTTAAATGTATAGGTTAATTAAAAATCAAATGTGTGGGGCCCTCCTCTGTTGTCTACAGGTGCTTTCTTTGTCCACAGATGATCATCATGGCTTAAAATCTGAGCTGGGTAGTGCGAGTGGGGAGGGAGTGGAGTGGGGGTTATAGTGGAGGGTTGGGGGGGGGGGGGGCTAAAAAATTATAGGCCAGCGGCCCTCACTGGGGTTAATCCGTCCCTGCCCGCATGCAACACCATCGTAGGAATCAGGCTTAAGGCTCTGCATCTCCTTCTTGTTTGGTCAGTCTATATCTTGTCCTTTCGCTTGGTCAGTATATCAATCATCATTCAGACAGATTCCATCTGCCTGCCACAGATTATGGAGAAACACACTTGCCTGCTTTTTTATGAACTGGGCTTTTTATGGACTATATGACATAGTTTCTGTGTAGACAAACAAACCCTTTCTCAGCCCTTTGACCTTGCAGTACTGCCTGTCCAAGCATGTTAGATGTGGATAGGGCTCATAGCAGTGGTTCTCAAATATTTTCAAACGAAGCAGGAAACCCAAATTTGTACGTATGGCCGCAGACCCCATTTGAGAGAGTTTTTGCTAGGGTCCCCCACAAGATCAACGTTTTCAAAAAAAATTAGATCAGATATTTTCTAATATGAAAAACTAAAAATGACTTTTGCTGGGGACCCCCTGGAACCCCCTCAAGGACTTCTGGAGGTCCCCAGGCCCCACTTTGAGAACCAGTGGCATAGACTGTAGAACGTGATCGTTCTCCTCATTCAAACATGCCCGCACGCACACTAACATCACCACACGTGCACCAGTCCACATTGTCATGTGTGGACCATGTGAGGAGCGTTTAGCGGGCGCGCTGGGGGCCTGCGGTAACCCCCCGAGCCAAGCCTACAGAAGGAACTCATGGCAGCCAGTGTACGCCGTCACAGAAAACAGCTGTTCACGCATCCTTTCTCCTCTTAATGGCACTTCCGCGGCATCTCGCAGGCCGTCTGGGGCTTGGAATACAACAGCTACTCCCTCCCAAGTACAAACGCGGTTTGTTTAATTGTTGTCAGATTTTCTTTTTTTTTCCTTTTCCTTTTCATTGAGGCTCTTTCCAAGTCTTAATAACAGAGTGGTTTGGAGAGCAAAAGATAGAGTCAAAACTCCATGAACAGAAGGAGGTTCTTCCAGACCAACGCTAATGATGGTTCCAGTGAGCTCACATAGTGCCCGCAGAGGCTTTAACTCGAAAAGTGCGCTCCGCTGAGCGCAGGTCTCCACCAGGCCAGGTCTGCCTGCCCAGGGCCTGCAAACTTTGGAAGTCAATTGGAATGAAACATGAAACGTCTGACTGATACATCATGATCACCCGACTCCAGAGATAACGTGTACTGTAATTTATGTGAGTTTTTGGAGGAGTAACAAAAAGTGTGTCATGTCATGATCCAAGGAAGGTCGCGGGGAAATAATTGTTGTATGACTTACGGTTCAAGAGTTAAAGATCATGTTGATCATGTGACCACATATATAATCTGTATGAATTTGTGTTGTGAGTTTTGGACAAAGTCTCTAGGACTTGCAGCAAAAATAAAAAAAGATATATATATATATATATATATATATATATATATATATATATGTATTTTTTTTTTTACTCTACAATAGTAATAGTTTTAGTCCAAAACATGTAGTGGCTTTTTACAGCACACCATGAGGACACTTGTAAAAATTCATGGCACAGGTTCGTCATTGGCCAATGTGGGAACCCATTAAAAAAAAAAAAAAAAGCTTTTTGTATTATGATTATACTAGTGTTGGGTGAATGGTAATTAGGGGAGGAGTTGATAGTGTGACATACTTAGTATCTGTGTTTTTTAACTGACATTTTTGACCACAAGGTGGCAGCCTCCAAGAGAAAACAAACAAATACCAAGAGAATACATCATTTCTCATAAAAACCACAACAGGGGGTCTAATGAAGTACTTTCAACCTCCTAGACACATGAAAAACAGAAAAAGTACAAAACTATGGCACCACCTATTTAAGGCAGTGGTGCTGACAGCTAACAGCAGAATCTGTCTTGGGAGATTATTCATTGACCTACTGTAGAGTGTGTGTGCAGTTTCACAGCAATCGGTCCAACTGTGCCGGAGATTAGCTGCTGACGGACAGACGGACATCCACTCACTGCAGGAGCCTATATAGCTGGCCGACAAGCTGAATTGTGTCCATCTCTATATATATATATCATCTCTTGTAGTGGTGTTAATTTAACTTAAAGTAGGGTCCCTGGACCCCACTACTGTCCTAGATTATTTTTAAATTACACACTGGTATCAGATCGGTACTCAGTATCGACTGATACGCAAGTTATCGGAATCAGTATTGGGAAGGAAAAAATCACACCCGTGAGCTTGACCAATGCCAAGCTCTGTGGGACAGACATACTGTATGGACATATTACATAAATCTATACACACAAATCCAGATGTAGGAGCTGTTAGCACTGCTCAAAAATGGTATCGGTACACCTCTAGCTGTAACAGAATCTTAGTCTGACTAATGTGAGACTAAGATTCACATGGTACCTGCCAGACCCTATTAAGTCATAATTAACGAATAAGATGATACATAAAACTTTGGATTATGTCTGTCCCTCCGTCTGTCCGTCACGTCATGTCACACTTTTGGTCCTACTCTTAGCTCCGGCACCGTTGGCCCTATCCATTCCAAACTTTGCACACACAAACCACAACCTCCAGCCCTGATTTCTCACATGGCCCTCTGCTAGTGCCGCCATGAGGCCGATTTTTTCAAAACATATTTTTGGACACTGCTCCTACAGATTTTGCCCTAAAATCACGCAAAGCGGTACACAGTATCTCTAAAGTCATGTCATCAACATGGATCTGTCCCATTTCCCATATTCCCTCCTGATTGGCTACGATTGCCTTCTAAAGTTTGTGTATGCGACCTGACGGTTGCTTATCTCCGATTAGGGAGTCTTACTTTATTATATTATTATTTATAAATATACAGAAAAGGACATCTATATAGTGTAATGTACAGCTGACATCTTCCTCCTGTTTCGGGGGTAATGAGACTAGCTCCAGTGCACCTTTCTCTCTCTCTCTGGTCTGGACAGCAGCACGTCTTGTCCCATCGAGGAACACTATAGCGTTTGGGATGTTGTTGATGTAGGGGAGCCGGGGCTGTCTGGCCCAGACATGCCTGAGAGAGATTATCTGTGGGGAGGGGATGTGTGTGTGTGTGTGTGTGTGTGTGTGTGTGGGGTGGGGGTGGGGGGGTGGTAGTAGGGGTGTTGGTAGGGGTAGTAAGAGCCCATGAAACCTGCCATCCAGGCCTTAATTGGAGGTCATTAATCATATGAGCCTGTCCTGCTGTGAACGGCCCAGTGTTTCCCTTTGCAGTTTGGCCACCGTGTGAAGGTGTGCAGACGACCGCTCCAACGTACCGCTCCAACACATTACACTATTTGGCTGTATCTGTGTTTGTTTAGTTACTTTTGCACTTGTAGCAGTCATAGTCAGAGGCACAGAAATATACTAACAGTTAAAGGTGTTGAGTCGTGGTGGAACAGCAGCCGCTCAGTTCACACGGGTGTGATTTATTACATATCGATGAGATATGTAGACATGCTCTTGTTCTACAGAGCAGCTACAACTACAACTTGTTTTATTTCCAGGAGTTGGACCTGCAGTTGAACTCTTATTTTAATGCCTTTACGTGTTGTCAAAGTCCTGTGCACTAATTGAAACTTTCAATTCATAATTGTTTTTATAAATTAAATCAAATTAAGATTCTCTGGTTTCTCGGGCGCAGCAGCCTGGACCAACGGCTTTTTCTGAGGATTCTCGGGTTGGTGCAGTAAATGAGTTAAAAAGGGACATTTGTCAGTCCTCTCCCCTTTGTGTATTTTCGGAGCATCTTAGTGCAAAGGTGGAAAGCTCTGGTTCATTTGTGTAAGACCTTACAGGCAAGCTTCTTAACCGCTATGCCGTGAAACCAATTCCTCTCTTCCATTGCTTGCTCCATCCACACCATCGAATTATTCCGACTTGCCAATGGGGAGATTTAACCCGGCAATATGAATTAGGAGTGGGAGTATATCTGAAAGCTGGAAATCATGACCCCCTTCCAGCAGCTATTGATTCCAGTAGCAGAAAATCCATAGGGCCTGATTTGTGAACCATTAAGTTTTTAACCCAAAGCTCATAATGTTCATATTCACAGCTCTGCTGCTGCACTGATGAGGGTGAGGATGGGATAAAGAGGCAGGGGGCGAGGGCCTTCCAGGCTCAAAGGTTGGCTGAAGACAGGGAGAGGGGAGGGGGGTGATGGGGAAAGCAGCACCATGGAGAGCTGGGAGATCATTAAAGCGATCAATTGGACTCTATCTGGAAGATTGCCCATGCATGCAATAAAACAATGAAGGAACGCTTCACACCCTTCAAACAAGTCGTGATGAACATCTCAGTCTGGTGTTCTGCTGCATGGCGCTGCAGCTGACTGGGGAGAGAATATCACCCACCTTGATAAGAGCAGCGGTGAAGTGGGGCTGCACTAGTTGATACAGTAGAACTAATATATTTGTATTAATTATAACAAATAATCAGTTTTAACAAAATAACACATTTTTAAAAACGGCTGTAATAGCAGCTCCATCAGCTCACACATTATGAGCTTATAGATCAGCTATTTATTTATTTATTGTGCAAACCGTTGCACGACAAAGTATAACGTGTGATAGTTATTCAGACCAATTCATGTAGTCGATTATAAAAATATATATATCAAAACATTTTTCATTTCATTTTCATGAACATTTTTGATTAATCGATTAATGATCAATTGAATACATATTTTAAAAGCTGCAATCCATAACTTATTGTTTGTGTGAATATTGTTTGTGTGAATAAAGCATACTTTCAACCAATCAGCATGTTAGTATAGGTTAATACAATAACTAACAAATGTAGTTTGGATGTGGTCTCCCTACTCTTCTATTGAGAAATGTAGCTGTGGTCAGGTGGGACCATACTGGTGGACAAGAGGTAGCATGAAGCTCAAAGCGTAATACCAGTATTCCCCCTTGCCCAAAATGGCCTTGCAGCAGCCTTACTGTAACCATAGTAGGCTACAGTATGTGGAGAAATTAATTACTCAAAACATTCCCTCTCCTTCCTTAAAAATGAGACGTGGGAAATGTTTTACGAATGGAATGTTTACAAAAAACCCATGTAATATGTCCAGTAATGATCGACCTCCGTTTCCAACGTGACTAACAATCAGGCCATGCCTCTTCGTCGACTGAAACTATAAAAACTAGTCTAAAATGTTATGAAGGGACTATTCATGGGTTCATTTGTAGTCCTAAACGGCCATGCATGTTGAGTACCAACACAGGTGTTTCAATATGTCTGATTGCAAAGAACTAATGTTCTACGCCAATCAGAACGCCTGTTGGTCCTCAACATGGCCGGTGCAGGACTGCAAATGCAACTCATGAATAGGAGAAATAGTAGAACTAAAAGACAAGGCATTTTACGTTTGGTTGCTCTCAGGTTTTGCGTTCTGTAAATGGCAGATATACAAGTTGACAATACCTCGCGCTGCAACCCGGTGTGAGCTTGTAGAGTGTCAGCATGCAACCAAGTGTAAAATCTCCATCAAGGCCTGCCAAAATACATTTTGTCCACAAAATCAACCGTAGATTTAGTAGACTAAAATCTTATAACATTTAGTCGACTAAAACGATAAACATTTTAGACAACTAAAATATTACAAAAATACAATTTTACTCAAAAGACTATGATCAAAACTAAATCAAGATTTCCTGTCAAAATCAACACTGCTAAGGAGCAAGAACTGAGTCTTCTACACCTGCATCCTCTTCAGGTTTCCCACAGTTTATATCTACTGTATATATTGCACTGGCCTAAAAATAAAAAATAATCATTTCATATCCTGTTACAAATTACTATGTATATTCTGATTGGATCTTCGAGCGCTGAAAGAAAAAAGAAAAATCATATGGTGAGTTGTTCTCCTCAGCACCCTCAGCTGAGTTCACGCCACTTCATGTGAAATAGCTCCCTTGGTTTTCTTTAGCTTCGTGTTGTTTTTGATTTGACGTGGCCGCAGTGGAATTTGGAAATATTGTGGTTATGAATAAGCGGGCCTGTTCATAGCGGAGCCCCAAGGTTCAGGTGTATTCCCCGGCTAAATAACTCTCGCCTTGTTCCCTCTACCTCTGGTCAGCCAGAGGTCACTTCACACATAGCGACCACACTGATACCTTCCTGCTATTTGCATTCAATTACCATCACCCACCAGCCAAATTAAAAATCTCTCAAGGCGCATAACGAGCTCGCAGTTATGCAGCGTCTTTTCCAGGCAGCTGTCGTGCAAGCGGAGCACAACGCCGGTAAGAAGAGGGGGGAAAAACATTAGAGCAGTGACAAAATTCTTAAATGAAATGAAATGATAATTAGCCGTTTGCTAAAATAGGGAGCTATTACGCCAGAGGTGTCAAAAAAGTCATGGGGAGACATTAATCACAATCTGCATTGCACTCTCTCTCCCTCTCTCTCTCTCTCTCTCTCACACACACACACACACACACACTCACACACACACACACACACACACACACACACACACACACACACACACACACACACACAGCTGTGCGTGCGCACACACACATGCACACCTCCCGATCCTCACCCTAACACCTTGTACATGCACTGCCTGGATAGTGTCCCAAGGGAAACTGTTAATATGTTTTTCATACACATTTTGATTTGATCCAACAGCACACTGACTCAACAGGCGGCCATTGAGATGTGCTGGATGTGGTCCATCTGTGCACAGCAGTTGAGCAGGTCCAAGGCTCTTTGGAAGGGAGGGGAGGTATTTCTGCAGGTACTTTTAGCATGGTGTCGCTGTCAGGCAGAAACCTTGTTGCGACCGTCAGGTCGCAGTTCAGGGCCGGATCTAGGCATAGGCAAGGGGGGGCAATGCCCCCCTAAATGCCCTGTCTGCCCCACCAAACATGATGGCATGCAAAAATCGAAAATTTTAAAAATATTAAACTATTTGAAATGTTATGCTACAACTAAGTAGATGGATAGATAAACTGATACGATATTAGAGAGAGAGAGAGAGATAGATAGGTGTAAGACCTGTTGTTTGTAATGCTTAGTTTTCTATGCATTTCGGGTGTTTTAGGGGGTTTGTCCCCCATTTACCACGCCGCTTCGCGGCATGGGCTGGAGGTGACCCCCCTATCATTTCTTCCTGCCTAGTGCTAAAGACATTTGACACTGTCAGTGTGCATTTGGTTACAATTGTAGACTCTTAGAGTTGTATAAGTAAACGGTATTTTACTGTGTGTGGTTCTTTACCTCATCGACTGGGTGAGGCCTTTTTTAGGGGGGGGGGGGGGGGGGTAATCTCATCCGGTTGGCATTTGCTGTGTGTCGTGTTAAGGCTGAGAATGAGGAGCTGGAAATGATAACACAAAATATTCATGCAGTAGAAATTCTTAATTTAGTGTAACGTTAGCCTATTTGATGAGTTTGGCCTCGGGGCTTTTTTCTATAACTATTATTCCATGCTGAGGAGTCTCTAGTGCTCAATCAAAGGATGTTTTGATTAGGAGGTGGAATCCGGGGTCAGTTTTCATTGAGATAAAAAGGAAAAGGAAACTTCACGCTAATGGCTAGTTCCCATCATGGTGGTCTGCTGCTATTCACGACCATACAGCTGCCTTCTGCTGAGGTCAGCGCAGGGGGCCGATGAGGTGAGTGAGACAGAGAAAGAATGATTGGATGCAGTGAGGGGAGGTAAGCTAATACTTGAGTAAATCGGAATACAAGACCAGGGGGATAGTATCTCGCAGAATTTCATGGGGGCAAAACAACTTGGGGAACCAAAAGTTACGATTTGGGACTGGATTATGAACATTATTTTGGATGTTGTACGAACATCAAGATCAGATGGCGGGCTGGTTAACTTTGTTTTTTTTACAACAAGGGTTCATATTTTATATGTAATTAGATGTAATTAGAGAAAATAAAAGATAAGTTAACATGTTTTCATTTACTGCTTTCTATCGTTTTAGCGATTTTAGATTTTAGATAGTTTTGATTTCAGTGGGTGAAATGCAGATTTCTTTATTGCGACCGAATGTCGCAGTATACCATTAGAAATGTTGTAGCTTGTCTCCATCTGTTTCAGTCCTTCAGTCAGTCAGTACACATTTTTACAGTCTATTGGTTCCCTTGTCACTGTGACATCACTCTGACATCATGCTCTGATGTCACTGTGATGTAGGGGAACCACTCTTAACTCATTCGGAGTTTACGGCCGTGAAGCCCGTAAATTTCTCTATGTCTTTCACTGCTGGCTTCTCCTACCTGTTAACGTAGGCTCTCATCCAGTTCCCATCGTGCGTGATCGGACACTGCTATGCGTCGTGTGTTCGCGTATTTCCATCAGCTTCTCAAATCCTTTTAGATTTTTTACAATTGATCAATAAGTTCTCCGTCTGTAAGCCGCGGAGTTTAAACAGTAAGGTAATGGGCCAAAATAGACGACGGACCATCGGCTTCCGGTTTAGGGGCTCAATGCTAACGGGTCCGCCCAATAATGTGTCCGTGTAGAAACCGATCACGGAGCATTAGTTCCGGCCTATTTTAGTTTCGCTTCGATAAAAAAATGTTTTTTAATTAATTTTTATTACATTTACGGGTTCTACGGGCATGGCAGAGAAGGGGTACAAAGGGGTATTTTGGTGGCAGAGCTTGAGTTAAAGGAGTAGTTCACCCCCAAAATGACTTTTTTCTATTGATTACTCAGGCCATGGAGAGTAGAGTTCAATAATATTTTTTTGTTTTTGTCACATTCCTAAGACAAAATTTTGATTCAAGTAAATTTACCCCCATTGATTCCGGATGGTGACCCGTTTCGAAACGGGTCACCATCCGGAATCAATGGGGGTAAATTTATTGTTATCACATTTTTGTCTTAGGAATGTGACAAAAACCAAAAAATATTATTGAACTCTACTCTCCATGGCCTGAGTAATCAATAGAAAAAAAGTCATTTTGGGGGTGAACTACTCCTTTAAGGGGAACCACTCTTAACAGAATGGGTTTGCTGCTCTGACATCACGCTCTGGCTTCATGTCCCTTTTATGCCCATATATTTTATGCCCATATATAGTTGACAATGTGATGTCAGAACATGCCCATGGGCATTCCCAGATCAGCAAATGAATTACATCCTTGTCCGTTTTATGCCCATACAGTATATGGAGATCCCTGTCCCAGTGTAATCAATATTAAGGGCATATCTGGGAATGCCCATATATGGGCATTCCCTGATCACACTTGCAAATTAATTACATCTTTGTTCGTTCTATGCCAATATATGGAGATACCTGTTCCGATGTCATCAATATTAAGGGCATATCTGGGAATGCCCATATTTGGTAACCGTAATGCCCATATATATGGGCATGTTCTGCATGCCCATATATCCACGTCCGATATACAGTACATCACTGGCCAGATATAGCAAAGAATTGGCGCGACCTTACCCTTTAGGGCGAGGTCGCATGTCGCCCTGAGGCGTATTACTAGTTATTACTATTTACAGTAAGAGAACCCATGTTGGAGAACCCAGACTGGTGCCCGTTGGGCAGAACATTCACCATTGACGTCCAGTTGTACAATACCTGTCTGTGTGTAAAGGCATTGTTTCAGCATGCGGCTGTTAACATGTTGGCGACACTGTTTATTATCAGTGATGTCAGCATGCAGACAGATGGCGGACATAATCTCCAAATTTGGGCATCTTTTCAGCTTACGGCTGTTACCATGGTGGATGTCACCATTTGGGTATTGTTTCAGTGGGCGACACTGTGTAGTATCAGTGATGTCAGCATGACAATGGGCATATATGGGCATAATTACGTCAGACAAAACATTACCCCTGATGTCGGGCATCTCCATTCTGTATATGGGAATGACACGGAAACCATAGTACTACATAAATGTCATTGATTTTCCAGTGAAGTGAGATGGCTGCACAGATGGCAGTGAATTCAGAGGCCAGCCTGTGGGGGCCACTGAGGGAGCTCTGGGAGACGCTGGAGGGTGCAATGTGGAGCAAAAAAGAGGAGAGCATACACCTCCTAGACCGGCAGCTCAAGAAACACAAGTCACACTTTATGTCGCTCTACAAAAACCCTCCAAAAAGTGCAGAGCAGAGAGAGAAGCTACGGAAAGCCAGCACAGAGGGTATAGCCATTCAAGGTCAGCGGGGTTCACAGCTCCTACCGGAGGAGCTTGTCACTGAGGCCTTGATCCTCAGTGACCTGTTTGACATGGGAGAGGTGGCAGCTCTGGAACTGTTGTTGGCAGGTGAACGCCTGCAGCCCCACTTCCCAGGTCTGACCCGTGGCCTGGTGGCTGTGCTGCTGTACTGGGATGGGAAGCTGTCGGTGGCCAGCTCCTTGCGTTCGCTCATTCAGTGCCGTCACAGCAGCAAAACCTTTTCCCTGGAACTGAGTGGGGAGCTTGTGGCGTTGGCCACGCATTTTACAGATGGACTTATGAGCCACGGTCTGACCAGACGCATCCTCGACCTGGTGTCGACGATTGATGTGCAGCGTCAGTTTGAGAGTTTGCAGAAGTACCGTGGCCTGGGAAATGAGAAGCACAGGAGGGAGGTATCTGACCTCATCACAGAATGCAGACAAGCACTGGCTGGCTGCCTTTTTTCCTGGACCT
Organism: Nannobrachium achirus; assembly: GCF_963921795.1. Classification (NCBI taxonomy): domain Eukaryota; kingdom Metazoa; phylum Chordata; class Actinopteri; order Myctophiformes; family Myctophidae; genus Nannobrachium; species Nannobrachium achirus. The sequence goes on along the minus strand of NC_137816.1, from coordinate 24,619,765 downwards.
GCCAGTCACCCTTGGTGGAGGATGATACCCTGGCTCTCATTGGTCACCTGGAGACAGTGACAGCTGAAGCTGACGGATCATTGGACAGCGTGAACCTGGCGCTTGTCATGGCACTACTCTCCTGCCTGGATGTCAGCTTCCTAGAGCAAGGTACAGAAGATGGAGAAGATCTGCTCCAGGCCATGCCCTTGCTGACAGAGAGGCATTATGTATCTGCAGTGCACCGTCGTCTGATGGATCGCAGACCCTGGAAGCTTCCCGGCCTGCAGGCAGTGTGTCGCCTTGCCTGGGCTCTGACTCTGAGGGCTCTCTCTCAGCTACCACAGGGCTCTGCTCTGGTGGAGTTCACAAATGAAGATGAGGCTCTGGCTGAAAAGGCCCTGCAGGCAGACGTGTTCTTGTTCTTAAAGGAGCACATGCTTGGATGCGAGGGCTTTGCAAAGGAAGAGCTTTACATCCGGCGCTTTCATTCCCTCCTAACTGACTTCCTGGCTCTCATGCCCATGAAAGTGAAGAAGCTACGTGACCGTGCTGAGGAAGATGTCCATCTGGTGTATATGTCCTTAAAGACGGGCAATGAGCCTCCATCTTCCTTAATAAAAAAAGACCTGGACCATTTAATGACCCTGATTGGAGAGTTTTACAGTAAAGACCCATTCAGCCTGGAGCTGGCCCTGGGGTTCTGGTGTCCAACAGATTCCGTCCAACACACCTCTCCCCATGGCTCCTACCTGGGCATGGCCTTACAGAGACCTCCACATAAACAGGTTGTTCTGTCCAAGTTTGTGCATCAAATGGGAGACATGCTGCCCTCTACACTCTGCCCTCTACACTATATGGCCTATCTGCGCATGCTGAAGGGCCTGGCCAATGGACCTCAGTGTGCAAACAACTGCTACAAACTGCTGAAAACCAACAGAGCCCCACATGGAGCGAACCTCCAAGGTGTAGCAGTTAACCAAGCCTCTTGGGAACACTTCTTCCACGCTCTCATGCTCTATCATGGCAACCTGAAACAAGACCGGCCCAACCCAGACACAGCGCAGTACCACCATTGTCCACTGAAGGGAATCAACCAGAGAGAACTGGATGGGATCACCTCCTTTTTGGATTTGTTCACTACTATCATTACATGGAGTGAAGATGCCCGACTGGCATTGTTCGAACAGTGGGCCCCTGTTATGCTGGGGTTGCTGCAGTGTAGCATCCCTCTTGTCCTTAAGGCGGAGCTGATGCGCTGCCTGTCTGCCTTTGGGAGGTCCCCAGAGATTGCTGCCTCTCTGTGGCAGTCACTGGAATACGCACAGATCCTCCAGACGGTGAAACCCGCAGGACAACAGACTGCTGGAATTGAGGTGGAGCTGACCGAGGTTGAGTCTAGTGCTAAGGAATACCCTCTGACCCGGGCCTTCTGCCAGCTGATCAGCACACTGGTGGAGAGTGGCCTGCCTGTCAACCTGGGGGCGGGGCTACGCGTTCCGGGCTTCCAGCCATATCTGGCCTTCCTCCAGGACTCTGTGTTCCTCCCTTTCCTCACCAGACCATATCACCGTCCTGCTGAGAAGTGGGAGGTAGCCGATGCGGTGCTGGAGGTGTTTCACAAGCTGCTGCAGGACTATGAGCCCCAGCCGTCAGATTTCGTCCAGGAAACATTGGAGCCACAGGGGAAGCAGCTCCCAGCCCACAAACACCCTGGAAACAGCATCATGTTCCACCTGCTGACCGACTCAACTATGCTTGCTCTCTGCCTCAGATTGTTGGAGGACGGTATCCACCAGCTCGACACCTACTCCCCCTTACCCGGTCAGAAGCAGCTAGAGTCTGCGGTGCTGCACTGTCTGTGTCTGCTGGAACTGGCTCTACAGAAGGAAGTAGTCTACATGGACCTCCTGAGGGAGAGCCAGGCCTCCCTGTCGGTCTTCCCTCTAGAGCAGCTCCTCCATGAGGTCAGCCGCCCACAGAGCCGCAGGGCCAACCATGTTGTCACCGTCACCAGGTACCTGTACCACAACAGCTCTAACCCAGATGCAGCCTTCCAAAGTGCCAAGATTCTATGTCACATTGCCCGCTACCCCAACATTCAGATGAGGCTGGTGGGAGACTTCACAAATGATCAGACTGTCAGTGACAAGCTGATGGCAGGATTCATAGAGTGTTTGGATAATGTACATGCTGAAGAAGGCACAGAGACAGTAGATGACTCAGACCCAGTAAAGAAGTGGAAGAAGGTGGCAAAGATCCGACATGAGACCCAGATCCACATTCTGAACCTGCTGATCACTTCACTGGAGCTGAAAGCCCCCAACCTGTCCCTCTACCTGCTTGGATACGAGGTCAAGAAGCCTGTCTCCACCAATCTGCAGGACCCAGGTGTTCTAGGCTGTCCTCGGAGCTGCCTGCATGCCATTCTGAATATGCTCCAGAGAGGCAGTGACAAGAAATCAGGGCCTGTACTCAAAGGCCAGGCCCCTCACCTGGCTGCGCTCTGCTACCAGTTGATCTACCAGCTGTGTGCCTGCTCAGAAACGTCAGGCCCCACCTTGCGCTACTTGAGAACCAGCCATGACTTCCTATTCTCACAGCTGCAGCACCTGCCCTTTGTTCTACCTGGTGACCCGATCTCTGCTCTCTATCAGATGTCGTGGCTGATGAAAACAGCAGCCCATGAGCTACTGGTGACGTCAATGAATCGCCAGCGCTTTCATGTGCAGCGTCTCGCCAACCTGCTCCAGGATGACCAGCCACACACACAGCACACAGCTGATGGTGAATCAGGAATTGAGGAAGAGACCAGATCTGACACGGTGCCTAAAGTGCGCAGGAAGCTCTTGAGTGTGCTTGACACCATCAATTTCAGCCAGGACAGTCCAGAGCTTCCTCAGCTGGGATTCTTTGAGCCCACCCAGATAGAGGAGGAGATTTCCAAATATGAGCATGTCAACGAACAAGGGCAGACTATGTGCAATGTTAAGTTGCTCTATCAAGTGTTGGTCGCAGAGGTAAATACCCTGCAAGGAATGGCAGCCATTGGACAGAGGTCCCTATTAATTAAAGAGGTGAACTCCATCCTAGAATATGTGGTAGAACGCAACTATGTGCATCGGACCCTCAGTGCCAAGCGTCATGCACTGCAGTCCTGGAGGATCCTGGTGGAGACTCTGCTGACCGTCTGCCCCACTGACCTCATACCTGCTGAGGACAGACAGCTCATCATCAGAGACCTGCTGCTGGACCTGCACGATAAGGTCTTATCTGAAGATGCAACAGAAGAGCTAATGCCCAACGTTGCCGAGGCAGTCTTCACCCTGACGACCCACCTTGGCCTGTCACTGCAATCAGATCACCAGCAGGGGGTGGGGCTAGAAGTTGGGGGGGTGTCTTCTGGCTTTACCTCCATCGCCAACTCTGATCTGCATCTGATCCTCCATAAGCTACTGAACTTCATCCTCCGTACAGGTGGGGGATCCCAGCGGCTGCGTATACACTTGTACTGCTCTCTGCTAAACGTCCTTGAAATTGCCCAGAAACCTGATGAACCTGACATGCTACAGCCAGGCAATGCTATGTGGGAGCGACTGACAGCTCCAGAAGATGGTTTCTCCAAACTGCAGAAAGAGAACCTGGCGATCATTCAGAGCTACGGAACAGCCCTCATGGAGGTGGTGTGTCGTGACGCCTGCGACGGTCACGAGAGCAGACGGATGCTGGCGTTGAAGGTGATGGATAGGATCCTCTCCATTGAGAAGGATAGGACCAGGCTGGACAGCATCCTATCCAGCCAGTGGCTGATGTATGTGCGTAAAAGTGGCTGCCTAAGGGAGCTGGTGGAAAGTCTGAAGCAAGATGATGTGGCCCTACAGAACCTGCTCACTACACAGCCGCCTGTCCTTGAACCACTGTACGTGTACGAGAGTAAGATGGCCCTGCTGACGCGCATAGCCAAGACGGGCCTGCAGGGGGCCATGGAGCTGCTGCAGTGTGGCCTGGTGTACAATCTGATCGACTGTCGGGTGTTTGACATGTTACCTCACAGAGACTCACACAGAACGACGAGGGACCCATCAGGTCTCATCTCCTGTCCTCTAGACCGCTACAGGCAGATCATCCTGCCCACACTCAATCTGTTCCAGGTCATCCTCATCTCCACCTCTACACACCACCAGCAGGGGGCAGCACACTCAACTTCCATACACCACCCGCAGGGGGCTGCACAAGTACTTATGTGGCTGGTTGAACATGTAGATACCATCCAGTCTCTGCTCTGTCAGGATCTCAGTATGGGATCTCTACAGCAGTTATCTCTGCTCACAGGCATCATCAGCAAGACAGCCCTGCCAGGAGTTCTTGATATCTGTGAAAAGATCAATAGCGATGTACTCAAGAGTCACATCAAAAGATTCAGGCATCTCTGTCTGTCCCTGCTGGGCCGTCTGGCAGGGAGTGAGAGGGAGAGACTGTTGAAGCATGCTGAGATGGATGCCCCTGGAGACCCAGCTGAGTGCCGTGAGGAGATGGAGGTAGCCATGCAGCAGGTGTGTGCTAACATCATGGAGTACTGTCACTCCCTGCTGCTGCAGAGCTCGGCTCAGGCCCAGTTCAGCGTCTGCCTCTTCGGCCCCTCTAGAAGCAAACCAGGTGACCGAGATGGGAGCCATGAACCCGGCCTGGGCTTGGTACTTTACCTGATAAAGAACAGTGCTGCAGATTTCTTCAGGGTTCAACAGAGTCACAGACAGAGCGTAGAGAAACTGAAGTGCCTGGATCAGCTGCCCCCAGAGGAGCTCAAGGAGCAATATCACGGCTTGGTGTCAGGTCCAGGTGGGTTGGAGAAGATCTCGCCTGTCCAGTGGAGCCTGCTGGCCAAAAGACGACTGGTCCAGCTCATCAACAACAGAGCCAAGCTTCTAGCTCTCTGCTCCTATGTGATAGAGACCAGCTTATTTGTGTTGTGGCGCCACCTGGAGTACTATTTGTTGTATTGCACTCCCACTGACCGCAAGGACTCTTTGTTGCCTGAAGTCAGTGGCATCAGATCACGACTCGATGGTGACTTTGGAGGACTGCGGGGAACTGGAGGCCGTGTCCTCGGCCAGTTCCGAGTCAGCCAGCAAGACCTAGAACAGCTGCGGAGTGACATGGCGGCAGATTTTGGTGAAGCCATACAAAGGAAGTTGCGAGAAGTGGAGGAGCTGGACAGTCTGGAGGGGTCGTATGGTCAGGGCCGCTCTCGCTACCCCATCATCCAGCCCCTGATTTGCAACATCCATACACTGCTCCGCCAGACCAAAAGCTCAAATGGAAAGCTCACATGAATCATGGATCCTCCAAGAGTCTAGACTAGAGGATTCCAAAGAAAAGAACAATAAAGCATTTGCATCCACTCACTAAAACCCAGGTCCCAGGCTGAGAACAGTATCCATAAGAAAAACAAGGTCTGCACACTGGATCATGCTCCAAATGTTTAAAATGTATGTTGGTTCCTATACACCATGAGCATGATCCAGTGTGCAGACCTTGTTTTTCTTAAGGATTCAAAAGACTCACACAAAAACAGCAAAAAAATGATAAAAAAGAAAAGAAAAAGAATCGCACCCGTGCGAAGTGAGCGGTGCAAACTAATTCCTGCAAGGGCGCCTGCGCGAATCAGTGTTGATAGGCATGCATGGCAATATTCTTTGTGTTGTTTATGATGTCAGTCTGGAGGTCTGCTCAGACTATATAAGGTTTTCGTGTGTCCTGACCTTTACACCGGCTCAAAACGAACACCTCCCAGGATTCGAAACAGCAACCATAGACTACAGGGTTTAATGTAGCGTGGTCGCTGTCTTGAATCCTGGGTGGGGGTTGATTTGCGCCAGAAAGGTCCAGGATATGCAGTTGGTCAGACTTTTTCCCTCTAACTTTGACTGACGGCCAACGCCAAGAAGTGCTGGGTTGCCTCAAAAACAAAAGAAATAGATCGGGAGTATATTATGCGCAACATACCAGCCAGGTTTGTTAGTATCCTTGACCAGACCAAAGGCTAATAACAATTTATCGTGCACATTCATGTGCACATTTATGTGTCACCAGAAACTCCATTTTGAGTAGCCGAGATGCAGGAGAAACTCCTAATTGTCGCTACCAAAACCTCCACCGGCTGTCCGTCCGTCAGTGAGTGAGTGAGTCAGTCACACGTCACACTTTTGCCCTGCTCATATCTCCACAACCGTTGCCCCCATCCATGCCAAATTTTGCACACACACTCCTTACCTGCCAAACTACAACCTCCAAGGACCCCCGGAGCTCCAGGGACCCTGGGCACCCCCAGGTGTAAAAAAATGTCCGTCCGTGAGTCATACGTCACACGTCACACTTTTGCCCTGCTCATATCTCCACAACCGTTGCCCCCATCCATGCCACATTTTGCACACACACTCCTTACCTGCCAAACTACAACCTCCAAGGACCCCCGGAGCTCCAGGGACTCCCAGGTCCCTGGGGGACCCCCAAGTGTAAAAAATGACCAAATGTGCAAAAATGACCAAATGACCACCCCAACGGGGCTGCTCACGGGGAATTCCCGGGGACCATCCACTCCTGGTGCTCCAGAACGGATGCAAAAGTGGTGACGCCCCCAGTGGAGGACCCCCTCCACTGCAGCTCACATAAAATGCCGTAACTCAGGCTAGGAGCGTCCGGGAGAGCCGGGGCCGGTACCTATTTGTCCGCCAAGGCAACGCGGACACCCCACCCCTCATTTCTCACATGGCCCTCTTCTAGCGCCACCATGAGGCCGATTCTTGCAAAACACATTTTTGGACACTGCTCCTACAATTTTTGCCCTAAAATCACGCAAATCGGTACACAGTATGTCTAAACTCATCCCATCAACATGAATCTGTCCCATATAGCGCCACCTTCAGGCCGATTTTTAAAAACACATTTTTGGACACTGCTCCTACAGATTTTGCCCTAAAATCACAAAAATCACTACACAGTATGTCTACACTCATGTCATCAACATGGATCAGGAAGATTTTGGAAAAACTAATTTTTGCCCTATTTGTGGAGATAAGCGACCTATGGTCGCTTATCTCCCAATTAGGGAGTCTTACTGGTTGTCGCTGTCTGAAACCAGATAGAGCCAAATAGAGCTTCTTGTGGGTTATAAAGCAAGGGGGAGACAGAGGGAGAACAGACAGGAGATCAGACAAACAGCCTGGCCATTAACAGCCTGGTGGCAGTCAAAGAGTGAATAGAAGAGAAAAATAATATGCAGTCCAGACCAGAAGCTCAAACAAAACAGACAGAGGGCAGAACGGAGAGGGGGTTTAGGAAAAGTCCAGGATATGAAACAACCTGGCCATTACGCCTGGACCTTTCATGAACTTTAGACCGGTCTCAAGTGCAAGTGTAATGGCCAAGACAGATCTAAATTAGCATGAACAACACAGCATTTGATTGGTCTGTTCTGTTTGGCTAACACATGCCGTCACGAGTAGAACGGTTTCTGATTGGTCGATTCTAATGTTTAGTTAATCAACTAGCCAATCGATGAAGAATGAAAGAATCGTCCCGTGCTAATATGTTTTAGCTAAATAAACCGAAAGTGAAATATAGGAGCGGTTTGCACCGCTCAAAAACAATATTCATGTTAAGCATACATTGCTCTCTTCAAGCCGTTTCTTTGCAGCAGCCTCCTGATGATGACGCCACCACCACAGCACCTGTTTACCTGGTTACCATGGTAACCAGCTAACAAATCCCTGGACGTGATAACGGGACCATGGCATCGCACCGCTGTAATTCTTATCACGTTCCTGGACGTAATTGACATCGGAAGTGTTAAGAAACCCTGAAGAAAGAGATAATTTGAAAATTGTACAAAAGTTTGTAATGATGACTATGGAGAGGACAGTATTTGTATATTAAATAAAGAGATTTCCTACAAAATATATTTTACAGTGTGTGTCATTTCTATGACAACAGTTATAGTATCAAAATGTGCTCTTCCTCCGCCATAAGAACATTCTGTTTTCTATTATACCACAGTTATACCATTCCGATGAGTGCCAAATATCTCCCAGTAACAGCAGTAATGCATCCAACTTGTTTATACCGCACCTGTAACGTAGCAATGGCTGCCGCCAGGTAACGTAGCAATGGCTGCCGCCAGCAGTAGATGATTGAGCCAGTGCAAATGACAGGGACCAAAGCAGCAGCTCTGATCCAGAAGAGGTGGACTCTTGCTGGAAGTAGTAGTGTATGTACACCCCTAATACTCAGACCTTTTTTTCCTCCTCTGTAAATGGAGCTATTTGCAATCTGTCAAATACTTATCGCATGTCCTGGCCAACCTACTACAAAATGTCCAAGAGTTCAAATAGTTTTTGGTTTCACAGGGTATTATATATATATATATATATATATATATATATATATATATATATATATATATATACTGCGTATATATACTGCGTATATATATAAGGGGTGCAACAATACATGTATCGATATCAAACCTTTCAATACGAGGGTGTACCGAACCGAATGACTCTGTCCATACAATACAATACCACTCCACATCCACATTCCCCTGGAACCTCCTCAAGGACCACTAGTGGTCCGCAAAGCCCACTTAGAGAACCACTACCCTAGAGGTTGGGTACCATATTGTTCAAAGTCAAAACAAAAAAATACGTAGTTATAAAAATACATTTATAAATCAAGGACATTTCTGTTTATTTTTTGTATCGAAAAAGTATCGAACCGTGACACCAAAATATCGAACCGAACCGAACCGTGAATTTTGTAAACCGTTGCATCCTTAATATATATATTAGTGCTGTCCAACGATTAAATATTTTAATCGCGATTAATCGCATGATTTATCTAGTTAATCGTGCGATTAATTGCACATAAGTCATACGTTTTTATCTGTTCACAATGTACCTTAGAGGGATATTTCTCAAGTCTTGTATACCCCTATAAACATGGGAGTGGAAAAACATGCTGGCTTTATGCAAAATTATGTTAATCCTTTATTGGAAATCAATTAAAACCCCAAATAAATCATAATGGTACTGCATTAAACTGGCAGCAGCAGATGGGTATAAGGATCTGCTTAATTTACTTAATCTAAATGTACTTAGTAATATGAGTACTGTAGTAGTTTGTTGATTAGTTTTGTCACAATGAAAAAACATTTTAGAGGTATTAATAAAATAACTAAAATTCAATAAATTGTCACTTTAGAAATGTGCAGATCATTAAGCTGATCATTTGGGGACCTCCCAAAATAATTGTTGTAATAATAATAATGTTGAAAACCACTGTCCTAAACCACGGTTAGGCCAAATGGCTAAAATAAATAAATATGTGATTAATTGCGATTAAAATAATTAATCGTGATTAACATAGCGGTGAGTTAACTGCGATTAAATGAGTTAACTTGGACAGCCCTAATATATATGTATATATCTATCTATTTTGTATATAACCGAACAGTTGTACGCTAAAGCTGAACATTCTGGTTGCAGGAGAAGGACTGTTCTATCAGTCATCTCAACAAGCAACCTAAATATAATGGAAAACAAGCCTGGAGGAGCTGTTTGATCTGTGGTATATATTTTCCCAGGCCTTTCTGAGATGTGTTGAGTGCCGTCCTAATCAAAAATCAATACGCCCCACTTGAGCGGACCCACATGGCCTGTGTAGCAGGTTATGTAATCTGATAATATCAATCATAACTGTGTTAGAGGCAATCCGTCTGACTTTCACAGGGGCTGGGGTCAGCAAGAGGGGGAAGTGGGGAGGGGGGGGGACACAGGCCTCCCCGTGCCATCAATTACCTCGTATTATGGGGGGGGGGTTACTCTGCCAGGGAGCAGTATAGCCCCCTGACCCCCCCCCCCACACACACACACACACACACCATAAATAATATTAACAGGACTGGCTCCATCAATCAATACATGTACAGTTCTATTGCCCCAGCCTTAATGGCGGCTTCCATGGCTCTAAAGTCTCGATCAATGACGGTGGCTCCTCCAGCCCAGTGTGTAGGGGTAAACCTAGCTGTGCTCAAGTCCTGGGGGGGTCCCCAAACCCCTCAGTCTTCTCTTGCTTTCTTTTTCCTCTCCGTCTCTTGTCATTGTCTGTCTCTGTCCCGTTTCCTTGATGCAGAGACCCCCCCCCCCCCCCCCCCCCCACCCATTTCACCCCTCCCGCCCTCCCATACCACTATCCCCACCATAGACTGTAAGAAATAAATGGACAGAGCCACGCCATTGGTTTATACAGACCGTAAATTAAGCATATTTTTCAGCAAGTGCAAATCTGCCATCTTCCTATAGGCCTATCCTTTTTTTTAAAGATATGTTTTTTGGGCTTTTATGCCTTTATTGATAGGACAGTAGACTGACATGGGAATGGAAATGGGGAGAGAGATGGGGAGTGACACGCAGCAGAGGTAGTCTGGATCGGGAATCGAACCAGCAACACGCTGTCAGGCTACACTGAGCCTATGTGGTGGTATGCACCTGGACCGGTAGGCCAGCGGGCGCCCATCTTTCTTTCTATATCCTGTCCAGAGAATGGTACCGGAAATTAATTAAATGAATGCTATTGGCTGCGAGGGCGAGTCTTCACTCTGTATAGCCAATACAAAGAAACATAAAGCCTAGAAACATACATTTTAAAATGTATGTGACCATGATTTACTAAACGCATATCATGATTTAAAAAAAGTTTTTAAATAGCGACTGAAAACAAAGTGTTAATGAAAGGTTTTACTAAGATAAGAAAATCAAGTGTAAAGTTCGTCAAATCCTCATAGACTTAAATTAGAAGTACCAGTAGAAGGTTAAATATCTGCTTGGCCATTAATTGGAACAGCAGCTTCAAGGAACAACACTTGCCACTTGCCCATTGATCCCCACAAACAAACACACAAATGTATACAGGCAAACACGGCGTCCTAGACTTCTCCGAAGTTGTTTTGGTTGCTGCTGTCTCCGCCACGCACACCGTCTGTCTTCACGGCGGTATGCATTAATACGCAGAGTGGAAAGCGTCAGAAACGTGTCAGAACGAGTGATTATGTGGAATGAATGAGTTTACTTAATGGTTAGCTCCCTCCTGACCCTCTCTCCTTTCTCCCCCCTCCTCTCTCTCTGACTTCCTGCCATAATGGATGGGGTGAGACAGGAAGAGCGCTTCGCGCAGCAGCACCTCTTCCGTGGCGTCGGCGGGATGGGTCACGACTCACGAGGGACGGTGGGGATGGGGTCGACGTGGCGGTGTTGTTGGTGGCCATGATCACAGTCGTTTGTCTCTACTTCACTGTCACAAACAGCTGTCAGTTTTTGATTTTTTTTTGTTTTTTAGTTTTCATTAATAGCACATATTGTAAAGAGTTAAACAAAAGGGGAGGAAATACATATTTACCCTATTTTGTAGAATAAAACATAATATACATACATATTTATTTTTTAAATACCAGTAGGCTAATACATTCAAAAGATATGCGTAAATACAAACATACATACATACGTACACACACATATAATGCCTACAGAATAACCACCTACCTATCCACCTGCCTACAAAACTACACACAAACATAACCAATACATACATTTACATAGACCTATTTCGCTGCTGCTTTTTGGATATGAGCATTTTTTGGTAGCTTGCTTTACGGATCTGTTGCTATGTTTTTTCTCTCCAAAGGGCTTATATTACTATTTTCACCAACCTGCTCGTTTTCACACGCTGTGGCATTAGCTACAGGCGGGAGGTCGAGTGTTGTTGAGATTGGGGAGGGTGGGGCGATCAGACTTTATGAAGGCAAAGTAGGGGGGTGGTTGGGGGGGGGGGGCATAATTACGGAAGCAAATCATTTACGAGCAAGAGTGCAAAGCAAGATTAATTAGCCTCATCATCCACCTGTGACCTTAGCCTCTCTGGAATCACTCCCTGCTTGACCAAGCTTTGCTATAAGTGAATCATTCACTCGGGGAGTGAGCGCTCCCTATACCCGGCAACGGGCGAGAGAGTAAGTGGCCGCGGCGACCCGGCCCTGTAGGCCGTGTTAACTGGGTGGCCATGGCAGATGTGTCATTCTAAGTGATGAAAACACAAACCCTTTTTTTGTGTGAGGGCCTCCTAGAGAGACCTTGAGAAGAACCCAGGGAAGTTGTGACTTATGCCGTACAAGATTATTAGACTATTCTTTTAAATAAATTAATTATAGTGTACCATATTCTAATGATACACATCTGCTACAGTAGCTCAGGTTACAAGGCACATACACAGATGATTGGAGCGTTGTTGTTGGAGACAGATGTGCTACAGACGTAAACAGAATGGTGTTTCTGAATGTTCTGATGCCCTAGGTCCGATCTCCAACCAGCCGTTTACTGTCCATAAAAGACAGACCTCTATGCTTTATTTTATTCTACTAATTTTATTTTTCTTACGTTTTTTTCTAAACCCTGAAGCCCTGAATGGCTTTGATCTTTTCATTAGTAGATTCTGCAGACCATAAGAACATTTCAACTGATGCAGTGACCTGTCAACCACGGCACTGCACAGCTGCTGCATATCTCAAGTCATCATCTCACTCATAACAAATAATCAAGTCTGCATGCATGGTATTTGTTTCATTTACATACAATATTACATTACGTAGTCAATTAAGCATAACTTATTTATTCACAGCACCACCTAAAGGTATGGAACCGTCTAGGTTTCCTACCTGTGCCTATAAACACAAAACGCACACCTGGTTGCTGCACACCACGGTCTTGCACCTTTAACATCCCTACTGGAGTGATTGAGATTTAGAACTGGCTTGCCCAAACACAGTTCAAATGAATGAGGTCATGAAGGATGTGTTTGGTTCACTTCCCTCATGCAGAACTTTCTAGCTGACCCAAGTGTTCAAACCACCATCGACTTACTGTAGACCTACTCTTCACAAGCTTGCTAACCTAACCAACCTAGCCACTGGGCAGTCAGAAGGGTTTGCCACACCTGGGTTCTATATCTGTTTCCAGTACCCCCTCTTAATGGTTTTAATTTGAACATGAAGTAGTATGAAGTGATTCTTAAAAGTTCACTGGTTCAGGTCAAGCTGAAGGAAATGTCTTTCATACGACAGTGCATGTATCAACACACAGCATGTATCAATGTCTTGTGCCACAGGCTTGGGCCTTTCTGCTGGAGAAAATCAACTCAGTCAAAGCTCAGCAGAGTGACTTCAAATGCTGGCCTTGCGCTGACCTGCAGACTTCAAAGCTCAATCAAGCCTTTTCCCCAGACAAGGAATCTCTGGTAGAGGCAATTTGTTAAACAGGAGAGAGGTTTAGTGTGATTTGGGAGCGAGAGGATGTTTCTCAGTAGTCCTGGCTAACCCACAGCTCAGCCACTCAGCAGGACTTGAAGGTGTGTGTGTGTTGAGGGGGGTCTGGGTATCCTCCACCACTGTAAAGTAAAAGAAAAAAAAGAAAAAAAGGCCTAGAACTGGGAGGATTTGAGCTACTGGTGCTAAGCTATCTGGATCAAAAATAGCCATTGTTATGTCCCAGAAAAGACAAGTTCATTATAGGCATTCATCAAAGCCCCATTGCCCAATGCATTAGCCTGTATGTCATGTTTGGCTAAATAATGATGTTGGGGTATGGATTTCCATAAGATGCAGAGGGGGAAAAAAGGCAATTCCTCTTCTTTCTTTCAGGAGTCGCTTGTCCTGTCTTCTCTAAAATGAACAACGGTTGAACAATGAGGAAATTGCATCCATAATTAATGAAAAGTCACATAAGTGGTGTGTGTGTGTGTGTGTGTGTGTGTGTGTGTGTGTGTGTGTGTGTGTGTGTGTGTGTGTGTGTGTGTGTGTGTGTGTGTGTGTGTGTGTGTGTGTGTGTGTGTGTGTGTGTGTGTGTGTGTGTGTGTGTGTGTGTGTGTGTGTGTGTGTGTGTGTGTGTGTGTGTGTGTGTGTGTCAGCCAGACGCATAAGCGAAAGAACAAAGAAGCCCTTTCATAGTGACTGAGAGAAAGTAGGGAAAGAAAGAAACAAGACAAAGATGGGGTGGGGGTCGCAGGGTTGCAGGGTCTAGCTACTCTGTGCCATCTATAGCAAAACACAACAATCTATTGCACGAGAAGAAGATGTGTGTCTCGTTCACAGCATGGGACTGAGTCTCCTCTTAATGCCTTCTCTGTGGAATACAAGCCTCAATCGACTCATTGACTCTGATGTCAGCCAGACATGTCTGAGAGGCATCAGACAGGCAGTAGGACATTTTAAAACAGCTGCTTTGTTGTCCTATGTGAAATGACACAAAAAGTAGTATTCTTTTTAAGTTCTAATCATACTAGACCTATATGCAGCAGGTTTTTAGCTAATTAAACTGTAAACAGCCTCCATGCAACTGATATCTTTCAAAGTAGCTTTTCCTTCATGGCAGATTTTCAATCGGAATCGAGGCCTATTCGTTTAGACACCCTAGAGCTTGTTTTCATGCTAAATTTATTTTTACCCCATTCAAAATCATCCTTCAATTTAGAAATCACATTTTCCTGAGATTATGTATCGGCGGTAATTAAGAGTTTCTTTTTGTTTTTTTGTTTTTAGATATTTCATTTTAATCACCCCCAGAAGAGGAGAGCCCAAACCACTCCCTTGATGAGTATGTACAGTTCGACATAAGTACTGTATTTACTACAGTAATGGTCACAGCTGGCTGAAACCTGTCAAGTGAAGATGTATGAGCGGGCATGTAAAACGGACATAATTTCATGGTGAGGATGGAAACTGTTATTGTTGTTTGATTATTAAACCTTTTGGGGCAACTGCAAAACGCTTTACTCCGGATTAGCGTTGGGTTTCAGCCCCATTATTTATATATGCAACAAAATGATGTTTTGAAATCTGTCTCCCTTTTTAAACACTGTAAACAAAGGCTATCAATCATAACCCTTGACAGCTGTAATTGCTACCAGAGAGGACTAGTAGTGAGCTCACTCACCCTCGCCTTAAGCCATTGCTCAGGCGCATACTGGTCCGTGCCAGTCTCATCAAATGACGAAGTAACATGTTTAAGTAACTGGGAAGTCATTTTCAATCGTATAAACTTTTGTCATGTTTTTCATCTGTTTATAGCAACTGATTTCCTAATTAGCTTACAAAGAGCCTTTGAGCAACTTTGAATATGGTTGGCTTGTGTGGTTTCTGGGAATTTGTAATGCGGGGAAATGTTACCATTCTTATTAGCCAAGATTCAGCTGTTCCATTGCCATGAGTTGAATTGTAGGCTCTGACCTTCAAATAATGATGTTCCCATAGGAACTACTGTATCTGAACAAAATGGGAACATCTTTGTTGGGAGCACACACACGCACGCACGCACGCACGCGCATACACACACACAGACACACACACACACACACACACACACACACACACACACACACACACAGATGGCAGAATCTGTCTGGCGAGATTAATAAAAACATAACTTTCTGTAATGCATCTCAAGTTTCTAAGGGATATAACGTCACGCTGTCCACAATGTGTCCATAGAACTCCAGAGGAACCACTTATGAAGGAGACTGGCCAGTATTGTAGAATTAAATTGCAGTTTTGAATCCAAAATAGGTAATTTTTGTGAACCGTGCAGATCCGAGGAGAATGTTGCACAAGAAAAAGAAAGATGTTTTGGACGAACTTCAAAATAAAACCTGTTGACTAATCATAATACTTGATACTGAGCAGCAGTGTATATCTTATTTTGAAATCCTGATTCAGGAAGTCTTTAAGTTACTATCTAGCCGTTTGATTGACAAATAAATGAATAATACGTTAGTGACTCACCCCGCTTAACTTTTTAACAACGTGAAAACCATGCAACATTGAACCATGTCATAAATAATATAGGCCTACCGTAGAGCTGTGGAAATAAGAAAAAAGTTTGAGAACCAATGGTCTACTCTACACCTTCCCCAGACCACCAGTAGAGGTTGTCAGTGGCAGGAACTATATGAATATTATATGGATTATTTTGGGGCGGATTTTTGGCCTTTATTTCTATTTTCAGTAGAGGCAGACAGGTAGAGAGAGATGGGGAGAGACATGCAGCAAAGATTGTCGGGAACGGAACTCGCAAAGCACTGTCAGGCTACTTTGGAGCCTAGGTGTCCAGACCGCTACGCCACTATCTGGCCACAATGACGATCTCTGAGCGGTGCTAACCGCTCCTACATCTGGCTTTGTATGGCAAACTATGACGCCACAACAATAACATCATACATTAGTATTTATTCTCAAAGGCACCACTCACTTCATATTGGGTATGATTTTATTTTTAGATAATTATGAAATATATGAGGGGACACATTGACAGTGAATGAGAACTAAACTATGCTACCCAATTCGAATTGTTGTGTAGCCTATCAACAACATTTATGACGTAGCAGAAGATATGTATTTCTTTTGATATAATTTAGAAATAACCTACAGTAGTGTTGTCACTTAAACCTCTGTTGCCATATACCTTTGGTTCTGTGAGCTGTTGATGTATCCTACTGGATTGAGTCACGTGTATCAAGTTACAGGCAAGGTTTCTACTTTAAGTCATTCAAACCGGCTTTATTTTATTCGTTTGTTTAGACGGGATACCGCATATTATTGAACATTACATAACAATGGAGTGTAAATACGGTACAACTGATTTAGAAAAGATGCTCATCTACATGATAGCTATCATCAGTGTAGGTTGTTGGTCTAATGTAGCCTGATTTCAGACTGCGCTGAGCTTGAGTCTGACATTGTCCCATTGACAAGAGATTTCAAAGGGGAGGGGATTTGAATTTTGAAATTCCCAATCACAAGAGATCTGGTGGGAGGGGGTTGTGTTTGACTTGTGTCTACACAAAAACATTCCCCCCTACCCCTCCCCTCTATGACAGGCATCAAACAGGTCGTTGTCTTGGATGCTAACGAGGTGTGCACAACCCCCCTTTGAAGTTCAAAGGGAGCAATTAAGAGCTTTGGCTGAGCTCCCCCCTCCACTGTTTCTTTTGATTTTCAAAAGTTAGACCCACCCCCTCCTCCGTCTTGCATTGATTTCATTGGCTGGTACGCCAAGATACCATATCAAGTTAAGCGTCATATGACAATTCCAGACCAAGAGAACCAGTCCGCTCAGAGAGTGGGCGGGTCTATGGGCTGGAGCCAGGCAAGGTCTTAGACATTTAACCACTTGAACCATCAATGACTGCTCTTGTTTCCCTCTACACCAAACCTATTTGCCAAGAATAGCAGATCTACAAGGGTTCATCTAAAATATGAACCCTTGTTGTAAAAAAACTAAGTTGTCCTTTAAGGCCTGTCCATAGTCTCTCCGAAACTTCTGAAAAGCATTACACCGAATTAGAGTTTGGAAATCTACATGTCGAAAAGTCGCAACTCTCTGAAGAAAAGTTTGGTTTCGGAGAGACTATGGACAGGCATTAAGACCAGGAACACATCTGTGTCACGTTACTGTGTTAAGCGGTAAAAACACAACGTTTGGGCCTCTGTGGCCTGGGTCAGGTGTACCATATATATGCTCTTCCGAGCATTGGTCTCCACCAGGTCAGGAAGGTTATTGTGGCCCCCTGGTGGCCCCACAATAGGCCAATGTGAAAAGGGTGCAATCGGAGCAAACCGGAGCAATCCTGCCAACTTTGGAAGCCAATGTTAGCCAATCAGGATGGAATATAAAATATCTGACAGTCTTTATCACATGACTATAGAGACCCTGTGTACTGATTAGTGTGATTTTTGGATAAAATCTGAAGGAGTAATATCCAAATCATTGTTTTAAGTAGTGGCGCTATAAAAGGCAGATGTGAAATATCCAGGGCAAAGGTTTTTCCTTGCCCTCTACGGAGTGCACATACAATTTAAGTTTTACACTGATCAGTGGAGTTATAGGTAAAAACACAAATCAGCCTGTTATAGCGCCACCATGAGGCTGATTTGAACTTTCGATGAGGAATTTCTTCCTCTGTCTATTGGGAATGTGCGTACACCATTTCACCAAAATTGCATGCAGTGTTCATGATTTGAAGCATTTTGTTCAAAACGGACCAATGCTGCAGACTTTGGATGCCAATCAGGAAGGAATATGAAAAATCTGAAATACCTGTTTTGTTTAATGACTAGATACTGTGTACCGATTTGTGTGATTTTTTTGACAAAATCTGTAGGAGCACACACACACACACACACACACACATGGACGGACGGACGGACGGACGGACGGACGGACGGACGGACGGGGTGCAAAACATTGTCGGACGGGGTGCAAAACATTGTCTCCTCATGCATTTCGGCCTGGCGGAGACAATAAATGTAAAACTAATAGCTGGTCTATTTGGGCTGTATTCTTGATAAGAAACTGACAGTTGGAAAACATTTCATCACAAGTGATCAAGAAAGTTAATCAAAAAACAAGATTCTTGCGTAGGATTTCCTCTTTGGTCAACAAGAGTGCACTAAAGACTCTAGCTGGAGACCTCATCTATACTATAATTTTGCGAATGTCTGTCTGAGTGAGTGAGTGAGTGAGTGAGTGAGTGAGTGAGTGAGTGTCTGTCTGTCTGTCTGTCTGTCTGTCTGTCTGTCTGTCTGTCTGTCTGTCTGAAACAGCGTTTCTCCTCAGTGGCTGGAGCAATTGATCTGAAATCGCATCACCATTAGCATATGAACACACCTAACATAACTGTGAAGCCCGTTTGTCACTTTCACAAATCATATACTGTATATTAGCATTTTTATGGTGTATCTATATCTATTTAGCCTACAGTACCTTTTGTGACCACACATGTTAAGGGAGGGGCGCTGTTGTTCAGGCCATGCACAATCACACACAAACACACACACACACACACACACGGGGGGGTGGGGGGGGGGGGGGGGGGGTGTGGCCCTGTTACAGATGTTGTCCAAAAATCATGCAGATCGGTACACAGTATCTCTGTAGCTGTTAAATGGAACGGGTATTTCTTACATTGATGCTCCTACATATTAGCATGCAAGCACCAGTTAAAGTTACTTTCCATCCCTCATATACTGTGTGCACAGTGCACATCCCATAACCCACACACTGCACATCATTTCGGAGCTCATATCTTTGAACGGGTAAGGGCGGGTGACCACAACCAGCCATACATTGTGTCTCACCGAATAAACAACAAACTAACTTTAACCCCTACATCTATACTATAATTTTGCGAATGTCTGACTGAGTGAGTGAGTGAGTGAGTGAGTGAGTGTCTGTCTGTCTGTCTGTCTGTCTGAAACAGCGTTTCTCCTCAGTGGCTGGAGCAATTGATCTGAAATCGCATCAACATTAGCATATGAACACACCTAACATAACTGTGAAGCCCGTTTGTCACTTTCACAAATCGTATGCTGTATATTAGCATTTTTATGGTGTATCTACTATCTATTCTGCATCTAGCTTGAGGCTAATCAATTCTGCATCTAGCATGAGGCAACATGTTTAACCAGCTCTGTGTGTGTGTGTGTGTGTGTGTGTGTGTGCAGGCGGGTGGGCGGGCGGGGGGGGGGGGGGGGGGGTGTGTGTGGGGGGGGGGGGGTGGAAGGTATCTCTGTAGCCATTAAACGAAGCGGGTATTTCTTACATTTATGCGCCTACATATTATCATGCAAACACCAGTTAAAGTTACTTTCCATCCCTCATATACCCACACACATCCCATAACCCACACACTGCACATCATTTCGGAGCTCATGTCTTTGAACGGGTAAGGGCTAGTTCAAGCAAAACAATGGGATTGGTATATAAGATACTCAAGAGAGGGACAGTACCTGTCCAACTACTTCTCCAAAGTGAGTGACACCCACAGCCACAACACCCGAGAGAGCACCCACTATTTGGTACCACCCAAATTTAGCACAAACCAGGGAAAAAATGCCATTCTACTACTCTGCCACCTTAATGTGGAATGCCCTGACATAATCTGTTAAAGGTTGTGAATCACAGGGAAATCTCGCTTTTTCGAACGCACATCATTTCGACAATGGAGCGTCGGCAGGTATCGCTACTCACCCCACGGAGGTTAGGGTTAGGGTTGGTTGTCGAAAAGATGACTTGTAGAAATGGCGACACGCTCCCGCGAATCACTTTTTTCAAAACTGGACTGAAAAAGTATCTATCAGGGAGCTACAAGATAGTAATTAATTTGTGCCACATTGCAAGCTTGTACATCTGCTATCTTGGAATCTTGGAATAAAAAAAATGATCTTGAAAGTAATACGATTTCTTTAACACTAATCTTCTCTTCTTGGGGCTCCCTCGCACGAAACCTTTTCAGGTGGGAGTCTGCGGCCAAACACATGAAAACGTTTGAGAACTACGAGGCAGACAGTGCAGTGATCTGTCCGGTAGGGAGGCCAGGGGAACCTGCTCAACTCCCATTTCACATTATTGAATAGAGAGGCATAGATTTTATGGAGCCAGCAGGGCCTGCGTATTGACCTGTGGCTGACATGCACTTTTTAGTTTCATAACATAATCAGCACTTGACACATGATTATAATAACTCGATGCAATTTAATGCATTCTCTGCAAACACATTGATTTTTTTCTTCTTTTTTTTTTACAGCTCCCCAGAACCAATTACATTAATATTGGCGCATAATTAGTTTACACATTACTAAATTACTGACAGATTAAAAGTGAAATAGCACAGTTCATACCCGGCCCGCATAACTGCCAGAGAGGAAATTAATATGGATTCAAAAGCCCCTCAGAGACATGGGCTGTAAAGGAGGGAAAGAAAGCAACAATCTATAACTCCATGCTTGCAGAAGGATATCCTCTCCACTCACTGGCTTAACGGGCGTGGGTTTCAGCAGGGATATTCAGGCCCAGGTAATTAATATGGGTCTCTAATTAGATGTGCGTATGAATATCGATGGGTCCTGTCCCGGTGGGGGGATGGTGTGTGTGTGTGTGTGTGTGTGTGTGTGTGTGTGTGTGTGTGTGTGTGTGTGTGTGTGTGTGTGTGTGTGTGTGTGTGTGTGTGTGTGTGTGTGTGTGTGTGTGTGTGTGTGTGTGTGTGTGTGTGTGTGTGTGTGTGTGTGTGTGTGTGTGTGTGTGTGTGTGTGTGTGTGTGTGTGTGTGTGTGTGGTGTGTACGCGCGTGCGCGATCCTCCTCCGCTGCTGCTAACTCATTATCAAAGCTCCCATTGAGCTCAGGACACAGCAGCTTGCAGTGGCAGGTTTGTTTTAACGCTGCATTCCTATGATATGATGTTTATTTATTTACAGTGAGGTGGGTGGTGGTGAAGGGGGAGTGTGTAGAGCGGGTACATCGCTATGATGCAGCCGTTCACCCACTATGTCACCAATATGCCTTGTCTCCACGCAACGAAGGTGCAACAAACAGCAGGTACGTGGCATTAGCGTGTTTTCGGACATTCAGCAAATATGCCTTGCTCAAGTGCACCAGTAAGGACTCTAGTTTTCCAGCAGCAAATGGGGAGAGTGTTTGTTTTACTATTGTGATTTTAACCTGGCAACCTTCCACACTCACTTTTGTAAACTAAACAGGTTACTAGTCGTGCTGCTTCGAAAGCCAATCCTGATACCGTCCCAGTACATAAAGGACCACCTTTAAGTCTTTGAATTAATTCTGCATTGCCGTTTTTAAATCTCCAAATTGTTGCCACCCAGTAGCCTCTTCATCAGTGGTCTTCAGAGTTTTTCAGGCCAACGAACCCTTATAGCTGAGAGGGAGATGAAACAGGGACCCCCACTACATATTGTATAAAACTGTGTTGCAACTGTATACAACTTTTTCATAGATATCATAGATGGCTGCATAGACTTTTTTGACATACATTATCTTTTCTATTAATATGTTGGATTCATGTTAATGTGTATTTCAGACAGTTGACCATTTAAACCCAACTATACCGTTGGCTCTGTACTCTGTCTGCTCGTTTTTCCTCTACACAAACTCTCAGAAAATAGCCGAACTACAAGCTCACAACGCCTCGCGCTGCCACGCGCTGTGAGCTTGTAGATCGGCTAATTTCGGCTAATGTTCCCTATCACACAGTGATTTGGCAGACCCCCCTGTAGTTACCCCCTGAGGACCTCCTAGGGGTCCCGGACCCCTTGCCGAAGGCCCCTGCTCTAAATTGTCTACAGATTTTTCGGTGTAGGTCGGTATTCCAGACTTGCCGGCTGTGCGGTGTCACACCAGACACCTGGCTGTCTGTAGCGCGGGCCGGATGGGTGGCAGGTGGGCAGACGAGCCGCTTGATGGCAAGGCAAACTTCTCACCAGAAATATATTGCTTTGACCTTTTGATGTCCCCATTGATCCAACGCTCCTGAGTGGCCATATCCCCAGAAACAAACATATATAATTGGTATTGGGTTCCAATGGCGCTCCCTCAGTGTCTTGGGGATGCTTTGCGGCAATATAAATCAATTCACACTTATAGACACAATATGGGCGCATTAGTGCTGACTGGTCATTTGAGAAGAGCTTGGGAGACTTCGATAGACCTTGATTAGACACAACCGATCTATCCTTCATCTATCCTCAAGTTCCAGTGGTACATAGTAAAACTCTTAAGTGTTTATTATCTCTGAAGACGTGTACAAATGGAACCCTGGTTACAATCTTCAGAGTTAAATTAACACTAAGGATCTTTACTGTGAAAGTTGCCAGTCATAGGCTAATCTTTACTTTGGAAGTTATCGAAACTTTTGAATATATGAATATCATTTACTTCATGTCATGCTACAGTATATTTAACACCTTGGTGCTAAACAGTTGGGCCCATGTCCTCAGGTGCATTTCACACCTTATTAATGTGAAGAAATGATTAAGGTAGGTTGTGCATAGCAAGGATTAGACTGTGAACATATGGCCCGATGTTATGTTTTCTAATTACGCATAAGCAACAAATTGCAGCGCTTCCTTCCTTCTTCAAATCCTGAATGCACTTTTAGAGGTTCCACGTTTCGTATATTTGATTCAACCTTGTGAATGAATGTGATCTGTGATCAAACTTTGGATTTGTTTGTAGCTTGGTAATCTCTCGAGACAGATTTACAATTTGCAGTGAAATCTGTTGGATATTTGGATAGAAGCTCTCTAAGAGGGCACAGCTCTATAGCAGAATACAAGCTGGAAAATCCCATAAATGGGTTTCCTGTTGTGTGTTCAAGTTTCTTTATTGGGATAAACCACTTGAGATCCCAGCCCCTTGGTGTCCCAACATAAATACATGTGTCATGTATACAGAGTAGACAAAAACAAATCATATACTGTATACTGTACCTACCTACATTCATGGACCGAAAACTCCATTGTGTAACCATTGTGAACCTTGAAAAACATCACAGCCTTAGGATGGTATAAAACACTACTGTATGTTCAATAGTGAGTACAAATCGATTGATTGATTGATTGATTGATTGATTGGATATTTTATAAGACAGAATGTAAAACAGCACAATTACAGTCAAACACTTGGTCTAAAAGGATAACACCAATGATGGCGAAGAGGCAGAATGTGTGTTTGTACAAGTACATGAGATAAATATGCTTTGACTACTTTTAAAACGTAAGAAAAACTAAAAATAGACCGCAGTTTGGCAGTAGTTTGGTTAAATATTCTGCCAGTCAATAAGTTAATTTCAAGGCCTCTCAACAGTGCCACTTGGTCACCCAGTGGTATTGCAGCTGGTGAGGCCTTCCTGATACACACAGACATACACCAGACTCATACAGTACCTACTGTACACACTCGCCTGTCTAAGGGAGACATGATAATTACCTCTCCCTTTGGCCTCCTGATAGGTGAATTTTCAGAGCTGTTTTAAAGGGGCGGGGCTATGTTAAACCAATTAAGCTGAAGGACTCTGAAACAAGTCAAATGACGACACCCACAAGTCTGTACGACAAACGGTTGACAAGATAAAGCCAAATAAAGTTTCGGCCAATCAGAAGAGGGGGCGGGGCTAAGTTAAACCAATTAAGCTGAAGGACTCTGAAACAAGTCAAATGACGCCATGCACCCACAAGTCTGTACAACAAACGGTTGATGAGATAAAGCCAAATAAAGTTTCGGCCAATCAGAAGAGGGGCGGGGCTAAGTTAAACCAATTAAGGTGAAGGACTCTTAATCAAGTCAGATGACGCCACCCACAAGTTTGTACGACAAACGGTTGATGAGTAATAGCCAAAATAAGGAACAATCAAGTATCAACCAATCAGAAGAGGGGGCACTTCCTGTTTGGCGAAGGAAGATTGACACTTCACCACGGTCACGCTGTTTTACTAAAACTCACGCACAATTTTTTATCATTAAGTTGTCTTGTGTATGCCGAGCGAATTTGAAGTTGATCCGATTAACCCCCTAGGAGGAGTTCGTTAAAGTGTGACATGTGAAAATTGAAGAAATATGCCAAAACGCCACAATAAATTCAAAATGCCCGACTTCCTGTTGGGTTTGGGTCATGGCACCAAGAGACTTTTTTGTAAGTCGGGACATGATACAGGTGTGTACCGATTTTCATACATGTAGGTGAAACTTTATTGTGTAACCGCTTATCCGGAAAATGATATAGGGGCGCTATTGAGCCCACACCCCCTTTTGACTTTTTTTAAATACGTAATTTTTTTGCCACTTGTGATATGCATGCAAAGTTGCGCAACTTTTGGAGTACGTTTGCCGCCTCAAAAACGCAATTCATTCGGCAGAAGAAGAAGAATAATCTTTACAATTACAATAGGGTCCTCACACACTGTATGTGCTCGGGCCCTAATAATATGGCATGATCACTGTAGGTTTACCGATAACAACATACGTCAAAGTAAGAAGGCAGGGTTTAAAAACTGGGAATGTTGAAATGGATCTGATGTTGGCCTGTCATTCAGAAACAAGCTTGCCCCCAGAGGTTAAAATATATAGTCACTTTCCGGCAGAAATCTTGCATCTCCAAGTTTCAAAATAGTATTTATTTTGTAAATGAATGCCTTACTTCATCATACAAGAGTGTTGCACAAAAGTAGTGAAAATAGTTTTCGCTATACTTTAACTAGTTTTTAGTTTACCATGAGAAATGTCACAGCTTGTCTCCATGTGTGTGTCTGTCTGTCTGTTTGTGTGTGTGCGTACACATTTTTATGGTCTATGGCTTTGCTGCTCTGACATCATGCTCTGATGTCACTGTAATTACAGTATTTTCTGGACTATAAGGCGCACCTGACTATAAGGCGCACTGTCAATGAATGGTCTATCTTCAAACTGTTTTCATATATAAGGCGCACCTGACTATAAGGCGCACATAATAGAGCTACCGTTGCGTTATGCAACCAACAGATGGAGCTGTGCTAAAGGGAATGTCAATGTCAATGAATGATCCATATATAAGGCGCACTGGACTATAAGGCGCACTGTAGTTTTTTGAGAAAATTAAAGGCTTTTAAGTGCGCCTTATTGTCCGGAAAATACGGTACACATCCGCCACATCTTGTCCACCTATCCGTGTATCTCTGAAGGTCACGCCTGACACTGTGGTTCCCTTGACACATCACTGTGACATCACAGGTGATATCACAGCCTTCACACTTGACATCACCTTTGTAAAAGTCCATATATGGGTATTCCCCAGAATCCCTTTTATGCCCATATATGAAGATCCCTGATGTCATCGATATACATCACTGGCCAGATGGCCAAGACATGGCCCATATCTGTGTGGCTGGTTCAGATAGGGATCTCCATGTATGGGCATAAAAGGGATTTATGTTGTGATGTCATGGGAACCACTCTAACAGAATCCCTTTTATTCCCATACATGGAGATCCCTGATGTCATCAATATTAACTCATATAGTGCCAATCCCGAGAAGACTCGTGAAAAATACTCGAGTATCACATGGTGCCAATCCCGAGTATACTCGTGAAAAGTAATATATTACTGTAACGGCGGATACATTACCGTGAACAATGGCCGGAGGTCCGGAGCCGAAATCCGTCGCTGATTTGTCATCATCACGGCTCCACGAGCACAAAATAGTCATCCCATAACATTGAGGTGGACGGGGGATCTCATCTTTAATGTCCATTATCTCAAAACTACACTTTAGAAGCGAAGATGGAGGCAGATGCTATCTTATAAAGCACATGGACAAAAGCTCCGTGCCGATCCGCCATGACACCACGTAAACAACGATCGGTTCCGGCGCAGGACGCGATGACGTCAGACCGGAAGTGTTTACGTTGTGGACTTCTGGCCTTCAAAATAAGATAACGGGAGTGAATGGGAGCCTGAAGGTGGCATCGTGGACTTTATAATCCGCTAATTTCAGGAGCACTAAATGAGTTAAGCCCATATCTAACTTTATGGGAATGCCATATCTGTGTGGCTGGTTCAGACAGTGATCTCCATGTATGGGCATAAAAGGGATGTACCCTATATATGGCTATATGGGTAACTGGTCCAATATACATCACTGGCCAAGATTTGGCGCAACCTCGCCAGGGCGAGGTCGCATGTCGCCCTGAGGCGTCTTACTAGTAATAAAAAAGGAAATGTTTTGGACGTTTCCACCCGACAGCAACACTGTGTATATATGTGTATACAGTATATACACAACACGTGTGTGTGTGTGTGTGTGTGTGTGTGTGTGTGTGTGTGTGTGTGTGCGTGTGCGTGTGCGTGTGCGTGTGCGTGTGTGTGTGTGTGTGTGTGTGTGTGTGTGTAATTCTTTTTTTTTTACTGAGTGGGTTCCATTGGTGGCTCTGTGTCTTCAGTGTACCACCAACTGCTTTCTGTTTTATGGCGTGGTTTACTGTAGTCGCATAATACACGTTTCAATGCTTGACACACACTGCTGTTTATCGCTTCACAAATTACCTGTTTGTATTAAGTCAGTAATCCCTAATAATGTTTGATCAACGCTTGAGAATCTCCCTCAAACCTCCCGGAGGTGAAGCCCATCTTATGCAGGCTCTATTTTGGATATCACCGCGAGAAAATGAAAACGGACGTCTTCACAACTGTCTCCCGCAACGGTGAATAACGCATTTGCATAATTCCCCCATTTCCGCTCAAAGATATTGATTCTCTTCATTTTCCCAACCTCTCTCTCTCTCTCTCTCTCTCTCTCTCTCTCAAGCCCTCTGGTCTTGTTAGTGGGTCTTCATATCAGTCTTTGATGTTACTCTGTATAGACCCCCGCAGAAGGATCTTAATTCTCCTGCAGGTTCTCTGGGGTGGCGGTGTGGTGTGCTGTGGTGAGTTGTGGGTTTTACCGGGGAAAGGACTAGGGTGGAATCTCCACACATCGCTCTCCAAGTCTCTCAGCGCTGAGAGGCTTAGCGCTCCACCGCACCAAATGTCTCCACTTAATGACCACATCAGGAGCATTAGAGCCAACTCCATGGCTTAGAGAAACACGCACGCACGCACGCACGCACGCACGCACGCACGCACGCACACACACACAACCTGATGGGTATTGTCTGCCACAGCAGCAGGTCCAGTAGTGAGAACGTGGTAGAGTGAGGTGCTGAAGATTAGGTGGAGGTAAGGATTTCTGGCGCCTGTGTAACTTGAGTGGCCTTTATGCCTGATTTTTTCTTGGTTTACGTGGTTTGTCGTGCACGGAAAATAGCCGATCTACAAGCTCTCCGACATGTCACTACGCAACGTGTGCTTTTAAATTGGCTAGTTGCACCACATTGCACACCAACATGCCCATGCAGTATAAATCAGGATTTAGGATGACCATGCTTCTATCAAAGAGATGATCTCTATCGCGACATCTCATCATAACATTATTTTCTTTGTTAGGCGATCACATTTCTCAAGTGTGGACAAGGGACATGACAGCTGTATTATGGCATGTTGCGCATACATTATGCAACTTACATCCAAATTTGCCGTAGCAAGTGATTAATTGCACGTTAATTGCATAATTAGACCAATTATGTTCTACGCGTTATAATCCTAATTGCATATTATTAATTGATGTAGAACAAGGAAAGGGGGGGGGGGGGGGGGGGTGGAGATGTTCATTTGTCATCTCTTTGTCATCAGATGACAAATTAGAGGGGGGGTCAGAGAAAGGGAGGTAATTTTAAATGTCATTTTTTTAATGCCTTCTCTAGACTTGCGTCATTGTGGCAGCCAGCGACGGCAAAGCCTCATAGATGCCACGGTTACCTGTCCACTTAACCAGGCCCCTGCTGTTTACTCAGCTGTAGGCGCTCTCTCTCTCTCTCTCTTTCTCTCACTGTGTCCAGCTAGCAAGAGAGAGGGGCAGAGGCGCAGGTCACCAAATATTTCATTTCCCAAGTAAAACATTGCTTTCCCCCCTCCTCCTCCTCCTCCCCTTCTTCAGTTAAAAATGGAGCGAGAAACAGATCACGGTGATGGATGTGCAATCAGCCTGATTAAGTCGTTATTAGTCGTCCTCGGCGGATCCTCGGGAGGGAAATGAGGGCAGGACTAAAAGAGATTGTTTATGTGTCCTGTTACTCGTTGCCAGCTGCCTGCGTATGGCTTCATGGGGATGTGGAACCTCTGCAGGTCAGGTCACAGTTATGAATGTGACATGTAAAAAAGTTTCCTTGTGAACTTTGACCCCTTGAAGTTAGGAACTTGGGGGTGATCCGACGTTCAGAGTTGAAGGATTGCTTCTTTTTAAGGCCGGATATCTATTTTGTCGTACCATGGTGCAGTGGGCCGAAAATAATATCTAAAAGAGCTTATTTTCGGCCTGTGACAAAAGAATTATCTAAATTCTTGCTCCATCGCATGAATTTAAGCTCCTCTATGTATTTCTTGAGAAGCATTGTATATCCAAAGTGCTGAGCTGTACTTCAGGTAATACAGTATTCTTGTATTTGTTTTTGTATTTAAACATGATTCATTGCCAGTATAGGATTTGAACGTCTAACTTTAGTACAGCTGACACTTTTGGTTCCCTCAGACCTGTAGAGTTGGTGTCTTTCTGCCAAAATCAAGTTTCACTGTTTGTTTGAGGTGTGTGTGTTTTAATGTTCTGCATGGTCCGCCCTGGCCTCTTTCCTTTCCCCTCAACACTTGAAGTGCCAGCAGATGGCGCTGCAGTCTCTTAACAATGCCTGCAGTATCAAGTGGAGGTAGACGACATCACAAATGCTCTGCTGCTCTTCCACACACACACACAGACACACACATGCACAAACACACACGCATGTGCACACACTTGATGGGGAGGGGGGTAGAGGTCCGGCTTAGTTCCTGAGTTGAGGCAAATGTTTGTTGAAATAAGTGGAGATTTCCTGGTTTTCTTTTTTCTTTTTTTTTCTTCTTCTTTTTTTTGACACAAAAACAGAAGGGGGGGGGGGGGGGTGAAAGAGAAAAGTTTCTTTATTGGTTGAGCTTGGGGTGTTCTACAATTACCCCTACTTTTGTGCTGGCTTTTTCTTCTTTTTTTTCCCACTTTTCCTTTTTTTTTCTCTTTTTGCTTCCTCTCTGCAGGAACAGATAATGTTTTCTGTTTCAGTTGCTTGTTACAGTTTTGAAGAGACGAGGGTGGCAGTGCATGCATGCGCTCAGTTGTTTTGCCTCTTAGTATCAGAGCTTGTATACGGATGATGTTGATGATGATGTTGATGATGAGAGGGCCTGTATGGATGTACTGTAGGTAAGAGCAGCACTGACACCTTTGTTTTCTCTTAAGCATACTGAGATGAGAGTGTGCTGGCACTACATGGCAAACAGCTTAATAATTAAGCGGATGGGCATCTGGCAGGCACGCATTTTTGGCCTGGCTGAATGGGTTGCACATTTCTGAAACTTTGATTTGTGAGAAAGGTGAAGGATATGTATTTTTTAATTAATAACTCTGTTAGTAATAATGTTATCATTAATAATATGGTGACCTATGTTATGATATTTTTCAGTTTGAAGTGCATCAGAGATTAATTTCTTAACTTAGTATAAACACTTCTGATGTGTTAATCGAATACAGGAGTAATTAGATTTGTTTTACCTCATCGGGTGGGTGGGTGTGTGTGTGTGTGTGTGTGTGTGTGTGTGTGTGTGTGTGTGTGTGTGTGTGTGTGTGTGTGTGTGTGTGTGTGTGTGTGTGTGTGTGTGTGTGTGTGTGTGTGTGTGTGTGTGTGTGTGTGTGTGTGTGTGTGTGTGTGAGTGTGTGTGCGCGTGCAGACGCACTTTCGCACACACGCGAAAGTGAGGTGGTAGTTGTGTTTGGGGAGGGAACTGGGGGTCATAGCGTGTAAACCACTGGAAGGAGGAATGTGAGAGTGCATTATTGCTCACACTTCATGTGAATGGAGAACGTGTTCGGGGGGGGTGGGCTGCAGAAATGACAGCGTACAGTGGGTGGTAGGGCCTCAGCGCAGCCAGAGAGGAAATGGAATGAGAAAGTGCAGTCAGGCAGACCACTCATTCACCATGACAAATGGGAGAGGCCCAGGCCAGGGGGATACCTGATACCCCATGGAGGGCTGCATGCACCTGCCCACAGTCACACCAGACCTGTTGCCATGTCCGCTTATTACTAGCAACTTTGGGACTTCTTTTCCTGTGAAGTCGCTTGTAAATATTGGTGGTTGCTGGGGTTTTGGGGGCTTGTTTATAAAGAGTAGTTACTTATTTGGGCTGGCTTCCAATAATTTTGTATTATTATTATTATTTAAACCAGTGGTTTAATTTAAACCAGTGGTTTTAATATTTTCACATCATGGACACCCAAATTAATATGCTTTTGTCCCTTGGGAGCCCCTGTGCTAGATTTGTGTTAAAAGATCTAACAAATATTCCATATTTTAGATATACATATATTGAAGTTCTTAATTGGGAACAACCCCTTGAGATGAACCATCGTGTTTTCAAGGGGGTCTGCAAGTTACAGCATACATACAAATAATACATATGTAGAAAACAGAACGAACAAAACAAAACTCTATAGCACAAAACGAAATTAAGAATGAACAAGACAAATCAAACCATCAACCAGGGGGAACACAAACAAACATGCAACAAAACACTTTTTTTTTTTTGTTGAAATTGTCAATCTACAAGCTCATAACGTGGCACATTGTGGTGCATTGTGAGCTTGTAGGTCAGCTTAATTCTCTTACAAAGTCTGGCAACACTGGTGTTCACCACAGTGGAAATAAGCCAGCCACACACACACACACACACACACACACACACACACACACACACACACACACACACACACACACACACACACACACACACACACACTCATGGCAATTCATTTCACACAGGTATTATTGGTCATGTGATTAGACGGAAGTATCGATTAATGATGGTGATATGAATATAAAAACAAATCAAGATAAAGTGAAGAAATTAAATTTGAATTCAGATGTGACTCTTTAGTAGACTATGAGTTCAGCATACAGTTGTTTCCCCAAGTTAATCTATTTTATTGCTCATTATTAAAAAGTTTAAAATGTCAATGTTTAAACTGTTAATGCCAATCATTATAACTGAGATCACTGTACACTGATAGAATAATTTTCTATCAGACACTAACACATACAGTAGTATGTGTCATGATAGTCATTGTTGCTTTGTACAAGTTGGTGTGTAAGTTGGTTATTATGTACAGAAAAGAGGTACATTAGGTTAGGCTAATGTAATACTCTCCTGATGTTTAGGTTTTGCTGAAGTAATATATTTTGTGTATTTCTAACAAATTATTACATTTTAATTCAGGAAAACCATGATCAATATTACACATGTAAATGTTGTAGAAGAAACTTTATAAAACCATAAATATCAAAACATGACTTGTGATTGTATTTTACTATTATAGTAGATGTATCTGGTTGCTGAGAAAATAATAAAACATTTTAGATTTTTAAATGAATTACATTGATTGTAAAATCTATAGTCTATGATATGATATCAGACGCGCAACACAAACATGCACTAAAACACTAAAAACAAGACAGTATTTTGGTATTTTTGCAACAGTCATAGCTTTGTAAAGTATTGCAAACTAAACCTGTGGCCACCGTGAAATAATGTGCTGTCTACGCCTTACAGAACTAATGTATCACTGTCACTGCATGTTTGTCTGTTAGAATCAAACTACGCAAACTTTGTTTTTCACATTAATTCTACATCAAAGATAGCTCCTAGACCCTCTTTCCTTCTTCTGATAAGAAAAGTCTCCTAAATTAAATGACAGCTTTGGAAGAAAATAGCATCTACTCGCACATACTGTAACAATAAATAGAATAATATTAAATCATAACACTATAAATAATTGTCAGTAATTCAACACCGAGGCTGACAAACTGAAAACACTTTAGCACACGAAAGCCTCCATATTTTACAGATACTTTTATAAACAACTCCATAAGCTACTGTATACAGTAAATATATTTGTTAACTATTGTGGATACATACTGTAACATTTAGAAACATGCTACAGTAAATGCTACATCAAATTCCTTTATTTTCTACCTTTCATTGTTTATTCCTGTTTGAATATGAATATTCCTTATGAAATAGGATGGAACCCAATTATTACTATTATTTGTTTTAAGTCTAGCTGCTGGCCAACTATAGGGAGGTTTCCTCCACCTAGGTCCCGAGAGTATTAATACACAACGACTTAATGAGTCTGTTTCTATTTCAACAGGAGGTCACAAGCCACATGTCATGAGGTTTCCATCTAAATTAAGTCATATATCAAATTCCGGTGGCATATTAAATCTGTGGGAGCTGTTTAGGATCGAAGGAGGGTGGGGCGTGCAATAATCCAATTGTGTAACAGCACAGAACAAGAGACATAGACAGATAGCAGAGAGCTAGACCTCTGTTCACATAGCAGTCACCAGGGGCATCACACGGGGGGGGAAAGTGGGACTGAGTTACTTGGGCCCAAGGTGGAGGGACCTTAATTATTTTATACTTTAGCTATTGAAAAATAGCAGATATACAAGCTCACAGCGTGGCACAGAGCTTGTAGATCTGCTATTTTTTAAACTTGTGAAAATGTGTGCAAATCTTTGTATATAATAATATTATATTCAAAGATTTTTATATTATAAAAATACATATTATGTATTTTTTAAGCTAACATTTGTTACTCAAATTTTGCTTCTTGGGGGGGTCCCTGGAACTAAATATTTTTGAGACGGGGGTCCGCGGCCAAATACATATCATTTTGGGGGTCCTTCACATGAAAAGGTTTGAGCACCACTGAAATAGAAACATACAGTAGGTTTTTCAAAAAAAGGATTTGAAATATTCAAAGACTTTTTCACGATTTTTCAAAAATGGCAGATCTACAAGCTCGCAGCACGGCACTCGGTGCCACACTGTGTAAATCTGTTATTTTTCAATAGTCAAAGCACTAAAGCCCGCAGTCAATCCGTGTACCCAGGGCCCAGAATTTGGTGCGACTCTCCTGGCAGTCACACGTGGTTCGCAGAGCACGCTCGCTTTCTCTCATGGTGCGGTCACCACTAGTGGGGCGTTCGGTCAGAAACGCTGGCCAGTCTATCTCTTTTTTTTATTTGAGGAGGTGAAAGGGGGGGGGGGTCAAAAGGTAATGCTGTGGTCACTCTGTACTGGTCAGCTCGCATGTTGCATGAGCGCGGAGGAAGGCAGCGTGCCGTGAAAATAGTCAATCTCCTCTCCCATTTCTGTGTTTAGATTGGGCTGTGAAATGACCACAGGCTGACAGTAGTAGTTGTAGGGGCCTGCATGCTCGACCCAGAGGAGAAGAATAACATTCTGTCTCGGTCTCTCTCTCTCTCTCTCTGGCCAAATAAATGATGTCACCACCGGTTCCTATGTCTCTTCAATATGATGCTTGTCCGGGATGAGTATTCCATCTTCTGGAGTCAAGAAAGGCTTCTAGTATAACTGTTCAACAGTTTTTTAGGGTCACCAAGACTTTCAGATAAAATGCTAATAATAATATACTAGAAGCCTTGGGGTGCCCCCTGGCCTACCGGTCCGGGCGTATGCACGCGTGGGCTCTGGTGCCGGACAGCATGTCGCGGGTTCGGGTCCCAATCCTGATGGCCTTTGCTGTGTGTCGCTCCCCGTCTCTCTCCCCGTTTCCTGTCAGGCTACTGTTCTATCAATAAAGGCATAAAAGCCCCCCAAAAAACAAATCTTAATATACTAGAAGCCTTACTTACTCAGCCACTTTAAATGTTGTTTGACACAATGACATTATACAATACGCTGTGCACAATGAACTATGAGAGATACAGATCTCGTCCAAAAGTTGATCAGTGACACCAAGAATAAACACTATGCAGTGCAACAGCCGCTGCATATCGTCACTGTCCGGCAGAAACCTTGTATCTCCAAGTTTCAAATGTGTACGTTTTTCCGTAAAGTAAAGCCCTGCCTCATCATACAAGACTGTTGCACAAGACTAGTGTAAATAGCAGATCTACAAGCACACAACGCCTCTCGATGCGAGGCGCTGTGTGCTTGCGGATCGGCTATTTCACTAACTTAAATAACTTTTAAAATGATAAATACAAAATGAAATGTTTTGGACATACAAGGTTTCCACCCGACCACGGCGATATATTATACCTGACATTTCTGCATAAACACAATATGATGTTTATTGAATGCACTGTCCAGGCCAACGCTAGGAGTGTGATGAGTTAAGAGTAGACAATAACTACACTTTCACCGTTGTATTTGGAGCTGTGTTCGTAAGATGTTTAAAGGAGTAGTTCACCCCCAAAACTTTTTTTGTATTGATTACTCATGCCATGGAGACTTGGTTCAATAACACTTTTAGTTTTTTTTCGCATTCCTAAGACTAAAATTTGATTACAATAAAGGTACCCTCATTGATTCCTGATGGGGACCCAAATGGATGGGAATGCGACAAATACAAAAAAATATTATTGAACTGAAGTCTCCATGGCGTGTGTAATCAATAGAAAAAAAAGTCATTTTGGGGGTGAACTACTCCTTTAAGAGTTACTTGGTATGTTGTCGTGTCGCTTCATCGGT
Organism: Nannobrachium achirus; assembly: GCF_963921795.1. Lineage (NCBI taxonomy): Eukaryota > Metazoa > Chordata > Actinopteri > Myctophiformes > Myctophidae > Nannobrachium > Nannobrachium achirus. Next base: position 24,584,686 of record NC_137816.1, on the reverse strand, counting down.
TGCTCTAGTGGCGTGTTGGCGAGTGTTGTGCTCCAGTACAACAGCAGAGTAAAGAGCAGGTACATGTACACGGGACACCTGTCTGTCTGATGGGCAGCCGTCCTCACCTGACACTCCCTGCGCCAACTGGACTGGAAAACACAAGCCTGATTATACTTAATTGCACAAACCGGTGTTGTGCACCAATAACCGATAAAACATCTGTGTAATTTTTTTGTGTAGGATATTCAAAAATTGCAGATACAATCTCACAGTGGGTCACTTCGTACCACTTCGTACTGCTTCGTACCGCTTCGTACATCTGATATTTTTGAAGCATTTTTGAAAAATCTTTAAAGTGCGACAACTACTGATTTAAAGGGCATTTGTAGAATCAGCCTCAGGTCTTAACGGGATAATATCTGGATCTATAAGCCCACGAGCTTGTAGATCTGTTGTTTTCGAGGAGACATCTTCGGTAAAATGTTGTTACTTCCCTAAAAATATATAATAGCCTAGGATATACAGCCGTGTGGTGTGATGTACCATTTGTTACTGCAAGCTGTTCATGGTGTCTTAAATTCACCTTTTCATATATAGACTTGAAGTCTACTTGAAGAATACTTGAAGTATTATGATACATAGATATAGGGCGGTGAAGAAAATGCCTAGACCCCATTAGTCCCAGCGTCATAGCAGAAGGCCATTTGACCATGAAGAGGCTATTCTAAAGTTGAAAAGAAAAGCATAATACTGTCAGGATGTTTTTCATTGCAGTCATCTGTTTTTTTAGACTTTTGTTTGCACCGTGCATGACTTCCCGTTACTGTCACGGCTGTGTTCCAAGCCCCATTTATGACTGTATTTACACAAATTATCTCACTGAGGTCATCTTGTATTTCAGCGCTTTCGGCAAGTTAGGCTAACTTAAGTGATTGAACTACCGGTGTGTAGAAAAGAATAAATACAAGTTTTATACTGTATCTACATAAAGCATCTGGGTTAATCTCATATTAGCCAAGAAGGATTGTTCTCACACAAACAGCTTTAGATTGCTTGTGCAGAAGTGGACTGCAAATTATTATACATTATTATACAATACTTCAGTCCTATTGCTATGTGTCCTTTCAAGTGGTAAAATAGGTTACAGAGAAGAAAAATAAAATTAAAATGAAGGCTAGATAAAAGACTTATGTTTTGATTACTTACAATCTAGACCGAAGACAGGCGGGTATGTCGCAAAGTTTAAAAAGTGTTAATTTAACTTTGTGGAGACAAAATGGGCCCTTACGACTCCAGTTATCATCACCTACGGCCCGCAAATTTGATTTAAGTTCACAACAACCTCTGCATTGTTTAACCCTATAGGTTTTGTACAGGCAATTGGGTTTATGCTGTTAACATTTAACATTTTCATTTAGACGAGGCCTATTTTCTCTTACAAAAGACTGCCTTCTCACTGATCCAGCCCGCCTAGAGAGATAACTTATTCAGTGTCCATACATCCATTGATGTTATTTAGTGTGTCTCGTGGTTTACATGGGACACAATTCTGCATTCCGTGCCCATTACACATACAGCACACTATAAGCACACACAGTAAGCCTGATATTGCATGCTGCATGTTGATCCCATGCAACAGTCGGTTGGGGGGGGGGACATCTGTTGCGCTAATGCCCGACAGGGCAAGCAATATGTTTTGAATTAAGATTTGACCCGGCAATAAGCCCTATCTCGTTTATAAATCATAGCTAAATATGCTTTGTAAGTAGATTAGGTCATCTGGAGTCTGCCCCGAGAGCAAGGGGGGCAGATACGTTATAATCCACATACATAATCCAATAATTCTTACAGGCTGTTTTGTGTTGTTAAATACTGTGAGGAATTTATGTTGATTTTAATATTGTGCTAATCCTTTAAAACTGTCAGTTGCTGTCTAGTCACTGTGATGGTTTATTGTTTGCTCTCCTGTATACAGTATTTATGGCATGGCGTGTACTTAAACCCAACAAGCCGCCTTCAAGCTCTGCCTTGACCAGTTCATTTAGTATTTATTGGGGCGGTATTAACGCATTTTTTAAACTGGATTTTGAGTTCAAGTAAATATTGAATTCATATATTCATAAATAACAAAATTCTGCACTTATTACATGGTTGTTTTTGTTCGTTTCCTCTGGCTGAGAGATTCCACTTCAAGCTGCTTGTTTATTGGGGTTGTGTTCTGTTGACGCAGACACTGTATTTTTAAAATGGTGCCGTCTTACAGCAAAGCAGGGTTCACATGATGACATGGATGGTTTCTTCTTTCTGGAAATCTAAACAATTAGGACATTTCTTACTTCTTGAAATAGCACAGGCTGTGTCTTGAATCGTTAAAGTATCACTGTAAAAGGAAGCTGAGGGTAGCATTTGCCTTTTTCTTTAGTTAAAACAGATATTTAATATTATACAATTTGTGTTTTTATGTTTGTGTTTCAAAATAGCCATTTATTTATTTTTTAGCGGCAACATTTCTGTTGTTGTGTCAAATGTGTTCACCACTTGAAACCTAGCAACCCCATTCTGGGGCATGTTATACAGTATTTGGTGAAAAGTCTGCTCACAATGTGCAATGTATTGTGAGCTTGATAATCGTTTATTTTCTGCAAAGAGATTGTGTGTAGGGACAAATTAGGGGGCTATTTAAATATCCCTGGTCAATTACATATTAGGGTTTAATTTTTGTTCGTTTTTTGGGGGGAAATGGTTTTGTTTTTCAGAATTGTAATTTCCCAATTTCTCAGTAGTGACAGTTTGTTTTATCAGGTAAATACAAATGATAACAGATCAAAAACAGCAGCGGGGATAGAGTTTATATAGTTCAGACAGTGGTGTAAAGTCAGAAATCACAGAAGTACTCAAGTACTGTTCTTAAGTATACTTTTGAAGTATTATTCAGTGCTTTTACTTCTACCCTACATCTCAGAGGCAAATATTGTACTTTAACTCCTCTACAGTTATTTGAAAACTTTAGTTACTAGTTACTTTGTAGATCTTGAATATTATTATTATTACAAAACATACATTAACCACTTCAACACTTATACATTTCGGCCATTCGAAAATCTACCGATCTACAAGCTCACAATGCATTGCATCGACACATTGTGAGCTTGTAGATCTGTAATTTTGTTAATACAATTTTTACATAAAAAAACTTGTGAAACGGAACATTCTGCATAATGAATACTTTCTACTTTTGATTCTTTCAGTAGCACAGAGTATTTCTACATTGCAGTATTGATACTTTTACTTGAGTTAAATATTTGAAATCTTGCTTTCCTCCTGTCCTGTGGGTTCAGAGCCACCATGCCATCGTTGAGTGTCACACTGAAATTAATAAATAAGCACCCTCAGAGGTGTCATTCAATGTTCCATATTGCTTGCATATGACTCTTATTTAAATGTTGTATTTTTTTGTAGTTAGTGTTTTCGTAAGGCACTGCACTGTTGAAATGATTGAGGTGACTGTTGATGTAATTTCAAAAGTGTGTGTGTGTGCGTGTGTGCGTGTGTGCGTGTGTGCGTGCGTGCGTGCGTGCGTGCGTGCGTATTTGTGCGCATGCGTGTGTATGCGTGTAACCAACTGTTTGAACATGATCCAATTAATCCAACAGGTGGCCCTCTGAGAATGTCTGTCCTAATACTGTAGGTATTTAGTGTCATTACTGAGTTGAATTAATTTGAGTTGTCATAAAGATTAGCCCTCATCATTAGCCTCGGTTATTCTTAATTCATTTTATACTAAGTGGATTCTGACCTCCCTCCCCATGGAGTAGATCGCAGCCACTGTCCTCCTGCCTCGCATGTCCAATATTATTAGCCCAGCTATGAGTTCAGCCGGTGCAAATCTGTTAATGCATAAGACCATAAGAAGCTGCTTATGTCTCCAAGCCCAGGTCAGGGCGAAGACACATCAGATTAATATTTGATCATGCAGAAGCTTGGGCCCTTAATCAGATTGGCCTTACTCCCTCCTCAGTGCCGAGTGCTCCGCAGCAATTATCATAATTGTTGCGTTGAAACACGGCCGTTGCTTTCTTTTTTGTCTTCTTTTTTCCTTCTTTTTACGGCCGGTGGGATGTACAGTAAGTGTGTGTGCAGTGTCGTGAGAAGAAGGGATTCCAGTACCAAACCCACTTAGCACTAGGATGGATGGGTAGGTCCTGCACAGGACAGAAGGGAAAGGAGGATGCCAGTGGTGGAAAAAGTACTCACATCTATTTTTAAAGACATATTTATAGAAGTAATAAAATCAATACTGCAATGTAGTTACAAGTAAAAGTCTGGTTATCCAAATTCGCATTGTGAACTTATAGATCAGCTGTTTTCAAAGTACGTGTAGGCCTACCTGTAGGACTGAAGTGGTTAATGTATGTTTTTGGAGCCGTGTGCAGAGCACATGAGCTCCCTCTGAGTGGCAATGTGTGTCCTGTCTCACCAGTGAGAACTGTCCCGTTGAGTTCGAACAGTACCTTTTATGACCACACATGTTAAGGGAGGGGCGCTGTTTTCAGGCCAGGCACACACACGCACACACACACACAGGGGGGAACACATAGAATCAAAAACATAGATCTGGAAGTGCTCAATTTCACGGCTCCACTTCGAACCAAGGTTTGATTTTTTTAATTATAATCAAAATCTCCCAAGTAACAAGTAACTAAAGTTTTCAGATAATTGAACATTTGAAATACTCCAGTAAACTAAAAATACATCAAAATGGTACTTAGGTGCAGTACTTGAGTAAATGTAGTTAGTTACTTTCCGCCACTTGAAGTTAGGTCCTGCACAGGACTGAAGGGAAGGGAGGGTGCACTGTGGGCTATAGGAGATGGAGAAGGGGAGAGGAGAGGAGAGGAGAGGAGAGGAGAGGAGAGGAGAGGAGAGGAGAGGAGAGGAGAGGAGGGGAGGGGAGGCCCGTGACGTAAAGTGCACTGGGTCAAGCCCACAGTCAGACGGCCAGCCAGACACCCATGGGCACTGGGCACTGTGCCATGGGCACTGTGTTCACCTTCAGCCACCTGGAGCTCCTCACTCAGGACGTCATAGTCTCTTCCGGGCCCTGTCATAATCCCCCTCTCAGCCATGGTCACCAACAACCGGCTGATAAAAGGGAAATCAAAGCAGTCCGTCACTGGGAAAATGACTATTAGGGACTCTGAGTGTCTCTATTAAAATGCACAGCTTATAGATTTTCTCCAGGCCACCAGAGACGACCGTCTCTCTCTGCACACTTCATCTTGCTCCCAGTCCTCTCGCTGCTCGCTCCTCTCGCTGCCTCTCTCTCTCTCATTCTCTCTCTCTCTCATTCTCGCTAGCTCTCATTCTCTCTCTCTCTCATTCTGTGATCCACATGGCCAATGAACATTATCATCCAAGTATTTCGAGGCAATTCTTTTTTAACTCCCCGTTCTGCCCAATTTAGTCGTTATGTCGATTGATTCCTCCCCACACACATTTCTGTGTCATCACTGCTGTTGTGACAATACAGAAACTGCTGTCCTACTGGCTCACCTGCCAGTGAGGAGCCTCCACCAGGAGGACGTAGAGCCTTCGTCCTACACCTCCTACGCAACACTCTCCGCTGACAGGTGCCGCCCCGTACGCGCAGTGACAATTATCACCGTCCCTGCCCGACTCCCCCGAACACAGGCCAATCGGGTTCATCTTTTCTTTTTCTTTTTATGAAAATCGTTGCATTTTTGCAAAACTGATACGATTTTATGGTGTGGGACTTTGACAAAAAACATGGAACAACACATTACTTATTATAGAAACTGTAGATAGATTCTACAAGACAAGCAAAGGGAAACTTTTGCAACTGTACCAAAAATATAATTTTAAATGTAATTTATGTAAAAGCATTTCAATTATCTTAAGATGTTTTCATTTGCACCACATCGAAAGCTCACCTATACTCACTCATTACTTGGCATTTGAGTCAGCCCTGTCTCAATAATTATTTGCAAATACCTTTACTGTACGCATTTGCTTGGCTAATGTTTACTATCTCCAGTACATTGTTAAAAAAGGGACGAGGGGATCCGAGCACTCAGAGTCAGGAGGAGAGGAACTTAAAGTTAAAACAAAGTTTATTTCTTTAAAACCAACATGTTTCGACCTTCATGGTCTTCTTCAGGGCAAGAACAGATCTCCAGTACATTAACTGAATTTTCAATTCAAACAATCACTTGAAAATAATTATTTGAAAGACTATCTAGAGTTCTCATTTTAGATTAGAACAATTTACCCAATTGACTTTATCTGGATTGTCCTAATTTGATAAATTACAATCATCCAGCACTCCAACCAGATTAAAACAAATGCCAGGAATAATTTGCTATAAGTGCTATTTAACCCAGGCAGACACTGGCTGAGAACAACAGTCCACTGCACCTAACAGGGTGGGGTTCCATCCCACACCCCTGAATATGATGTACCTAACAGGGTGGGGTTCCATCCTACACCCCTGAATATGATGTACCTAACAGGGTGGGGTTCCATCCCACACCCCTGAATATGATGTACCTAACAGGGTGGGGTTCCATCCCACACCCCTGAATATGATGTAACAACAATCATGTGAATATAGACTATAGAGTGTAAAGCTCAAAATGTCCAAAACTGTTACTTTTTAGATTCAAAAACGGCAAAAGTAGCAGAGCCAACTAGATCAACATGTGTCGCTTTGGGCTGTGTTTCGAGCTTAGTGGATCTGCTACTTTTGTATGATGATGTTGTATGATCAAGTGGGGGCGTTGATTTTAGAATGAGATGAGATGTCTCTACCCAACAACGATGATATGGACAATAATTGGTCTTAAAGTTGAGCTTCAGTCCTGCGATAGTCCTGTCAGATTAATGCTCCTTCATCATCTCGTCCACACACAGACCAGGGTGTCCAGAGAACAAGAGCGCAGTACTGTAGCTTAGAAGGGATTGCAAAACGTTGGTTTGTGGATTCCTGTTAGCCACGATCAACCAGAGTGCGCACGCACACACACACACACACACACACACACACACACACACACACACACACACACACACACACACACACACACACTCACACTCACACTCACACTCATCGTCTTAGACCAAGTAACTGATGCAGACCGGGTGCAGACCAACTGATGACAGGCGAGTGTGAATAAGAAGGAAAGATATTTAAAATAATCTTTTTTGATTATTATTGTTATTTTATGTACTTTAATGAAACTGTGAGATTTTTTTTTTATTTAATTTTAAACAACCTTTTGTACCAAACTGAGATGACCTGAAATTAATATTTAAATGGAGATACCTTAACTAACTGATTTGTCAGACAGAAATGTAATTAAATCAAGATTCTTTTTTAAAGATAATTATTTTCAATTCCTTGGCCGAAAAACTGTTGCCATGTAACTTGAAATCTGCAATATTACAGTAAATGTTGATATGAATAAAGACCTTTCATTTGTACTGTACATGTGGTTCTCAACCTTTTCTGGATGAGGGCCCACTTTAAAATCATCAAGTGTTCACGGCCCACCCATCTGACTACTTAACAAGGTAGCCTGTTTATTTTATTAATCACTCGATTGTGTTCCAGCTTAGATCTATGGATAGCGGAATGACTTGAGCATATCGGTATCACAATTAAAACAATGTTTTCAAGGTCAAGAAAAATAAATACTGCCATTTAAAAAAATATATATATTAATGTTATATCATTAAAATATTTGAGTTTTACCAATTATTTGGGGGCCGCACTTGCAATACCCTCAGGGCCCACCAGTGGGCCCTAGCCCACAGGTTGAGAATAGCTGTTTGTAACTACCTTTTCCTTTCTTTGACATGAACACATCTTAACCCGGTTACACTCTTGGGCAATAATACTTTACTAATAAACAGTAAAATTACTCCAAACTGCAGGCACCGTTTTAAATGAACCTACGTCAAAACTCTCTCTGCAGCTCTCTGCTGCTGTGTCACTTTGATCGTTCTCCGGGCGAACAAGTTGTCAGCCGACCGGTTTGTCATAAGCATGTCGTTAAAACAAATGAGCCGAGGGACTGGTGCTGTCTGTATGAAAGTCATCTATCCCGCTGGAGGCATGGCGCGGCTCGAGGAAACACTCGGAGAGACAGATCCCCATTAATCAGCTCCGACTGGCTGGAAATTGCATCTTTGTAATGAGTATTAGGTGTGCATCTACATGAATTAAAGCTGAATGAGGCGCTGATTGATCACCTCGTCCCAAATGACGCTCCCTCCGTGATCATTATTGTTTAAAAGTGACTAAATCATATCAGGATGATTAAAAACCCCACTGGCTCAGAAGGGAGAAAAGATAAAGTCGAGAAACAAACAATGTGAAATGGTGTTTTTTTTTTTTTTTTTTACATTGCCTCATGGATGTGCTGTATTATGTCCATAAAATAGCTGGAGCAAATGTTTTGTTTCAATATTGAATGTTTTGGGGCTGCAGTTGTATTGAAAATGCTTTAAGTAACAATTGCTGTAAATGTATTGATAATTTTCAAGGGGATGTTGGTGTAGACTAGAGCGTGGTTCTACAAAAAGGTCAAGGACCCCCAAATTGATATGTATTTATATAAGATTTTGTGCCAGGTTCCCCCATAAGAGATGATTTGTGTCCTTAAAAATGTATCTAAAAATACTCCAATCTTTCACAATGTTTCTAAATATTTCAAATATAGATCTACAAGTGAGCTGAAGTATGAAAATAATGGTTGAAGTGGCTAAACTGTTCCTCATTTTGCCGGTCCCCAGACCCCACTTTGAGAACCACTGGAGTACTGGAGACAGATTGACAATTTATAATGGTGTTGTGGTGCAAATAATAGCAGACATTGTACAAGAACAACCACAAATGCAATGCAGAGGGACAGTGAAAGACATTCAGTACAGCAGTCTCGTCGACAGTATATCAACCCTTGGCACCTAAACCTTTCACCACAACCTGAGAATAAAGGCCATTTTAAGTCCGTAGAACAAGAAGCTGTGTTATTTGAGCAAACATTTTCAACACACTAACTAACAACCTGTGTGGGCTGCAGTCTGTTATTCCAGGTGATTTGTTACGTCGCTCCCTAGTAAAATGTGCCATCCGTGTCTTTAGTGGGCAAACTGAAGGGTATGAGCTATGTGCTAGCTAGCTGGTTACAGCTGCTTCATATTTGACGCACATTGTGTGCACTTAATTTTGTTGTGCATCATTTCTCAACAAAGCAGGCCACACGTCGTTCTGAAATAGTCAAGAGCAGTCACAGGAAATATTTATCTTATTCAGTATATTGGGTCCTGGCTTCAGTGTCAAAATGAAATTCCAGTTTTATGTGTAACCAGTTGAGAACGTCTGTACATACACATCAGGTTCACATGGGGGGAGAAGACGAAAATGGGGACGTCATGTTGGAAGTGTTTAAGTCTGTCTGCTGTTTTTAACCAATGAAAATAATAAAATGTCTAAATAATAACTACTTTGGATCCATTGGAATGTTTTCCCCACTTCCTTAAAAGTAACAGTTTTGGACATAGATTACTGTAACAAGGTTTCTACCCGTCAGCAACGATGGTGTCCTGACATCAGGGTCAACTCAAGAATCCACGTTCTAATGTGAAGCCTGTTGAGAAGCTCTGTTTTTTAGTGCATTGAAAACGGTGCACATTTAACAGCTCCTCACCAGGTTCAGATGCCCACACAAATAACGGGGAGGGTTTTTCTTTTTTTTTTGAAGAACCCATGCAGCCACATGAAAAAAATGTGTGAGGGTAAACGGAGTGCACGGACAGCGTTTGAAGTTGGAGCCAAAAACACCCAGGTGTTTTTATAGACAGTGAGGCATTTATGTGGTCTAAACTATATGTCTGGAGTCGCCTACAACTAAAAAGCGCTGCACATCCCTGCCAAGTATTTGCTTACTTCATAAAAGTACATTCAAATGTGGGCTGCTGATTTGCTGCGCTTTGAATCCCGTCCATAAAACCGCCATGTCCCACAGGCTGGGCGAGTTGACTTGTATTAAAATGAAGGACACCTACTAATATCCAACAACTGGTCAAGCCATTCAAGACCTTCAGTAAATTCCACATATTCACACAAGACTTAAAGAAAGAGGGGAGGGGAGGGGAGGGGGGGGGGGGGCACTTGAAAAGGAAATGGTTTATCAGAAAACCTGCAATTGCTGTGTGGGACTAAATTGATAGTGTGATTTTCCAGGGCAGAGTTTGGCGCATGTTGGGAGAAATAACAGCTTGTTTTTTTTTTCGAAAAGGTCCAACTTCACAGCGAGCGGAAGACTCGTCACCGTCTATCTGGACATATTTACTGTACCTGGACACACTAATGTTCTGCTGTAATTTCTTTCTGGTAATTATTCTGCCAAGCACCCTGTTGGGGTAATTATACTAAAAACACCCTCATTAGCAGCATCAAGATGTAAAGCCGTCCCCCCAAAGCCTCTGGAACCTTCCTCCCCTCACCTTTGGTAAGAAAGCAGCTCATTTGGTTATTTCCTCCAGGCACCTTCAACACATTTTTATCTCATCACTATCTTGTAGTATAGTCATAGGGACCACTGTCCTCTTTGATCTACACAGCGGGGTCCCTATACTTTTGTTAGAATCTATTTACTCAATTAGTTAAGTAACCATTGATAACCAGTGAACGTTCCCCGAAAACCGCAGATCTATAGTTGTTGAACATGGTGTTCTGGGAGACTGTCGTTTAGATTTTTTGTCTGTTGGAAAAGTTGCAGCTTTTTGACCATCAGCTACCCTTAAACATTAGAAGGCAGCTCTTCACCACACTTGTTTGTAAATGAAACAAATGTGAATTGAAAGGTACAGTATACTGTACCTTTCTGTATACTATTAGCATTCCAGTGTGAGGAATGCTAATATTTACAAGCTATTGTCCAAGCAGTGAAAATTGCACAGCCCAATGCACAGAATAATTTACAGGTAATATGAAAAAAGGTGCAGAAAGAGTTGTTCTGCACTTTGTAAAGAGGAGTTGCCTGGATATTTTACCCTGACTATTCAGAAAAGGGCCATAAAGAATGACTATTGAAGATACAGTGGTGATTTTTGCTCAGTGCATATAAAATAGACCACTCACCATAATAAACCAGCTGAGAAATTAGTATGGTCCCAAGCCCTGCATTGTCTGGCAATTTGCTCTCCTTAAATTATTCAGTGGTGAGCCTTTTTTTATGTCAGCAACTGTGTGTTTTCCAGTGACAAAGCTAGCCAGGCCTAATAGTTTCACTGCGTCTGCCGTTTTATGACTGACATAGCAATAAGCAGATTGTCCAGATATTTATGCCATCTGCAGCTTGGAGAGATAATTAAAGTATATAAATTAATCAAGCGCAATTAATTAGAGGCTTTATGTTCACAGCAGTACATCTTTGCATGTATAATTTATATTTATTGATTTGTTTGGTTTCATTAGCCTATAAGATAACAGTGGAAATGCATTAGAGAGGAAAATGCTCAATTAGCATGCTGCAGGGGCTGCCGGTAATTGATAGATCAGCGCGCGCTCCCTGCAGATATAAAGCTGTGTAAACTGTCATAAGCAGTTACAATCGATGACTGATATTTCGCGCCATATCTCCCTTGGTTGATTAATGATGTTTTTGAAAGCGGGCCCCCCCACTTAATGGGAACCTGATAGGCATGCAGAATTTACTGTTTAATCAGGGGAAAGAATTTATTGCAGGGTCCCGGACGGTATAGGCTGTGTGTGTACTTGTTGGTGGAAATGTATGATTGGTCTCTATAAGTGCTATGCTGATGTTATTTGCTCCCGTCAGCAACCAATATGCCTGAGCATTAAGAGCTTTGTGCTTCCCAGCTGATTTTTTCATTGACTGCACTGCCATCGTTCATCACTGGCCAGTTTCCCCTCCTCTCCCTCTGCAGAGCCCGGGGGGGGGGGGCAGCCGCTAGAGATAGTCAATAGTGTGCTTAGCCAATGTTATCACAGCATTCCTATGTTTCCTGCAGTGCTATAACTGTAAACCACTTTTTAGAACACAAGGCAAAAAGTTACTTACTAGGTAATGCAATCTCTCCAACGAGGCCCCTGGCATGGCTCGCTGATACACCAGTCTTATAATTATGCACAGATTAATTAAGAGAACTATTGTTTGAAAGATCCCGAGCACTTAATGAATGTCACTATCAAGCTCTAAACGCTGCAGTGTATTCTGGGATGCCTAGATGTTACTGAACCTAATGGAGATAAAGTACTGTGGGCCTGGTCTCGCGTCCAGACAATCAGAGATCTAAGTCTTAACGATATATACTGTATAAGTTCAAGGTTTCAATGCAGTTTAAATTACTGTGAATTAATTTGTACAGATTAATAATAAGTATGTTAGTGGCCGTCCTTGCCGCTGTTAAAGCCGATATATTGAATTTATACAGTATTTCTCCCTGGATTTTCAGTAGGTGCCGTGAAGATCTCTGAACGTCTGTTTTTTTTTAAGGCAGATGAGAGCTCAGATTGATTTGAAAAGTTTAGTCGAAAGATTGTTCTAATTAAATTCAAAACTTCTTTAACCAGAATTGAGAAATATCAGCCAGAGAACCATATCATTTGAAGGTGGGTTAATCACCTGAAAGGTTTTTTTTTTTTTTGTCAATTATTCCTAAATCAAATAATGGGCACTATACGTTTTTAAATAGTTGCCATTAACTCTCTCCCAGCCATTTACAATAGGCTTGTGCGCCTATACTGCCAGGAATTTTATTAATTTCCAAGTTAGCTTTAATCTAACCCAACAGGGATCATATTGTTGTTGAATGTACTAGTACTATCCACTAGAGTGTGCCCAACGATAATCTCCTAGAGTCTGGACTAGCGAGTGGACAGCAGTAGACCCATAATGGCGGCGCCCATTGGCGGCCATTATGTCTCCCGGTCCGCCGAACGGGAGCTATAAAACACGATCCGAACGTCGTGCGCACGCCATTTACACTCGTTTTTGCTCTTGAGTGACCAATCTGTCAGTCCAGCCATTTTTTTCCGAATGAAAATCGGTCTAAAAATGGTAAAGTTTGATAAGAAAAACGTCAACATTCAATGCTGTAAAAAGGCCCATTCTATGTTATGGCCGAACGACTTCCGGGTTACGTCATCGATGATGTCACTTCCTTCGAATATGTAACTTTAGACTAAAATTAAGCTAGAAAGGTCATTTATAGCTCAAAAAATGTCAAAAAAATACCAAAATGATCAGAAAATGATCCCCAAGGCGACGTTGGGCGATCTGGCTGCCTCACCCTCCTCAAAATGGCGACGTTTGGCGATTTGGCTGTGAACTAGTTAATAGCAAGAGTACCATGAGTCTCTTTGCAGATGAGTAAGGCTGGGAACAAGGCTACCATGGGTCTTAGTCAATGGGCTAAACAAAAACATGCCAGACCACTGGTATAGTGTTTTAAGAACTCACTCTAATGTATATAGCATGGATGATACAGTAGTTTCATCAGATCAGAAGTACTTTGTGTGATAAATGCTATGTTTCAGAGTGCATGCAGTGTTACTGTATATTTACAGTATACATTTTATTTGTATGTCCTGAGGATGCCCCTTGACAATCTCAGGGCACAGTTACAGTGGTGAATAAAAAAGGTGGGCTGAACTACTGTTTTTGATCCTCATAAGGCTAACAACTATTTTATAAATAGTTTTATCTACCTTATAGCAATAGAATATCAGTAAAACACATGCAGTAATAGTTCCACAGAAATATAGATTTTGTATAATGTCTCATCACTGCGGAGAACCTTTTCAAGGGTTTCTCTCTACGACTTCATCATTTCTACGTTGCTACTTTGTCATTCACATCCCTCCACTATAGTTACCTCAAACCACCTAATGGAAACTGAATCATGTGGATTGGTACTGCAGCAGCTATACTGGTGCGGTTGACATATTTTGAAGGTGTTGTCACTGCATGTTGCGTCAATGATAATTCATGTGGCTACAGCAATAGAATTACAGTAAATAGGATGTAGGTTTATGGGCACCACATGTTCACTAGGTACAGCTCCTGTTTTGTTTCTGCTCATAGCGAGGAGGATGACTTTCTTTAAATCTGCACGGGTGTTGGTGGTACGTTAATGCCCTATGCTTGCCAGCAACCACATGAACCATAGTTTTCCTATTTTGGGCAGGCCATAATTGGCAAGGATACAGTAAAAATAGGCCAATATTCTTGTAGCTTGTAGATCTGCTATTTTATGGCAAATATCACGCATTGTATGGGCCGCTCTAAGTCTGTGACGTTAGTTATCTCCATACATGGAGTTCCGTGCTCATCTGGAAGTACGGTGCTCATACAGACAAGCATACATACACACAAAGCCAGACGTAGGATCGGTTAGCACCGCTCAAAAAGGAGGGGTCCACGTAAAGAACCCTGGGGGACCCCGGTCAACACAGTATTTAGGGTTTAAGTGGGAAATATATCATTTCAGGAAGCAGGTGTGTGATGTTAAAATAATATGGAGGCGCTAGCCTCATGTTAGCATCTGACTGTTATATCTTACATGAACATTGCACGATCACCAGTGTTATATTATGAGCACCTCCGCTCTGCTGCCTGCAGTCTGGAAACGGAAGCGTTTCCTACCTGCTGCACTCGTTGTAATGCTGCTGTGATTTAGAGCATCAGCTAAAAGCCCTGAGCAAATGTAATGTTATTTGAGCTCTGTCCAGCAGCTGGGTGCCAGACTCACATACAAGCTTTTTGGCCCCTGCGTCTCAGGCAATTTCCTCCAACTATGTCACTGTAAATGCTCACAGAGAGCTCCCCAACCCCCCTCCCAAACACTCACACACACACACACACACACACACACACACACACACACACACACACACACACACACACACACACACACACACACACACACTACTTCACAGGGGGAAAGAGCCCCGTCTTGCCTTCTGGTGATGTACTCAAATGTTGTGATCCTAGGCTACACCTGCTGGTCTCCTGCTTTTGTTTTCCGGTCCTCGGGGCAGATGTCCCAATGTTTTGTTGGGCAGTCTTTTTGACTTTGGTACCTTTGCTTTTCACTCAACACTAACAGTAGTACCCATAACTGTAGGGTTGGGTATTTATTTTTGAGCGGTGCTCATCTGGCTTTGTCCGGTTCCCCAAAAAAATTCCGGTCCCCAAAAAATTTCTGTCGGCTCAATGTCTTTTGTACGCCCAGGGTGGTGCCATTGGACAACCTTTGCAGGACACGCTGTGATTGACCAGTGGGACTGGGTGGGATTCTTTTTTTTATACCAGGGCTAACATATTATACATTTAAAATCGTGCTGGTGCCCAAACGGAGGCTGAACCATTAATGTTGTTATTATCTTCTTTTGAACTGCATGCAGTTAGACAGACGTTGATCAGTCATCACAAACATAATTGACATCAGAACCGTCACAGCTCGTCCGTATACGTTCGTCTTTCCGTCCATCCGGACGGAAGGGTACCGCCTGACACTGTGGTTCCCCTGACACATCACTGTCTGTGACATGGACCGGTAGATACCAAATGTATAGGAATCAGTGTCATACTGGCAACTAGGTTCCGGTACCCAACCCTATACTATTTAACCCCTTTTTTTCTTATTTCATTGTAGGCATTTAGATAGCTGATGTCATCATTTCATTGTGTTCATATGTTTACACTCTAAGCTCTTGGCCATGTTGCTGTCACATTTTTAAGAAACTGACTCATTTTGATTTATTGAGCTCAACTAGCTGTGTGTATAAGAGGTGTATAGATTGTCTTGCGTATGGTGACCTTTAAAAGCAAGTGGTGGAAAAAGAAAATAGCTAAATTTGGAATATGAGCAGCGTGGGGCAACAGTTAGTGAATAATGCAAAGGCAGATCCGTTTGTCCTGAAGTAACAGAAAGCCTTTGACCTTCCTCCGTGCCTGCGGTCCATCTCCGAAGTCAACACTAAGATAACAGCTGGAGATGTTTCTGACATGCTCCTGGTGCCTGCGTGTAACCATAGTGAGGCTGGTGGTGGAAGAGTGAAGCGGGGCCATATTGACCCTGCTGGACCGCCATGGCCCTTTAAGCCCCCACAGTGGGCTATCTGATTTCCTTCCAATAGATCCCCAGAGAGGTGGAGAGCTTCCATTTTTCTTAACTTGTGTGTGTATAAGTAAACTGAGGGACCTGGCTGGGAGGTCAAATCAATCTCTGCTATTTATTACTTAGAAATGTGACACTCCTTCTTAAATGCTGCCGTCCCCGGGTGATTTAGCTCCTCGCGTCTGCGTTATGTCTGTGAGAGGCGTGTGTGTACGCATGCCAGCGAGGTAGGGAGGAAGCACCGGGTGCTTTACGACCCATTGGGCCAAATTGTCCTTTTTCTCCGACTCGTCCCTTGTAAACAAAGATGGGTTAATATGTTCTTTGGAGACAGTTTTATGTAAAGCTTTTAGCCCCGGCGTATGTATCATATTTACTGTAAGTACACGTCAAACCCAAGGGCGGACTAATGCAACGTGAATTATTAAGCACTGTTGGCATGCACAGGTCAATCCTGGAATAGACTGGAATGACTAAATATGATCGGTATCTCATGCCCGCTTGATACTCGTTGATAGCTGTGGAGATTATGTGCTATTGAGTTGTACATGCAGGGATGGAAAAATAGGACAGTGACACTATGATTAGCCCCCGAAGGGCGATGCAATCCTATTTCTGTGGGAAGCAGAGCTCTGTTTACTGCGTGACAATGTGATATTGTGCGCCTCATGCTGTCTTAATTGGAAACAGTCTCACCCCACAAAAAGGTGCATAAGGCCCTTGATTCTGTGAGGCAATCTCACCCCCTCCCCTCTCCTTCCCCTTCCTCTCTGAAGAGCAGCGAAACCCCCCCAAGCACTTCCTTAATCCTCCGGAAGATCATGCTCTCCCCACTAAATATGGTACCTGTGGACAAACAATGGATTTTTCCATAATAATAAGTTGAAGATTTCATTATGAGTGGCTAATGGATGGATGGGGCCTTGGCTGGAGCAGACACACAGAGGAGCTTCCTTTTGATCAACAGCATGAGGTTAATCCATGGTAAGAAGTAATGGAGGTTTGCAGAGAGACAGAGACGGGGGGGTTGGGGCGGTATTGAGCTGGGTTGAATTTACAGCTGAGAGGGCTCAGTAAAAGGATGATTTTTAGAGCCTCTCGCTGCGTATTGAAGGGAAGACTGTCTGACAAGTCATCAATGAGGCCCTGGCGCTGTACTAAACTAATGAAAGCCGCATTTGATCTTCTCCGAAGAGGTTCAATACCACTCTCGCTATTATTTAAGTCCTCAGCTTCACCCAAACCTGTTTTCAAATCCACGGAAATCATTAAATTGCGCAGTGGAGTAAACTCTGTTTGTGTATCCGAGGAGGAAATAATCTAAACTGCTTATAATGTATCCCTGTTGGATGCATTGTTAACACTTATAATAACAATTATATAACTATCCCTTATAAATACTGTAATTAATATATCATTCACAAACTGTTAGTTAAAGGGGCTATAGTCAACTTTTTCATTGTAGGGCCGGCACTTTGTTTACATCCTAGTCTATAGACTAGAATGTAAACAAAGTGTCGGTCTGACAGTGGCCAAAATGACTATTTCATCATTATTTTACGCTTTTTGTGGTCATTTTTGAATAGAAACACATTTATGAAGCTTATTTTTTTATAAAATATTTTTGAAATTTTATTTTTATTTTAGCATCTGTTTTACAAGAAAAAGTTGACTATAGCTCCTTTAATTAAAATACATATTTGTTAATATATAGGTTATTAAGAACTTTCAGTACAAGGGAACCCTCTGCTGCCAGCTCCCCCTAAAGGCAACACCAGAGCCCTCTTAGTCACCTAGTACTACACCAGCACCCTCCCTGCACCTACAACACCAGCTGGCCTTCTACCATGGGAACATCTAAACACAAATTAATACATGCATATGTTTAGTAAATATGTTAAGAACATGTCAGTAGTTTATAACAAGTTTATTTGACTTATAAACTACTGAAGTAACATTATCCACGTGGATTAAAATCCTTTTTAAAGCAGTACTCCCTCCTTTATTTGGATACAAGACATTTGGATAATACTGAGCTCTGTGTTGGAGTTTGTTATAGACTTTACCTTCTCCATGTATTGTATACAAGCCAAGCCATCACATAGTGAGCAATTGATAGGAAAAAAAGTTATTTTGGGGTGAAGTACTTCTTTAAGGTCAGTGATAGGCGATTTCTTTCTTCTGTCTCATTGCCTGGAAATGATTATCTGCCATTGTCATCACAGCTCGTGGCAGCTAGCACATTCTTTTTTATGGTGTGGCACCTACAGTAGTGCGAAAGCCATCTAGAAGAGTGTGTATCTGTCTGTATGTCTGTGGCTAATCACATGAACCACTGGACTGATTATTGCCAAATCTCTTGCACACAACTTCCTTGGCCATGGAAATAATACATTGCTTATATTTTCTAAATATATTTCACATTTTGTGAATTCATTTTCTCAGATCTACCATCCCATTGTCCCTCCTTATTTGTGTAAGAATGACATCATCAACATGACATAATAGTCATGATGTTGTCTGGAAGTACAGACTGCTCCAGATTGTACTGAATAGACATTCGTTTTTATTGGTGTTCAAACCATATACATGTATTTGCTCCATAGATGTAACATGACTAAGTGATACAACCTTGCCTCTGGACAAGTCCCAGATACCATGTGCTTGAATCATATGTGGGTGTTGATATCAACTTCATGTACTCCACTGTGTAAGTATCATCACCTATACACCCCAGATGTATGTGATATATTCTCTCAGCACATTAGTGTGGGCCATGCGCACAGAGAGAACCTCAAGGGAATGTTCTCTTCCAGCTATCACTGGGGGAAACTGCATTCAGCGCAAAGACACTGTGTTGAAGACATGCACATGAATTTGATTCCCTGGCCCTGATGTAGCTCCTCTTTATGGTTAGTAGCGACTTTAAGCCAGATGATTTTCAGGACAGCAACGCCAGGCGGACTATGGCTGCTATGACGTAATCGCCGTAGCGATCAAAATGGTTAAGCAAAGCCTCGGCGGCGACTGGTTCCCACCCCTTTCACTGAACGCTTTGGTTCCCATGGCGACGCGTACACGCAGCAGACGGAGTAGGTGCTACGTGGGAAGGGACCTTCTGCCGTAGTAGAGACGGCTGGGGCGACGGCAGGTTTATCTATCGAGCGTGGATCATTTCCGTTTACCGTTGTCATCTGCCGTTGCCGTAGCGTTGCTTACGGTCGCTATTTCCTAAGGAATACACGTCATTCCCCACTGCCACAGTATCACTACATTTTGTTCTCCCAGATGTTCTGTGCAGTGCAACATTGCACACAGGGCCACTGTAGTAAGTGAATATGTCATGGTTCAAGGTTTCCAGCATTTTAGTTTTTCCCCTGGTTTGATCGATCACAAGCCTAGTTGATTAGCAGCGTACTGCCAGTGGCCTTGTGGCAGTCTAGGGTTGGGCTGGCTACAATCTTTGACGATTTGGACCCAGGAGAACTAGCTGCCATTCAAGTGGCATTCTGAACGTCTATCGTACATGTAGAAAGAAGTCCACATACACCGATGCACTCAGTTGTCCGTCAAGCCTTGTTCGGATGAAGTACTTCGTTACTTTCCACCACTGCAGAGGGGACAGCTCCTTGACCCTTGCTGACGTCGCTGACACACGCCCACTGTCCGTCTATGGACTGCTTCCACAGAGTTACCTGGTCCTCCCCTCCAGAGACGGCCAGGATGTGACCGGTGACGGACCAGCTCACGTGCCACACTACATGGTTGAACTTATGGAGCAGCTTGACCTTCCAGGAGCTCCCCGTCAGGTCGTCACATGTCCAGATAAACACCCGACCATCCTGCGAGCAGCTGGCGATGGTGCTGCCAGGCAGGCCGATGGACGGAGCCCAGGCCACGTCTCTCACCCAATCGCTGTGAGCCTCCAGCGTTTGGTCTTCCCGCCATTGGCCGTCCTCCCCCTCCTTCCATAGTTTGAGCAGGTTGTCGCAGCCGCCAGAGACAAAGCGTTTCACATGGTTGGGTGTCTGTGCCGTCGTCGGCTGAGTGATCAGGCTGCCCGGGACCACCGCCGGAGCCCAGCTCACCGTGTTGCAGCCAGTCGCGTGTGCGCCACCGATCTTTCTGACGTCCGACAGCCGGTCTCCAGAGAACGTGAGCAGGGAAATGCCACCGTCGGAGCTCCCACAGGCCAGGATCAGACCAATGTCATTGGGACCCCAACACACCGAGTTCACTGATGACTCGTGTCCTGTGTATTCGTACATCTTGCCCCACGTTCCATTTTCTCCTTCTCTCCAAACGATGACCTTGCGGTCGTAGGAACAGGATGCCAGGAGGCTGCCGTGCGCGGGATGGGACCATGCCACCTGCCACACGGGACCATCATGGCCTCGAAGGTCCGCCACCAGAATCTGCCCTCCATTCCTTACATTAAAGATCTTCACGCTGTGGTCAGAGGAACAGGTGGCCAGTCTGGTTCCATAGTAGTCCATCTGAGCGTCGTGGATCATGTCCTCGTGGAGGGTGTCCACCGTGTTGATGACCGAATTCATGACTTGGTTAGGAGACACTTTCAATCAATAAATCCTCAGAACTTCCCGTCGTACCCGTCGTATTTAAATGAACGGACGTCCTATTTGGTTTAAGTGGCCAAGCAGGAAACTGAATTGTACTTTTGCACAACTACTTATATACAACACACGCAGATTGCTAATCCACAAAGCTGATTGGTTAGGGTTGACCAATCAGGGAAGACAATGCCTATTGTTCTTTCTACTACGGCAAATTGAGCACAATTGAATCCTAGCCGAATCTGGAAATCCCTAGGAATCTGTTCAGATGAATAGTATTATTACCAGCTTGCAAAGCTGATCTACAGATAGTCAGCCGATGACATCATCCAGTGCCAAAATCTCCAGAATTTTTACCATATATGGCTAAAAAGCAGAAGAACAGGTTTGAATGTATTTATTATTAGATATTATATCTTACTATTTATATTATTATCTATCTATAAATGCGACAAATCTCTGTCTGTTTGTTTGTTTGTAATCCGCGTATCTCGAGAACCGTTCGTCCCACCGGCTTCAGATTCGGCACGCGCGTTCCCCGCCGCCGCGCGGAGTGCAGTGCCGGGCCTCGACCCGACTCGCGGTTTTCCGAAACCGGCGCGAAACGTTCGGAATCTCCTTATGCGGAGCTGATTGTTGACATCAGGCTGTTCCGGAGGAAGCGCTGACTCATTGTGACATCACTTCATAAAAGGCTCTGACATCACGTACGCCACATGAGTCAACAAAAAATCTCTGTGAATGTGTATGTATGTATGTAATCCGAGTATCTCTAAACCATTCTTCCCACGTTCTCCATATATGGGCATAAAATGAATGCCCGTATGCGGAACTGATGTCTGACATAAGAGTTTTCCGCAACCAGTACTGTGTGTGCAGAGATCTCCATATATGGGCATAAGGGGTATGGGCATAAAATGAATCCCCGAATGCGGAGCTGATGTCTGACATCAGAGTTTTCCGCAACCGGTACAGTGTGTGCAGAGATCTCCATATATGGGCATAAGGGGACAATGGCAAACAGATGGTCAAAACGGGTCCTATGACAACAGGTATATTGGGGTTTGCATTAAAGGGTGGGGACAAAGGCTAACAGAAGGCAAACAGATGGTCCAAACGGGTCCTATGACAACAGGTATATTGGGGTTTGCATTAAAGGGTGGGGACAAAGGCTAACAGATGGTCAAAACGGGTCCTATGACAACAGGTATATTGGGGTTTGCATTAAAGGGTGGGGCAGGCATAAAATGGACGCAAATAGACAGATATCTCCATATATGGGCATATGGGCATAAAATGGACCCAGAACTATATCTGCAGTGATCTCCATATATGGACATAAAATGGACGCCGACAGACAGACAGATACAGATATCTCCATATATGGGGAACTGATGTCTGACATCAGAGTTTTCCGCAACCAGTACTGTGTGTGCAGAGATCTCCATATATGGGCATAAGGGGTATGGGCATAAAATGAATCCCCGAATGCGGAGCTGATGTCTGACATCAGAGTTTTCCGCAACCGGTACTGTGTGTGCAGAGATCTCCATATATGGGCATAAGGGGACAATGGCAAACAGATGGTCAAAACGGGTCCTATGACAACAGGTATATTGGGGTTTGCATTAAAGGGTGGGGACAAAGGCTAACAGAAGGCAAACAGAGGGTCCAAACGAGTCCTATGACAACAGGTATATTGGGGTTTGCATTAAAGGGTGGGGACAAAGGCTAACAGATGGTCAAAACGGGTCCTACGACAACAGGTATATTGTGGTTTGCATTAAAGGGTGGGGCAGGCATAAAATGGACGCAAATAGACAGATATCTCCATATATGGGCATATGGGCATAAAATGGACCCAGAACTATATCTGCAGTGATCTCCATATATGGACATAAAATGGACGCCGACAGACAGACAGATACAGATATCTCCATATATGGGCATAAATGGACACAGGCAAACAGATGGTCAAAACGGGTCCTATGACAACAGGTATAATGTGGTTTGCATTAAAGGGCGGGGCATTCATTCTCTATTTACATCGTTCCCGAGTTGGCCAGGTCGCCGACTAGACGCTGGGCCGCCCGAGCTTCTAGTTATATAAATGGTAGACGGAATTTAGTTCCCAGTGGTTTCCACAAGGCCACTAAACTGCTCCACAAGGCTAGTCCACGAGGCGCAAGCTGGTATAAAAGGACTGTGTCATTGTTGTTACTAGACTGTTGTCTGTCTGTCCTTGTCCCTTTTATGCCCATGCCGATTTATGGAGAGGCCCAAATATGGGCATATTGGTCAGATCAGTGATTATGCACAACCAATCAATGCCTATATATGGGCATAGCAGTCTGATCTTCAGTTCTGGACAAACGCTGATCTGACCAACGCCATGCCGGCCATGCACCGCAATCTTCGGGTCCTCCGCAATATGCACCACGTTTGAAGTCGATTGTTTGGACGCTTCTCGAGATGCGAGGAGGATAGATACATTCAACTCATTCACTCACTTTTTGTGAATTTATAGAAGGATTTAATAATATAATCTGCATACAGTATGTATATAATGCATTGGTTACATATGATTTACAGTTGATTTCACAAGTATGTCAGCTATTTTCCTTGCACAATGTGCTGTGCAATCGAGTACAGTAGGCCTATAGCTCTCTCCTGCAAGTGACACAGAATTAGCATACTACTTCTGGCTTGGGTGTGAGCTAGTCTAAAGGATTCCATTTTTAGTTTCATAATGAGTATTTTCTCCTTGTTTTACATTGTCTGGGGAGGCCACTTGAAATGTGGACACTCCACAATGAATAATAGTCTGGTTCTCTGCAGCATAGATTTCTCCCAAATAAAACAACAACACAGAAACCTGTTGTATTATTTTCTCATTGAAGCACCATAGAAATGTCAACAATTCAACTTCACCTTTATTGTCACATCACAAGTTTACAGGAGCAATAGAACGGGGGATTTATTTATTTAAGCTCACAACTGTTTACAGTTTCCAAGAATAGAGTCATACGGGTAAAGAACAGAGGAAGGCGGATAACTTGCAGGCACAATGTCAAATATTCATACATTAGAGCTCAAACATCGAGGGCCGTCCTGACCCGACCGGCGACTGCCCTCGAGCGAGAGAGAAAGAGACAGGCAGGCGATGAAAGATTTGTCCTGAGAGCCGTACCAGGGAGCAGGGCATGCGTCATCTTCAGACTTCAATGCTGCATGGGGGCTCCACCACAAGCAAAACAGGCCCATCCTCGCACTTGAACTGGAGTGTTTCAAGGTTAGGTTAACTGAAACATGTTGAAGTAATAACATAAACACTAGTGATAACCAGGGCAGCTTGGGGAGATTTCAGTAATAAATCTGAGCCCATAGAAGGCCCTGAATGAAATGCGTGATGACATCCAGGGCTGTGGTTGTCATGGTTAAAAGTTGCCCAACCCTCCACCCATGTACTCGCTTCCTCCCACTGGTGTAAAGTAACAATTTATTTAGTAGCCTACAATTTTATTTTTACTTTACTGGGGTATTTCCAATTCTCCAATACTTTTTTACTTCTGCTCCACTACATGTTAGGGACAAATATTCCTACTCTACAATTATTTGTAAACTTTAGTTACTATTTACTTTGTAGATTTGGGTTGTTATTACAAAGCCTACATTAAACACTTCAGCCCTATACACGTTTTTTGGCCAAGAAATTGCGACGCATTGTGAGCTTGTAGATCTGCTATTCTAAAAATATCTTATACATTTTATACATTTCAATCGGACATTCTGCATCAGCACTTTCTACTTTTGGTACTTTAAGTACATTTTGATAGCAATACCTTTGTATGTTTACTTAAGTAGATTTTACATGTAACATACTCTGCAGTATTGAGTACTTTTACCACCACTGCTTCCGCCACTCCTCTACCCCTAATTATGCAGCTTTCCCCCCCACTTCTCCCTACTTACATTTGCATATTCCGTTCATCCTATGATTTTACTCATGTCTGGCATCGTGTTGCTTATCTTTTTTTATTGTTTTGTTTTATGCAAAGTGGCTTTTAACACTGTTTAGAAAAGTGCTATATAAAAAGAGTTTATAACTATCATTATTATCCCCCATTACAGCAGTAGCCATTACAGCATTATATTCTCTTAAAAATAAAAAAGTCATATATTTTCCACAAGATTCACAAATGAGCACCAGATTTCTCCCTACAGTATGTGCGTTCTGAAGGCTAAGGTGTTGAAAATAACAACGACAGTGTTTACGAACAGAGTATGGCTATACCGTCACCACAATAAAGTTCAGTACCTTTATTAAATAATACAAATAATATTAACCCTCTAAGGCCCGCATTAAGAAATACTTGAAATAAAAAATTGAAAAAAATCAGATGGTGTTGTAGGAGTCCTATTCAGAGGAAAATGTAATGTTTTTTTCAAAAAAATGTTTTTGTAAGATTTTATAGCCATAAATCAAAAATCATAAATCATGCTCTAATTTACATATGGGGGATATTTTTCAAAATAATAACATATGTACATGTTCTAGACATTCTAATGATCACCAAAAAGAATAGTACAGGCATTTTACTTATGTTTTTTTGAGGTATAGCTTCCATGAAAAAGTGAGATGTTGTTCGTCAAAACTCTGGAATTTCAGCGGGTGTGGCGGGTGTGAATGTCAGCCACTGTGGGGGGTATTTATATGCAAATATTGTGGCCAATGGCATTGTAATACTAAACAATAGAATCCAATGGTGGTGTTTAGGTGGTAGGGGGAGCTAAAATAAAATGATTTAAACCTTTTTTTGGATAAAATACAAACGTTGTAATATTACAACCGTGGGCCTTAGAGGGTTAAAGGAGTAAAAATGACTTATTTTCTATCAATTACACACCCAATGAAGCCTGAATTTATGGAGATTTATTTTGTTTCGCGTTCCTGAGCCAATAATTTGATGACCGGCGGAGTCTCCAGTAGGAGTCTCCTACTGACCGATGACCTGGTCAATGAATTATTGGCGTACAGTTTTCTGGAGACCCTATCTCTCCAGAAATAGGGTCTGGAGAGATAGACTGTCAAACCTTGACACTGTTTTTCATGTCAAGGTCAATTTGGCCGCGGATTCTCATCTCAAAATATTTTGTTCCAGAGACTCCCAGAAGCAAAAATGATAATATATATATATATATATATATATATATATACTGTATATATATATATAATTGTATGTGTATATACTGTATGTATATATTATGTATATGTATACTGTATGATTATCTATATGTATAATTTTATATGTGTATTTATGAGAATGCTTTTTTGCTGAAATCTAAAGTGATACAGATCCTTTGGTCTTAATGAGTTATTATCAGAGTAAAGCTTCATTTATGCTCCATCGTATGGCGCTTGACGCCAAAAATAGCAGACCTGCAGCCACAAGTTCACAACGCATCACGGAAGTACAGTGTAAATCAGGCTTAAGGTCACTAGACTGTGACGTCTCTTCCCTCTCAAGATGAGCTGGTGTACAAAGTAGTAAGTGTCAGCTAAGGACTGGTGGCTAAAGGAGAGGTCAACAGGTCCATTGTAGAAACACAACTCCCAACAGAAGGACAGGAGGTTTCAGTGGGATGGCTGTAGAAGGCTGTCTGAGAGGGGAGATGGGAGGGTTAGAGCCAGAACAATATATCGGTCTGGAAGATATTTTGACACTTTTTTTGTGGCTGTATTAGAATTTATTTAGATTTTTTTCTGTTATATTTGTTAGGCAATATAGTAGGTAATAAGTGGTCTGCGGCTCCCCAAAAATTGGGATCAGCATTTGACCCCAAAATCCTAAGTGTTAATTCAACAACAACAAAAAAGGTACTCCATTTGGGTCCATTTTTATAACCCATCTGGGTACATTTTTACACACAGAGTTAAATGAACACTGAGGTCTTTACTGTGTAGACAGAGGAAGGGGAGGGAGAGATGAACAAAAGCAGATAGGGGAGGGAATGGAGAAAATAACACAGAGAGGGATGCATTCTGGCCACTGGGCCATGTAAGGGTTGGTCCTGCTAATCCTCACGTATATATTCCCCTAATTAATCCTGATTACCACTTTTTAATCGGCCTGCTCAGGCCCCCCTGGAATGAAGTGTCACTTCCTAATGAATTAGACCTGCAATTTACAATTGCTGCACTATTCCCTCTATTGGGTTTTTTTCTTCTATCCCTTCTCATAACGCGTGGGAGCCCCCCGCTCCCAGTGGCGTGTGGTCTCACTCCCTGCTAGTTAACTGCTAAATGCCCAGGTCACACCTGCACCCTTTTATGGGTGCCTGGAAATCAGGGGAGTTTAGGGCTGGGTCTGTGGGGGTGGGGGTGGGGGAGGGTGGAATTTGTATTATGAAGAGAGTGGTCTATCCATCCCTCCTGTTAAATAAACTGTAGGGTAAACACAGATATTGGTATAAGATAAATGGGGGGGGGGGGGGCTGATGTGAAATACGTGCAGTTTTCAGATGATAAATATGAGCTAAAGAAAGAAAGAAAAAAGCATTGTATCTTCACAATGCCAGATATAGCGTTACGTGGAGAATGGAAGACTTCATTGGGCCTCACTGACGCCCTGGTTTCATAGATTTAAGTGGCTCCTCTGCTCTGCAACCAATCCTACTGTATGTGCGCTCTTCACCTGCCAGTGAAGGTGAGAAGGTTTTAGACACAGTTACATAACTCTCTTACTTTTGCCATGTGAAGGCATAATGTGACCAGCCTCATCTGAAAGCATAATGTGACCAGCCTCTGTCACTTTCAAAGTCAATGAAATGCGTTTAGGTGCAGGGAAGGTAAACCGACAGATAGCTGACCTGGCCTTTACTTCCGGGTCAGCGGCTGGTGGCAACCAAGCGGTGCGAGGGACCTCAGCGGTTAATGAACTCTGTCCCCTTGTGGTCGGTCGGGGCCCTCTGCTTCCCTCATTTGAGTCGATCCATCCCTGGGAGATGGGATCCTGTGAAGCAGTGATTGTTTCCACGATTAGGTTGTGGGAGAGGAGAGCGGGCCGGGGCCGCAGATGCCCCTCCTATGGAATCGCCCCCTGCAACAGAGCACGGCCCCGGCTGAAAAACAATAGCCAGCTGTCGCCCGCCGGCTGATGCGCCTTTGATCAGCCAAATGAAGGCTGCTGGCATTTCTTATGGAGGTGGAGATTGCTTATCGATCTATATCAAAATATTCATGCTAATCCCGGGGCCGGCGGAGACTATTTTCAAGCCGGGTTAGCAATCAGAGCTGCCGTCCTGTCTGGAGCAATTCGCTGATCTGGGAAGTCTAATCAGCCCAGGGTCCTGCAGTCAAATGCACTTTGCCGTTTAAATTTGGACCCCTGACATTGATGGAGGAGTCCAGAGAAAGGTGTTGACAAACCAAATTGTTTGTTCCAGCACTATTTTGCCAGAGATCAAGTCCAGAGTAATGCGCAGTGAATTTGTTCATTACTCGCCGTGGCTGGAGAGGGGCTGAGAGGGGCTGGGGGTTTCACCCACTCTCCACCACAGTCAAACCTATAGGTTAGAGTGTGTGTGTGTGTGTGTGTGTGTGTGTGTGTGTGTGTGTGTGTGTGTGTGTGTGTGTGTGTGTGTGTGTGTGTGTGTGTGTGTGTGTGTGTGTGTGTGTGTGTGTGTGTGTGTGTGTGTGTGTGTGTGTGTGTGTGAGGGCTGTTTGCAGTTGCAGGGTTAGTGATACTAAAGCAGGCAGGTTTACTGGAGCGCTGGGAGCAGTCTGCTGGCTCTGTGTTCAGTGCACTTGTTCAGAGGTTTGTTTGTCTGGATTGTGTGAAGCTGGCTGTGAGAGCTGTCATGGGATTCTCAGTGGATGTGGGAGTGCTGCCTACGATTGGATGTGTATATTCATTACATTGAGTCTGGTGCATGGTGTGGTGTGGAAGGTTTTTGTGCAATCACTCATCCTATTATATTTACAGGGGAATTAATAAGGCTTATACAGCAAGGCAGACTAATAAGCTGCCCACAATAAGACTAAACACCTCTGTAGTAGAATCACTTGAAGTTAAAGGGACATTACAACCAAATTGTCAATATCTTGATTCCAATATTAGATTTAATTTTCTTAATTTCTACCATGTTATTTAATTTATCTTTGTCATGATAACAATGGAAACAACCAAATGCATCTGGAATGGAAAACTGACAAACGTAAAAAAATAAAACGAGCCCTGTACAGTTTCCTGCAGGCGGTGTCGTTTTGCATGACTTGATTGCAGATTATGTTTCTGTACATGCGAAAGCCCCTCCTCCTCAGCGAGGTGACGTGACACAGTGCCCGTCTAAATCGGTCCCCAATGCGTTAATACCGTCATGCAATTATTGTGCAAAGAATTCTGCGAAAGAAAAAAAGCATTGGCAGAGAGATTATCCTGCCATAGGGCGAAGGGCTAATGTCTTGCCATATGGCCCAGATTGTAATGTGCTGTAGTGTCCTGCTTAGGGTCAATCATACATCAAGTATTAGTGTCAGGTGGGGATTAATGCTTAATGTTCTTTTGTTCTTTTACCTCAGACATAATAAGTACAGTAACACACTGTACGTCACCTATACTGTATCCAATAATATGCAGGGTTGTTAGGGTTACTTTTAAAAAGGAATCCCCTACAGTTACAAGTTACTTGCAAAGAAAATGTAGTCAGTAACGTAATCTGATTATCACAATTTAAAAAGTAACTACTAGTTACTTTCAGTTACTTTTGGATTACTGTTTAGCAAAACTCTCTAATTAAATAAAACAAGTTTTACCATTGATAACTAGACAAGAATATTGAGCCAATGAAATTAGGAAAAGGACAACAGAATCTTACTTAAGCGATGTGGCAGTACTTTACACTGATTCGACTTGATTATTTTATTGTTTGGCGTTATAACTTATTTGTAAAATTCATGAGGGCAAAGGGGAGAATGTAATCCAGCATGTAACCCCCATCATTCAGATCCGTTACTGTAATCCAGATTACTCATTTTAAAATGTAACCTGAGACTTTACAAGTTACCTGTTTTTTGTAATCTGATTACGTAATCCCGTTACATGTAATCCGTTACTTAACAACCCTGATAATATGTAACGATTACAGTTTTATTTATACTTTAAAGTCGCGTGCCGGTGTGTCACAACGCGTCGCATCGCGACGCGTTGTTGTGAGCTTGTAGATCTGCTATTTCCACTATTTTTGACTTTCTTAAAAATAAATATGAACATTTTTCAACATGGAAACGATTATGACGATTATGTCAAATAATCACGATTATGTCAAATAATCACGATTAGACGATTATGTAATAATTGTGACAGCCCTACACCAGTGTACCTTTTTACTAGCTTGCCAGTCTTTCCTTAGCCTTTCCTGCTCGTGAGGTTGTTTTTGTTTGCCGTACAGAGAATCCGACGATTAGTGAGATTATTGCTATTGTGTTCACTGACGTGGGCTCACACATTTATTCTCACCCAGGGTGATTTACCCCCACACTTAAGGCCAGACGCTGGGCTTGAACACGCTGCTGCTCTGGCCATATTTTCTATGCACGCAGTGTAATCAAGATTTATTCTCAGAGGTTCTTCAGCCATATTTAGTTTATATGGATTGGTATTATTCATCAGATATTCACTGATATGTCTATGCCCCCCCCCCCCCCACTCCCCCCCAAAGAAGCTGTGATTTGATGTAGGGCATAACGCATTATGCATAACCATATATTATGCCATTACTATTGCCGTTAAAAGCATCTCATTTATTTATATATCTATTTCCCCCACCAGGCTATTCTCCATAGTGTAAAAGAATACAGTAGTTCTGTACAATAGTCATTATGGTTAACTGTTAGGCCTGATGGTGGCGAACTTGTTCCCGGGCAGAATCTCTTTTGTCAAAGTGACACCTATTCTGGTCAGTTGTTGACCCTGGTCCTGACACATGGCATAAGCCTAAAAGACTATAACCAATTAGCCCTCATAATCCCTTTTTGACTGATTAGTATCCATAGAGATACACACACACACTCACACGCACTCAGTAATATTAATCCCCTTAAAGTGGCAAACGCAAATCTCACAGAGCCTGAAGCGTGTTGCACACTGTAACCTTCAGAGACACGCACAGTGATAGCCGTGGGGGTTAGGGGTTCACAATATGGCAAGGGTGTGTGTGTGTGTATGTGTGTGTGTATGTGTGTGCGTGCGTATGTCAGACTGCAGGATGCAAGGTGCAGGTGTCACCAGGCTTTGGCGCTGCCTGTCACCTTGCGAATAAACAGCAGTTGTGGGGAGGGGAAGGTGGTATTGATTCATGCGAGCTCGGCGGAACATGGCAGATGGATGTGCTTTTTCATATGTGTAAATAGTCGCAGCTAGCTATTAACATACCTCGGTGCAGATGGCAAACTGTAATAAAGTACAGGCGATAAAACAAGCCTCCTCGTCGATGGCTGACGCCCAGCCGATGTTTGTTCATTTTTTTACATACAGTGCAATATGTTGCCGTAGCACAAGGGCACAATAACTTGTGGGGGGATATTTAGGAGCGCTTGTTGTTCCTGAATAGTAAACAGTTTTAATGTTGCAGTAAAAAAGCTCTGGGAGTTGGCTTTGGCCTCAGATCGCAGGAGTGCCCAACTTTATTTTGTATTCCTAACAACGTGTAATTTGTTTTAGGGTTCTTTCAGCCTCTTCATCATTGAATTTGAGAGAATTTAATGGCGCTGTGTGTGTGTATGTGTGTGTATATATATATATATATATATATATATATATATATATATATATATATATATATATATATATATATATATATACACATACATACACATACACATACATACTGTACATATACATGTACACACACCCACACCCACACACACATATATTGCACCTGAATTATTCAGCCCACACTGCAAATCAGGTTTATTGGCAAAAATCTGGCCCTTTATGACAAGCGTATATATGTGTACTGTATGTGTATATATACCTGAATATAATATATAGCATATATATTTTTTAATAAATTAATAAAAAATCATACCAACTGCTTTGCTTCGTGTCAAGTCCAAAAACAACCTCCACTAGCTGTGATCAAGGCTGCTACAGTAGCTTAGCTGACGTTCCTCAACGTTCCTCAATGTTGGATCCGGTTCCTCCGGTTCTGCATCCCAACCCTACACTGAAGTAGTCCAGAGAGAGAAAGACATGGAGAGAGAGACCCACAGAAGATGGAGAAAGAGACAGATGGATATAGATGAGGGACAAAAATAGATGAGGTGGAGAGTGTGAGAGAAAGAGGGGAGAGAGTGTGTGCACGGTGTCAGCATCCAACTGCTTCACAGGGCAGGCGCCTGCAGCAGTCGTGTGTGTGTGTGTGTGTGTGTGTGTGTGTGTGTGTGTGTGTGTGTGTGTGTGTGTGTGTGTGTGTGTGTGTGTGTGTGTGTGTGTGTGTGTGTGTGTGTGTGTGTGTGTGTGTGTGTGTGTGTGTGTGTGTGTGTGTGTGTGTGTGTGTGTGTGTGTGTGTGTGCGTGCGTGCGTGAGTATAGTTTTTGGTAGTGCGTGCATCCGCACATGTGCGTGTATGCATGCATGCACATATGTGTGCACACACACAGTACATTTTAAGTCTTTGTATGTTTTTGGAACCCAAGGACTTGTCTTCTGTCTGCTAGTGGTGGCTTTTTGCAGCCAGCTATGAGAGAGAGAGAGAGACAGACAGAGACAGAGTGAGACAGAGGGAGGGAGGGAGCTGGGTGGGGGCAGAAAGAAAGACAGAGAGCGTGCGAGAGAGAGAGAGAGAGACAGACAGACAGATAGAGAGAGGGGGAGAGCGATGGGGGGGAAGGCAAGTGTGGGGGGGGGGACAGAGAGAGAGAGAGAGAGAGCAGTGGGGGCCCAGCCCAGGTGAGCGGGGGACCAGCAGCAGACAGACACAGACTGGAGCCAGCACTCTTTCAGTCCAAATGAATGGTGACAAGAGAGCGAGAGCCATTGATCCACTTGGTCAAAGCACTCCTATAGGGAGGGCTGCAGTCTAATGTGATGCTGAAAGAAGAAACATCAGCTCCACTTGGGGCTCCGGGAGGGAAATATGCTCCTCATGGCTTCAAACACACCTCTTCCATCCACACACACAAAACAACAACACACAGTGGAGCTGTAAAGCCTCAGTTATGCTGCGTTCACACTGCTGATACAAAGCTACACAGCATATTTGTATCTTTGTGTATGAAGTTGATGCCATGCTCAACTGTTTTTGTAGCTTTTGTAGCAGCTACAAATGTCGGATATACTGTACAGTGTCTTTGTATCTTCATGTCACACTGGGTTCCATTGAAAATGAATCTGTATCTTTGTATCTTTGTGTGAACACAGCATTAGTGCCAGTGTCGTGCTCAGAAAATAGCAAATCTACAAGCTCACAACACGTCATGAAAGCACATTGTGTGCTTGTAGATCTGCTATTTACAGCATGCTACACGAGTGTTGCATCTAAGTATAAATCAGGCTTATGGCTTTTGTATCCAAAATCCACTATAATGAAATATGTTGCTGGTATTATTTATTATTGCGACCGTAGGTAGCAGTTAACTATGAAAACCGGCACATCTTGTCCTCGTATCTGCGTATCTCTGTATGGTTCACCTGACAAATCACTGTGACATCACAGGTCTATGGGTTGGCTGTGATGTCAGGGGACATCACAGACATCACGCTCTGGCTTCACTGTGATGGCACACTAACAGAATCCCTTTTATGCCCATATATGGAGTTCCCTGATGTCATCAATATTAAGCCCATATCTAACAGGAATGCCCATATATGGAAGCCACATACCACGCTAGCAGAATCCATACTGTATATGGCCAAGACAGATGGCAAAGAATTGGCATGACCTTGCCCTTTAGGGCGAGGTCGCATGTCGCCCTGAGGTGTCTTACTAGTATTATCGATCATATTATTATTAATTTGTTAAATAACAAAACACTACCTCCAGCAATTAGTTTTTCCATTAAAATGTGCAACTTTTTAGTTGCAGTTTTCATTTATTTTTTCTTATTTTTTCAACCATTTGAGTACAGTGGAAAGTGAAGGTTTTATTTGTGTTGCTGTTGTGTTGTGGACACCACCTCAGTGATAACTTGAAGTGAAAATTGCAGAGTATGTTTCCGTGACTTATAGCCATTTCCTAAGAATTTCCAGAGACCTTGTTTGAATAATGCCTCGGAGCTACGGTACACGTGTTAGGAGTTAACGAGTAAATATGCAGCAAAAATGGATGTAAGCTGCTACAAGAAGCAGCGAGCGCATGTGCTCATCATACGTTAGAAGCAGGCTTTTATTTTGTAATGTCTGAGGAGCAGAAACAACACAGTCGGGCAATTTAATTCTTCAGTTTAACGTTAATTTCAGGTTTTTCAGTGCATTCAATGCCGTTATTATTTAGTCCCAAGCTCTTGTTAATACTTTTCACTGGTTATAAAAACCCACAGACAGACTTAACCACTTTCAACCACTTTTTTATTATTTTTTGTTTGTTTGTTTGTTCCCCGAAAATGGCAAACACAGCTGATCCATGCGCAGTGGTGAACTTGTGCATTGGTTAGTTTCGCATGATATTGTCATACGACAAAGTAGGGCATCCATTTATTAACAAAAAAAAGTAAAAATAAAAGAAATGGAGATACAGGGTTTCTACCTGTCAGCATCGACGATATAAAACATCCGTATTTATGTGTGACTGGTACTAATCTCATCACTAATACACCAGCACAGGTGACTAGCAGCTGTGGTGCACCTGCCGCCGCCAAAGCCTTTTTCATTTCACATCTAAAAATTACATGAATAAAAAAATCCGCCTCCCTCCCAAAATGACTTTTAGGCAATGCGTATAAAAATGTCATTATAGCTTCTCACTGAATATTGAGCTTTGAAAAGGCTCCTCTTCGGTGCTCCTACGGCCACGTGTGATTAGCTGAGGAAACCGGAGCCAGGTAGGTATAGGTTGGGGGGTTGTTGTGCTGCTTTGGGTGCAGCACGCAGCTGATTGATTGGTGGTGTTGGGCAGGAGGAGATGATTGATTGATTGAGGTTGGTTAGGTGACAAACAAAGCTGCGCCTGGCCCATCAAGGTGCTGCCCTGTCACTGACAATAACCCCTGATTGCCTCCCCTCCGTCCCTCCATCCCCTCCTCACCTCAACAATTCCTCCCCTGGGAATACACGTGCATGTGCACAAAAGCGCAGACAGGCACGCACGCACGCACGCACACACACACACACACACACACACACACACACACACACACACACACACACACACACACACACACACACACACACACACACTCATTCAATATACACACGCATGTAAACACATGAACACAAAGACATATTCTGTACTGTAGGTATTATATACATACATATTGTCACTGTCGGGCAGGAACCTCGTATCTCCAAGTTTCAAATGTGTATGTTTTTTCGCTAAGTAAAGCCCTGCTTCATCATACAAGGCCGTCGCACAAAACTAGTGAAAACAGCCGATCTACAAGCACGCAACGCCTCGCGGTTTTTAAATGATAAATACAAAATGAACAGTTTTGGACATACAGGGTTTCCACCCGACAACGACGATACAGATGGGTGACAAATGAAAAGAAAACCCTAAATAACTGAGTGGAGAAATATAAACGCAGATGCTTCCATAGAGGCGGACTGCACGATACAATTAAGCAATGAACATCCTATCATGCTCTCTCTCTATCATCAGGCCCCGTTGACCTCGAGTTTGGATCAATATGGCGATAGAATAAGATCTAAGTGATTATGAAAGAGGGTTCATTATTGGGGCACGGATGGCAGGAGCTTCAGTCACGACCACTGCTCAGCTTGGCCAATGTTTCAACAGGAGTGACTAACGTAACATCTGCATTTCGATCTATGGGAAAGACATCAGTGGATAGGGTTGGAAATTGTGGTCGAAAGCTCACAGTCGATGAGGCTGTGATGCTTAATGTGCATTAGTGCGATATGTAATGAAAAACACAAGAGCAACTCTTTGGCAGGTGACTGAGAATCAAGTCAATGCAGGACGCGATCAGTCCGTCAGCAAGAACGACAATTACAAAGAGAGGGATGTTAGGGTTGCAATGTATAGACCCCTCATTACAAAGACAACAAAGATTATTATTATCCTGAAATGCTCCGAATAGGGGCACTGGGTTCATGTGGTTAAAATGTCAGCCGTCTGGTACATTCAGTAAACATACATAATGCACATGCACGCACACATACACACTCATATACAGCATGTACTGTACCTGTAGACACGTATAAATATACACCCACTCAACAATAAACTGTCTCAGCTCCAAAGAAAGAATGAAAATGAGACAGATTGTTGACCTTCAACTCCTTCAATGTCTCTGTCTCTCTCTCTCTCTCTCTCTCTCTCTCTCTCTCTCTCTCTCTCTCTCTCTCTCTCTCTCTCTCTCTCTCTCTCTCTCTATATATATATATATATATATATATTTTTTTATACTTAGTTTCTCACACAGAAAATAGACAATCTACAAGCTCACAACGTGTCGCAGTCATTGTGAGTTGGTAGATAGGCTATTTCTGTGGACGATATAATGTGCTATGAAGTATATCAAGCTCCTCTCTCTATGTTTGTTGTATGTCTGTCTCCACGTGTCTGTCGCTCTCGCTCTCTCTCTCTCTCTTTCTCTCTCTCTCTCTCTCTCCCATTCCCTTTATTATTCACTCAAGCTCTAATGTATTCTGGAACAGATCAAATCATAAATAACCGATTGTTGTTTTCTTCTTAGATCGCTCCCACACACTTGGGACATGCGATGGTACGTACATGTGTGTGCGTGTCTGCCTGTCCTCCCACAGCCTCTTCTCCTGTGCACAATCTTAAGAGCAGAGCAGCCAATGGCCCTGGGCCTCTCACGCATATTATTCATATTACAGTTGATTCTAAAAATTAGTCGCCAGGATATCCCTTTGAGATTGCAGAGATTAGTGAGCTCAACTGCAAATACTTCCCAGATTCAGTTAAAAACACCGCACAGCATCTATTAGTTGGTTAACTCTGTTCGAGGGTCTCAATCAGATGTTTTAGGGGAGCCAACGGAGAAGGAGGGCATCGCAATTGTCACTTTTATGTGAATAGTTCCCATCATATTTCTTAGTCTTAATTCATTAAGACCTGAGGCTGATTCTACAAATGTCTTCTAAATCCTAAAGGTTTTCTGAAAAACACATGTTGCTCAGTGGTTCTCAAACTCATATCAAGGACCCCCAAAACTTCCGCAGATCCCCATCTCGAAATATTTGGTTCAAGGGACCTCCAGAAACAAAGATTTGAGTTAAAAATGTTTGCTTTTAAAATCATGCATTTTTTTCCCAAAATAGCAGATCTACAAGCTCATATGAGCTTGTAGATCTGCTACTTTTGAATAGCCAAAGCATAAAATAATGGTTAAAGTTGTTAAAATCTAAAATGACACAGATGCTTTCCCGGTTTTAGAATACTAGAATACTCAACCATTATCAACAGATCTGATAACAAACAATTTCTATAATAATTTCATTAGGACGTATTTTTTTGTGATCTCCTTTTCATTTCCGACTTACAGTAAGTGGTTCAAGGTTTTCATGTTAATGCTCCCCCTGCTCCGGTGTTTTCCTTCATGTCTGACAGACAGCCTGTCGGCCCCCGAGGCTCTTCCGCCGGTAACGTGGGCCGCTCGGCTGGGCTGGCAGCTCTGCACACCGCACACATTTGGTCGGCGTCCCACACGCTTCCTATCTGGTGGGCATCGCAGCCAGGCAGCTCTCTCTGCCTCTCTCTAATTGCAAAGCTTTGCGCGTCTGAGGCGCTGCTGCTTATTTGTATGTTTGTTTGGCTCCCCCCGGCCGAGCTATTGGTAATCTATTCTCCCCTTCTTAGCAGGAGGAAACTCAGGCGGCCAGTGTCTCAGGAATCATTGAGCTGGCAAGCGGGGTTTGCTGGTGCATTATCATGCTGGGTTAGATGTGGAGAGAGAGACAGACACACTTGGCTGGCTTTTTCCTTGATTGCTGCTAAAGACAGAGATAGCTCTTTAACTTCGGGTTGGAGCCAAGGGCTTCCATATAACTATATAGCTTTAGTCGAGTAAAGAAAAAGACACAAATAGAAGACACAAGAAGCTATGTTCTTCCTGCTTAACCAGAGATTACTTGTCCATGTTCAGTCATTGTTATTTACACATTACATGGCCGTGTAAGAAACAATGATCCGTATTATTTTGCGTTCGCTGCTATGGAGAGATTAGAGTTTCTTATCCTGTGGGGTGAAATACATGGGTAATCTGAGGGGAGATCAAGTGAGCAAAGAGCAGATTCTGACAGTAATCCATCTTTGAATAACAGTCAACAGACAATACATACAATAAGTTAACATCAGAGATGTTGTTTGATAATCTCTCTCTCTCTCTCTCTCTCTCTCTCTCTCTCTCTCTCTCTCTCTCTCTCTCTCTCTTTCACTGATTCCTAACTCTGTCCACATGCTTATAACAGCTGGTTTTATCCTGACCTGTAGTGACAACAACTGGTGTGGGACCACACTAGTTGTATGGTGGAAAAAATTATGTTGCTGTTTAGTTATATGTACAAAATAATGAATGTGTTGCAAACTGCTGGGATTACAAGATGTGAAGAACAAATCACCCACGTCCTGTCTCTGTCTCTGTCTCTCTCTGTCACTCTCTGTCTGTGGATGTCTGTCTCTCTTTGTCTGTCTCTGTCTGTGTTTCTCTCTTTCTGTGTGTCTGTCACTGTCTACCTCTGTATGTGTCTGTGCACTCTCTGTCTGTGTCTCTCTTTTAAACTCAACAGGTTTTCATCTTCCAGTGAGAGAGAGGTCCACCGCTGGCAGTGACTCCTGGCACCATGTGACCACACCACAATGTCCACATCCCAGGGACCCATGGCGTTATGGTAAGGTGGTCCCTAAGACCCAGGGTGTTAAGGTAAGGTGGTCCCTAAGAACCAGGGTGTTAGGGTAAGGTGGTCCCTAAGACCCATGGCGTTATGGTAAGGTGGTCCCTAAGAACCAGGGTGTTAAGATAAGGTGGTCCCTAAGACCCAGGGTGTTAGGGTAAGGTGGTCCCTAAGACCCAGAGCGTTAGGGTAAGGTGGTCCCTACAGTGACATTGATCAGCCTCCCCCTATATAGGCTATATGTAAGAACATGGGAGGCTGCGAGGTGAAGCCAGTGCTGAGTAATCTACTAATGCATTAACCTCCTTAACTTGGCTCCGCTGATATCTGAGTGTCACAATTAAGCACGAGAGGCCTGAGCAGATTGCGGCGGTATTATAGATCACAACTAAAGCATATTGCCATTAGATTAATGCCACCGCATACTAAAGGAGGGAGGGAGGGGAAGGGGGGGGGTCGCACTGTCCCCAGCTCCGACAAGTGTGAAATATGTGTAACTAGAAGCAGTGCTCTTCCGAGCACAGGTCTCCACCAGGCCGTGCATCCTGGTGGTGCTACTGTATAATAGGCCAATGTAAAAAGGGTGGCATATGTTCTTCACCTTAGATCTTTCATGGCAATCGGACGCTGCATGCATGATTTCAAGCATTGTGTTACAAAAATGTGTTTTTCTAAAGTCTACCTGCTGGTGGCGCTATAACAGGACAATGTTAAAAAGGTAGCATTTGTTCCTTGACCTAGTGGGAATATGTGTGGCAAATGTCACGGTAATCGCAAGCTGCGTTGATGATTTGAGGCATTTTGTTCAAAAACGGAGCAATCCTGCAAACTTTGGAAGCTAATATTAGCCAATCAGGATGGAATGTGAAATATCAGACGGATTGGACTTGATCACATGACTATAGAGATACTGTGTACCGATTTGCATGATTTTTGGATAAAATCTCAAGGAGTAATATCCAAAAATGTGTTTTACATAAGTCAGGCCAAAGGTGGCGCTATAAAAGGCTGATGTGAAAAATGCAGGGCAAAGGTTTATCCTTAGCCTCTAGGGAGTGCGCTTACAAAGTTTGAAACTGATCGGTGGAGTTATAGGTAAAACCACAAATCGGGCTGTTATAGCGCCACCATGAGGCTGATTAAAAAAAAATTAAGTGGCATTTCTTCCTCGGCCTAGTGGGAACGTGTGTGCGCGATTTCATGATAATTGCACTTTGCGTTTGTGATTTGAGGCATTTTGTTCAAAACGGCTCAATCCCACAAACTTTGGAAGCCAATCTTAGCCAATCAGGATGGAATATGCAAAATCGGACAGATCCGTGTCGATCACATGACTGTCGAGATATTGCCTACCGATTTGTAGGATTTTTGGACAAAATCTGTAAGAGTAGTGCACAGAAATGTGTTTAGCAAACATTGGCCACTAGTTGGCGCTAGAAAAGGCCCATTTGAAAAATTTAGGGCAGAGGTTCTAGATTGGCATCCAGGGAATGTGTGTGCTCACTTTGGCAGCGACCGGGCCAACGGTGACTGAGATTTGGCGCTCACAAACTGCGAGGACGCACGGACGGACGCACGGACGGACGCACGGACGCACGCACGGACGGACACACGGACGGAGGGGAAAACATACTCTCCCTCAGCCTTCGGCTGGTGGAGACAATAAGTGCATAATTATGACATCTGTTACATCTCGTTGGCACTTCTCTGTGTAATATTAACTGTAAGGTTAGCGGGTGTAAGTATGTGTTAATGCTATGATAGCATGTTTAATTGAAATATGACCGGGGTGTAATGAAGATTAAATTAAGCCCGGGGATAATCGTCCGACGCGAAGATAATTGAGTTGCAATCCTCCAGCGATGAAGAATAGCTCTGGGAGAAAAAGGAAGAAGAAGACGGGGGAAAAATAATCACAGTCCTTTTCCTAGTGAGGAATAACCAGCTGGGGGGAGGTGTTATCATTTCAGCACTCAGATTAAGAAGTGATTAATCAAAGCTGTAATCCACAATTTGAGTGGAATCAGAATGACATATGTCTGTTTTATGTAATTTTCTTTTCTATTTTCTCTCTCTCTCTCTCCCTCTCTCTCTCTCTCTCTCTCTCCCTCCCTCCCTCCCTCCCTTACATGGGACGTACAGCAGGGACGTGCAGAGAATGTTAGAGAGGCAGGGGCTGAAATATCTAAAAGGGGTGAAGATATCGAAAATAGCGAAAATAGCAGACCTCCAAGCTCACAACACGTCGGAGGTCGGCTATTTTCAGTACTTGATACCACACTAAACTAAGCATAAAAAAGGCAATGTGGCGTACATCATGGATTTCTACACAGAGAGGGCTTTATACTTTCAACATAAGAAGCATTCAAGTTCAGGAGAGTTTGGACAGGGCAATTCTCTTTAATGCCGCCTTCAGGTATGGTATGGAAAGGTGGCATTTGCATTTCTTTCACCATTGTAAAAATTGCATTCATGGTCTTGTTAGGGTACTTTTTACAGATGGTTCAAAAGGGCAGGGGCTCAAGCCCCATTTCATGTCTATGTGTGCTCGTGCCTGACCTACAGACAGTGTTGCGTCACAAGTGTAGTGTTGTTTCTGTTGTTTTTTGTTTTTTGTTTTTCTAGATAATTTTTTTCCAGAGATCTCATTATATTGTCTTAATTTTTCATAATTTTGCTAGGATTAAACATTGCGTAAATAGCCGATGATGTGAGCTAGTAGATCGTCTATTTTCGCAGTGTGTGTGTGTGTTTGTGCATGTGTGTGTCTCAGCTTGTGCTAGATGTAAGAAGGGGAGGCTCCAAGGAAAGACGGTTGAGAACCACTGATTTAAGTATATATTTCTGAGACTGACATCTTCTGCCTCTGTCCTGACACAGTAAACACTACTGCACTGCAAGGAGGTCAAGACAAGCAGACACAGTATCAGGGACGTGCAGAGAATGTTAGAGAGGCATGGGCTTAGCCTTATATTTCAAAAAGGGCTCTTTTGGTGAAGATATTGAAAATAGGCAACCTCCAAGCTCACAATGCGTCGCGCTGCGACGCGTTGTGAGCTTGGATGTCGGCTATTTTCGGTGCTTGATACCACACTGGACTAAGCATAATCAAGTCAATACTGGAGATGTGGCGTAACGGCATGGATTTCTACACAGAGAGGGCAATTCTTTCAACATAAACTGCTGCATTCAAGTTCAGGAGAGTTTGGACAAGGCAATTCTCTTGAATGCTGCTTTCAGGTATGGCATGGAAAGAGGAGCATTTGCATTTCTTTCACCATAGTAAAAACTGCATTCATGGTCTGGAGATGGCACTTTTTTACAGACGGATAAAAGGGCAGGGGCTCAAGCCCCCTTTGATGTCTATGTGTGCACGTGCCTGCACAGTATCACCTCAGTGTGTCACAGTGTGACAATAGACATATCACACATGTCATGCATGCACTCATATTCGCACGTACACACGTTGGTACAGTACGTGCAGATACCGGTTTAACCCTAGTTTGTCATAGGCTCACATTCCAACCATAGCCATGTCACATTTCACATACATATATATACCCATAATTTGCTCATATACACATTTGCCGGCACAGAAAGACACGCACGTACACACACACAGTGAGTCAAACCATTTGTCCATTTCTTTTTTTTTTTATACCTCGAATCTGTCGGCATTGTGTCAATAGAGGCAGATATGTAAGTGCAGAGCAGCATTGGTAATGATGCTGTCCAGTCATTAATCACGGGGCTCTAGAAAAAACACGAGGGTTCACTCTGTGGCAGAGTCAGCCCGGCCCTGGGACGGAGATTAGAGGCCTAATGAAAGCAAAACAAAAGCTGGACATGTGAAATTTATTGGCACATTTAGAAAAGCTAACCCCCAGAAGGACACTGCCACCAATAATCATTTCAGAATCCCCAGTCAAGTGCCGTTTCCTCGGCCAGATGCAATCTGGAGAGGGGATATTTGTGGAAGGGGCTGAACAAACACAGATTGGCCAGTATCTCCATCTTTCCCAGCGGCTGAGGGAAGGCAGGCTCTCTGAGCCCCCTCCTCCATGTCAGTTCAGTGGCTGGGAATGACACCTCCTGGCTCCTCCTCTGCTTGGGATGTGTCCTGTGTACTGTACTGTACTGTACTGTATACCAGGGCTCTTCAACCTTTTTCAGGCCAAGGACCAATTAGGAGAGAGACAGATGAAGCAGGGACCCCCCCCCCCCCCCCCCCCCACTACATATTGTATAAACCTTTTTACATAGATTTAATAGATTGCTTCATAGACTTGTTGGACAGCACTGTCATCGGTTTTGTGTAAATTCATCTTATTTGGTTTGTTGACTTAACTTTTCTATTAATATGTTGGATTCATGTTAATGTGTATTTTCAGACATTTAACCACTTGACCGTTGGTTCCGTACTAGGTCTGCTCTTTTTTCCATCTACTCCAAACCTCGTTTCTGAAACTAGCAGATCTACAGGCTCGCAGTGCAAGGCGTTGTGAGCTTTTATCTCCTATGTTCGGCAAATGGGTTCAAGTGGTTCAAATATTGGCTATTTTTGGTGACGAAAAAAAAGCATATAAAAAGCTCTGTTTATGATTTTTTTTTTGTGGTCGCCCCCTTAAACCCGTGCACTGTGATGCTTGAGCACAATGATCTCTACACTGTCATCTCTGTAGGATTGAGACCCAGATGTTTCACTGGCCGTGTGATCACGGAGACACATACTGTGTATAGTATATACTATAGTTATTTACCCACATGGCCATGACCCTGTCACAACATCTGGCAACCAACTTTTGAGCCTGGCAACCAAAGTGGGTGAGAAACACTGCTGCAGGCATCCTCCTAATGAACTACAGAGCATAGAAAGTTAACCACTTGAACCCCAGCATCCATATTCTGGGTTGGAACATTAGTCAAAAATAGCAGATCTACAAGCTCTCCGATGCGTCACCTTGTGACACGTTATAAGCCGGCTATTTTAAGCGCACAACTCCATTATACGACAAAGTATAAATTGGGCTTAACCAAAGACTTGTCTTGTGGTGAATATTTGGTCTTAACAAAGGTTATGCTTTCTTCGGAGTATATTATGAGACACTGTGCAACTGCCTTTTTTCTTCCAGGAAATTGTTACCAAACAGACATATAAACATAACTGCCGTAGTGTAGAAAT
Organism: Nannobrachium achirus; assembly: GCF_963921795.1. Classification (NCBI taxonomy): domain Eukaryota; kingdom Metazoa; phylum Chordata; class Actinopteri; order Myctophiformes; family Myctophidae; genus Nannobrachium; species Nannobrachium achirus. The sequence continues at coordinate 24,540,737 of NC_137816.1, read as the reverse complement.
GGTGAGGCAGAGAGGGCATTAGGATGAGATAGACATGGTGAGCTCGGGCCTAATGGGAAGTTTGTCTAATGTGTACCACATGCATTGGGCCGCAAGGAAGAGGAAATGCTACTTAAAATGGCCATTGTTCTAATTCCGAGCCAATCTGGAGATAATGACAGCAGCCGTCGATAGCAGACAGTCGATTCAAGGATAACTTCTTCTTTCTCTGTATCCTTCCCCTTTTTGAGGAGCTGCCGTTATGCACAGAGGGATTAGCCGTTTTGACGCGCAGATTGCATCTTTGGTATTGTGTGTGTTTATGATGAAAAAGAAAAGAATCAATAGGTCTAATTAATGCATGACCATAACATACAAGACAGCTGGCTGAGATAGCGGGGGTGGATTTATGTGTGTCCAGTGTAGCCTGCCTACATTTGGTTCAATAAAGGAACGCCGGACTGTTTTAATGATGAGGCTGTGTCGACCTGTAGTGCAGCCTGCATACAAGTAATGCCATTCATAATACCTTTTATTGACTTTTCAATACAGGAGGATCTCTGTTTCTATTCTAACGTGTGGGCTTTTCTACTGTCAATTTCCTGGCCTGTCAACAACACTCAATGCTAATGACTACAGTACACTGTATTATTGTTGAGCCGGGCGATATTCAAATCAATGTTATAATTATTATTTCAAACTTTTGCTTACAATGAATGACGATTATATAAAAAGTGAAAACAGCGGAGGTCTTTGATAATACTTTCACTTTTGATACATGTACTTTTACTTTTGATACTTAAATACATCTTAACACCATTACATTGGACATTGGAGGTGTGAACGATGAGCAGGATAAGTAGGTGCGGACGTTTTTCCACCAGGGAGTGGTCTTGGTGAAAAATAAATGCTTGCAATCAACTCAGAATCATGAAAAATCCCTAGTTTCACCCCTCAAAAGTTACTCACGTCCAATTTAAGCACTTTCTAATTTTTGAAAATGTGAGTTTTATGTTAAAACGTTAAATGTCAAACTTTTAGTGGGTCTACATGTTATTACACACCCTTAGAAACACATTAGAAAGACATTTCTTGGTAACGATTTAGATGGCAGATTGGTCAGATATCTGATAAAATTTCCTTACTATTTTGGCTGATGTTCAGTCGCGAATGCCTAAGTTGCCTAAATGCCTAACTCCATCGTACGTATGATGGTGTCCCGCGCTGAAAATAGCAGATCTACAAGCTCAAAACAAGTCAGGTTGTGTTGTGACACGTCGATTAATTACTATAAATCAGGGTTATAAACCTGACTCCGCTTCAGTCCATACGCCGAGCCCGTCTCCATGGCAACTGCTAATGAGGGATGATTCCAACTGGTAGCCTTTGACCTTTGGTCATTTTCCTTGGGTTTGTCCTGGTTCTCTTCTTGTAAGTAATGCTACACCGCCCTCCTAAACACACTCTTAAATTATTCACCACTTCAAAACAGGCCTTTGGGCCCCGCCAAGACTGACCGACCTCTGACCCCGGCTATTTGGGGGCCTTCGAATTATAAATCCATACTGTCCCTTGCTGTCGGATTCCTGACGTCCAGCGGGAAACGCAGCTGAAGTGAGTGAGAGAACAAACAGGAGGCTGGCTGTGCTCCCAGAATGCTACATGCTGTCTGCAAACCTCACTGGTCCATCATGGGCTGGGAGAGGTCCCTGTGTGTGTGTGTGTGTGTGTGTGTGTGTGTGTGTGTGTGTGTGTGTGTGTGTGTGTGTGTGTGTGTGTGTGTGTGTGTGTGTGTGTGTGTGTGTGTGTGTGTGTGTGTGTGTGTGTGTGTGTGTGTGTGTGTGTGTGTGTGTGTGTGTGTGTGTGTGTGTGTGTGTGTGTGTTCGTTACATTTGTTGAAACAAGGGATAATTACAAAAAAAATATTTCAAAGGTTATTAGAGTAAGAAACGGTGAACTCATCAAATATTTCAAAGAGATTTTGTCAATTCAACACATTGATAGAATAACTTCAGTTGCAGGTCCTATTTTGTTATGACATACAGCCACATGATTAACATCATGCAATAGGCTTTTATAGTTTGCAATGCCTCCAAACTGAGAATCTCCCCCTGTGAAGGGGGAGGGGGGCGGCCTGGGCCCCAGGTCGGGAAACACTGCCTTAACTGACCTTAATCGTCCTAAAGGGTGTATCTTTTGTTGGATAGGTGGGGCTATAAATCCTGTGTGTGTGTGTGTGTGTGTGTGTGTGTGTGTGTGTGTGTGTGTGTGCGTGTGTGTGTGTGGGTGGGTGGGTGGATGGGGCGGTGGCTGTATTTAATATATCGGTTGATTTTTAATGTGACGCTTATCGAGTTGACCTGGTATGAAATGTGCTAGATACAAATTAAATTTACTTGACTTAAACTATTCACTTTGATATCCTAAACTTTCTGAGACAGCTCACTCATTTTATTGGCCTGTGGTTTCAACTCTCCCATTTGCCGTGTTTGGGTTAAAATGCAAATAGCGCTTCACTTCAAGTCAGCACTTGGCCCGTGACAGTATAATAATGCGTCACATTGAGTGGAGGGTTGTACCATGTGCAGTTTAAAAAACACTGGAATGATTGCTAATGGACTCTCTGGATGGATGCTCACGGAATCTGACCTGGCAGCGACCTTGCTTCTTTTATAACACAGGCATTGTTCATCTTTTCCTTTTAAAAGTCATATGCCCGTTGCGGCCGGCCATTAACCAGACATTTACTGTACTTTTATTGTCTCCTGAGTGCATTGATTCATATCAGTCATTTAAGTAGTCATCTCCCAGGATGTTAGTCACCCATCCTCCCATGCCTGTAATATCATATTTTCACTCTTTGTGTCAGCGCAGTGCCCCCCGGGCATGCAGACATATGCATAGCCTCCTCAGAGCCATAAACCCCACCTTGATGCTGCTTTATATTACATCCAAGTGAGCTGAATGCGTGTGTCCCCCTCCCATGACTAATACATGACACAGGCTGTCTGTCGGGCAGGTTTTCCCTGATCAGCTGTGAGTGGGTGAGTGGGTGGGTGCTAAAGAGGCAGACAGTGTGCGGTGGGAACTAAGGTGGGGTTTGGGGTTGCTTCTGTTGTGAGGAAAGACAAAAGGAGAGTCACCTGTAGAGTGGAAGTCCGGCAGGTGCTCTGCCTCTCAGGTCTCAGGGTGTATGTGTGGCGCCCTGGAGGTTTTTTTGACTGTGCCTGCTGGCTGGCCGGCTGGATGAATGGCTGGCTAGCTGGCTGGCTGGCTGGAGAATGGTTGTTGAAATATAACGTTATAGGCTACTTAATCAACCATCAAATACTTCAGGAAGGAGACAGTGCAGCACTTATGTCAGCTCGGCCCGAGGCCGTACTTTCTTTGCACTTTTTGACTTTGTAAAATAAATCCTCAAAGTGCCTGTTTATGTAGTGTGTTTTAGCTTTAAACATTCCTGCATATTCATTCTTTGCTATGTTAAGTCTGTCTACAGTATGTATAATGTGCCTATAGGCCTAAGCGGGAATCAAACACCAAGACAAGAGTTTAGGAGAGTGGACATGGAACACACTTTAGATTTTGGATTATTTTCTTTCTTGCCTGTTTTCAGGCACAAACACACACTAACAGGCTACCAGCAACATGAGCCAGGATCTGGAGAAAGTTCAAGGAGTGCAAACTAATAAGACATATATTGAAGACAAGAACCTGGTTAATGTTTGCATTACATTTGTTTAATTATGTCCAGTTTTGTTGTTGACATTGATTATTGTGCAATTGTGTTACCCTTTTGCATTATGCCTCACATCCAGTGCAACTCATTTGCACCTTAATCCAAAACAGAAACGTGACCTTAATCCAAAGTAAAATGTGGGATAACTCCTAGCATCAATACTGTAAACTAAATGCATATAGCATATGCCATATATGAGTGTGCAGGTTCTATTCTTTTTCATGGTCTTGTCCTAATTCAGCACCCTGACAACAGGTTTGCATATTATAATAGCTTATTTAACTTTTAAGTAAAAAACTTTGTAGGATCAATTAAAGAGCTAACTAAACATGTTACATTGCATATTGTAGCTGTTAAGCTGAAACATTGTATCTCCGTATTTCATTTTTAGTTTTTTACACTTCTGAACATTTTGAATTTTATAAATATAAAGTATATAGTAGACCTAACCAAAATAAAAAGAATCACACCCGTGTGAAGTGGAGCTGTGTGTGTGTGTGTGTGTGTGTGTGTGTGTGTGTGTGTGTGTGTGTGTGTGTGTGTGTGTGTGTGTGTGTGTGTGTGTGTGTGTGTGTGTGTGTGTGTGTGTGTGTGTGTGTGTGTGTGTGTGTGTGTGTGTGTGGATCATGTGTACCGATTTTTGTGACAAATAATTGAATGTGAGTTTTTGCGATTCCCATTATAAGTCAATGGGGAAAATTAATTCACTAATAAATTAATATCAATTAAACTATTGAACCTTTCTCTTAGCAAGTTACTAGCCCACGATTCCCGAGTAAGCCGGTCGATTTGACATATGGCGCGAGTGTGTGGTGGCAAAACTGTGGGACTAGTAGCGTGCCGAAGTTTAGGAAGTTCAGGCTACATACACACAGACACACACAGACAGACAGACAGACAGACAGACCCACACAGCCACGTATAGGGAGCCTGTGTTTCACACAGCTCCAAAAAAGAGCCGACAGCAATGATATCCTTGAACCATGTGGAAGGAGGTGTACATGAACATGTTGGTACCAATACATTATTCAGGGTTCCCACGGTCATGAAATTCCTGGAAATATTTTGAAATTAGAAAAATATTGTTCCAGTACTGGAAAAGTTTTGGAATTTATCAAGGGTCCTGGAAGGTCCTGGAAAAAATAGCTATGCATAGTCTTTGGTTATTGATTTTGAAATGACAAATTAAACATTGGCCAAATTGTCAAATATTAGAGGCAACGCGAGGTGTTGTGAGCATGTAGATCATGCTATTTTCACAATGGAACCGTGTTATACAAAATTCCTCTACTCTTAGTGCTCGTCAGGGTGGGGGGTCCCCAGTTAAAACATGATTATTTTGGGGGTCACGGCCTGAAAAGGTTGAGAACCACTGGCATACACTACCTGTCTTTGGGCATTGCACATAGGAGTAAGCGACCTGTTATTGAGCTGAATTATTGTTATATAGTCCTGGAAATCGGGTTAAATATTCTGGAAAAGTTTTGGAAAAGTTTTGGAAATTAATTGGTAAAAATGTGTGGGAGCCCTGATTATTGCATTGCAGGGAACAAGCTGCTGTCCTGGACCTTTTCTTTTTGCTTCCTATAAATACTGCGTTGCATCTCTTCCTGGGAAACACTCGAACATATTGTCTATCCATGCCTTGATGAATGATATTTTTTTCCTGGTTAACGATGCCCTTCATTGTTTATTTTCTCCCTTCTCCTCCATGTTATCCCCTTCATGCCGGGGTCAAGCGTTTCCCCGGTGATGGAACGAGGCCGGACCTCCCCATATTTAACCCGGCGCTGCTCCAAGAAATGGACACCACCTGTTTAAACGGTGGATGCCATGCTGGGGTCAAGCAGGGTCCCGTTTGATTGGCCACCTCGGATGGACGGAACACGCCGCGCGGCCTCAGTGGTAACCTTTTTTTTTTTAAATGTTCAGGAAGTTTGGTTCACCCTTTACGGCCTAGGACATTTCCTAGTACAGGAGTTAAGCACTCAGGACAGGAAACCATTTGCTGTGGCTGTAAGATCTCTTTAATGACTGTCTAACTAGAAACAGGCTGGCCTAATTCAGCGCCTGGAGCCAGCGGGGATATGGCCTTGCATCCAGGCCCCTGTTAGAATATTTACTGCCTCTTCGATGGGAGTCTTTTTGACACCGCCGCAATAAAATTTACAAGGAATCCCTTTTTAGCGTGATGCGAGGCAAAGTGTGGTCAAGAAGTCGAAAGAAGAGAGAGACGGGAAGGGAGAAAAAAAACACGTCTAGAAAAAAAGAAGCAACTGACCATTAAAGATATCAATCGTCTTTGTTTATGTGGAGTGGGTGCACTGCGGACGGCTGACAGAGGACGTTGAGACAGAGAGGATTTTGATTGGCTTTGTCCCCCAGTCACCTCGGAAAGCTATAGGTTGATGGGCAGAAACCATCTGACTCGGCTGTATTTCACACAGGGTAATTGTTCCGAATTGTAGGCGCTCAGTTTTAATATATGTGAAAGGGTCAACGTTGGCCTTTTTCGTAGGAAAAAGTGCTGATGCAGATATTATAAACTATCAATGCCCTCCAAAGTCTCTTTTGACTTGTGTCAACTGTTGTTATAGTGGAGGTGAAAGTCATCGCATGGTCTCAAGAGCCCCCGGGCATCAATATCGTCTCAGCCGGGCGGTAACCTTGTACAAAACTGTTACTTTGTAACAGAAAAAAGGGAAACAAAAGAAAAAAGGTGTTCTCATTATTCTCTCTTGTTAATTGGTTAAATATTTATAAAAGCCACAGACGGGACTTTCAACCTGGATTCATTGTTTTGGGCATGTACTGTAGGCGAAATTCATCGAAAGTTCTCAAAATAATAAAAAATAGCATGTTGTGAAAAAAATATGGAGATATACAAGGTTTCTGCTCGACATTGACGGTATACTGTATGGCACTCTACCTTGTAGCATAGTAGTACTGTAATTTGTTGGCTATTTATAGGTTGAATGCAGATACCCAGGGGGTTATTTGAACCTGGAAGCAACCAACAAGGTATAGGATATTGATTGATTGATTGATTATAAAATACAGTAGTAATTAAATAACACAATACAATACTGCACCAACAGTAGATCCAGTGTATTGTTGTGAATACCAATACAGAATTTCTAGAGGCTAGAAGATGTATCTACAGACTTACCAGATGTGTACGGTTCACAGATGAAGAGTCTGTTTGTGAACTGTTATGTATTCCTATGTGTTTTACATGCATGTGTGAGTGAGTGCACACAATGCAACTCTACAGTATGTAGCATGTCGATCCTCCTGCTAAGTCAGGACATGAGGCGGGACCACCAGAGGTGATTTTGTGCGGGCGCGCGCACACACACACACACACACACGCACACGCGCACACACACACACACACACACACACACACACGTGTGGAAGAGAGAGAGAGGGGACTGGCTTACAGTCCCCAGTCAGCCACCGTGACCAGAAGGCCTGTTACCATACATGAGACCTTCCCACCCGACCACCACAGCCAGCCACCCACCCACCCCAATCACTGCTTAATAAACCATTTCTAACATGCCACCCTGTCTGGACCAAACTGACACACTTCAGTTTCACTGCACACTACCGCCACCCCCGCCACTCCCTTTGCCCCCACCCACCCCCCCACCGCCCCCACCGACCTTTCTCTTTCTTCCACTGTGGATTTAAACAAATGCAGTCAAAGCCAATTAGCGGAGAGCGAGAGCAGCACAGGAGAGGCCCTGGTAATAGTAACTTTGTTCAGCTGCTTCCTGCTGTGACCAGCCCTCATTTAAATGAACCGCTTGATAACCCTTAGAAATACGATCCGCGAGAGAGAGAGAGAGAGAGAGAGAGAGAGAGAGAGAGAGAGAGAGAGAGAGAGAGAGCGAGAGGGTGGCAGACAGGGGTGTCGCACCAAATTCTGGGCCCTGGGTACAAGAATTCACTGTGGGGCCCCTGTGATTTAACAATTGGAAACATAGCAGATATACAAGCTCACAGCGCGGCACCGAGTGCACCGAGTGCCGCGCTGCGAGCTATTTTTGAAAAATCGTGAAAATCTTTGAATATTTCAAATCCTTCTAAGATTTTTTGAAAAAAAAAATATATATATGTTTCTATGTCTATGTATTTGGGCACTGACCCCCATCTCAAAATATTTAGTTCCAGGGACCTGCCCCCCCCCCCCCCCCCCCCCCAGAAGCAAAATTTGAGTTACAAATGTTGGCTTAATATATATGTTGAGTTCAAAGATTTGCACACATTTTCACGACTTTTCAAAAATAGCAGATCTAGCGCGGCACCGAGTGCGGCGCTGCGAGCTTGTATATCTGCTATTTTTCAATAGCTAAATAGCTATAAAATAATTAAGGCCCCTCCACCTTGGGCCCTGGTAACTCAGTCCCCCCCCTTGTGACGCCCCTGGTGGCAGAAACAGACTGGGAGAGACAGGGGCAGACAGAGAGGGGAAGGAGAGTGTGAGCGACAGCCTCCCTCTCTCTCTCTGTCTCCCCCTCATTCCTGTTGGAGATCCTTTTAACAGGCACGTACCTCTGTGTCAGGGGCCACCGCAGCGTGACACACTAGTCAGTGTGGGGAGGGAGGGAAGGAGGGAGGGAGCCACCTATGTTGCTTTGATAAACTATAGTGGCTATTAGTGAGGTGAAATGCTGTAATGCACTGGTTCCCAAGCACTGGGTCGGGACCCATTTGTGGACACATTTTTATGGGTCCCTTAATTTTTGGTTTCCTACATTTTGTTTAATTATTATTAGTCAAAATATTTTAAAAAACATTGCCAAAAGGGAATTTTTTTCATGAATTAAAAACAACATTCAATTTTTGTTCTCTCTAATTTCATGAAGAAATCAAATACAAAATCAAGCAAATCCCATAAATTGGAACACAAATGATTAAGAAGTAGTAAAAATAGCAGATCCAAAAGCTCACAACGCGGCACGAAGCGACCGTGTTGTGAGCTTGTAGATCTGCTGTTTTGGGTCCATGCTCAAGTGCCTAACCCTAACCCTAACCCTAACCCAAACCCTAACCTTAACCTCAGTGAGGGAACATAGGGTTGAGGGAACATAGGCATGACCCCGCTGTTTTCACTATTTTGGGTCCTGGGCAAAGGTCTTAATTGTTAAACGTAGAGAGAGTGACTAGTGACTAGTGACAAATGACAGGTGACTAGTGACAAATGTTTTTTTTTTTTTATCACTCACATTGATAACCTACTTCTAAATCAATGGTATTTTGGTTACTTTCTACACCACAGAGATATCAGCATGTTTAGATAACCAAGGTATTTGAAAGTGACTTGACAGCTGCCAATTAAAGGAGTAGTTCACCCCCAAAATGACTTTTTTTCTATTGATTAGTCATGCCATGGAGACTAGAGTTCAATAATATTTTTAGTTTTTTGTCGCATTCCTAAGACGAAAATGTGATAACAATAAATTCACCCCTATTCGTTCCGGATGGGGACCCGTTTCGAAACGGGTCCCCATCCGGAATCAATGGGGGTAAATTTACTCGAATCAAATTTTTATCTTCGGAATGTGACAAAAACCAAAAAATATTATTGAACTCTACTCTCCATGGCGTGAGTAATCAATAGAAAAAAAGTCATTTTGGGGGTGAACTACTCCTTTAAGCTAATTTGTTGAAGTGTTCTTAATATCATCCATCTATCTTCAACCGATTATCCGGAGCCGGGTCGCAACTTAATAATATCAGTGAATCTGTACTCCATGTCTACTGTACATGTGCTGACCAGCCACACGATACTAAGCTGAGACAACAGTGTTAGAATACTGTTATCCACATGCTTACATGTGAGGTAATGGAAACGATTCACAAACCGTCTACCTTACTGAATAAACAATGCACCCATGCAGCCGAATGCTGTCAACACCTCTGAGTCACTTTGGAGCTATGCTCTTTGCCAAACGGATATTGTCGAATGGGATTTAAATGTCATGAAACTACAGTATCTACTGTAATCTTAAAGGTGCAGTAAGTGTTATTAGCTTTATATATGTTGAACACAACATGCATTTTCAGGCTAGGCAATCAGGAGAGAGAAATGGAACACTACAAAATTGAAGCTGATACATGCGTAATATCTCATGATTGGATGACATTGGCAACCCGCACATTGGCAACCCGCCTGAAGATGTGTTTTGTTTAATAAAGAGCTGGAGAGATGTATAGACCCCTGTTATTGAACAAATACTCTATAGCAATGATATTATCAGAATAGCGAGATTTAACTTTAACTACCGATACCTTTAAACAACAGTGTAATTTTAAGGAAGTAATAAGAAAAATAAAAGCAGCATTATTGGAACCATAGTTTTGCACCAGACACTGGCAAAAGGCAAATCATGTGTGCATACCTTAGTACAGCTCCCCACCCTCTCTCCTTCCTGCCCACTCAGACCGAAAACAAAGCATATCATCACAAGATAAAACAAGAAGGGGCAGGGTAGTAAAGTCATCAAACCATTCCCTTCATCTTTATGATGAAAAGAGGCAACGATTAGGAGACAATTTTCCACCCTGTGCTTAGCCGCCGTGCGCATAAAAGAGACAAATCGAGCGATTGTCTGAAATATGTAAAGTGTATGTTTGCTGAGCCCCATCGGGGGGAGAGAGCGAGCGACTGAGTGATGTGGGAACCCGTTTGAAGTGGCGCTGGCTGATGTGGGGAGGGGGTGTTTAGGGAGCTTTGATGCAATCCATAGTGTTGTTTCACTGCTAATCATAGAGCCGGGTCGGAGCAGCATTCTGGGCAGATGGCCCTTTTGTCACTGAGGAAATAACAATCCAATAAAGATGGTAATCATATAAAATGCAAGACATTGTTGACAGACCGCTTTTGACAGGCTGCTTTTATATCTCATGTCAGTCTTGGAAATGACAATGTAGCACTAGTCCATACCCGCATTTCCTCCCACTAACTGATGGCACAGATCCCGTAGCGAATATGTGAGTAAACAGCGAGTGTTTGGGTCAATGCCCATGTGCAAGTTCAGATCGATTGTCAACCCACTGACGAGGAAAATGGATGAGGACACTCAGGACAGATGGACTGACAGATTTGTCTTCATTTGTAGGATGTCATACTGTATTTCATATATTATATCGTCTCTCACCTCATTATGTCCAAAAAGTAAAAATATGGAAATGAAGAGGTTCTGCATGACAGCAACAACATGACATTTTGTTTGTGACCTGCATTTGTCCAAAATGCACTGACCATTTTAATTGTGTGCCAATACCACCCCTCCAACAGAGCTGATGAACAGGTGCAGGTCCTCCACCTTTGTGAACTTTTGTTTTAATTGGTTAAGAGTGGGAAGGTCGGAACATTTGGGTGGCGCAGAGGAAAAGTACCTGCCCACCACCATGTAGCTTAGAATCCATCTTGGTGGTCCTGGGTTCGATTCCCGCCGGGGGACGCTGTGGGCACTGGGGGCGTGTTCCTCCCTCCGTGTCATCAGCGCCCACACCCTAGGTGGGGTTGGCGATAGGGCCTTTCTGTGTGGAGTTTGCATGTTCTCCCCGTGTCTCCTAGGGTTGATACCCTCACAAAAACATGCAGTAATCCTGGTCTCAATAATGCCTCCCCCTGGCCAGCCGGGGCGCCTGATGGAGGGGAAAGGAACTGGTTGGAATAAAGTGTTCCTTCCACGCGCTACGTCCAAACCAGGGAAATCCCCACTGTCAGGTGAAAAGACTTGAACTCCTCATGCAACTTGGACTCCTCTTGCATAGAAGGAAGCATGAGGTCAGTCCGTTGTCTCCCCAGGCGCGGCAGAGGGAGAGCAGAGCCCAGGATTACATAGGCAATTGGCACTGGGTGAAAATGGGTTACAAAATTGTGGGATAAAAATTATAGTAAATACAAAAGAATCCATCTTGGTGCAGACGGCTCGCAGAGCGTCTATACGAACACAATTGGCCATGTTCGGGTGAGGGAAGCCTGGCGGGGAGGGTGATCTTTGTCACCGCACGTACTACCACAGACCTGTCAGCAGCGAATGTTGAATAGGAGTAGTAGTATGGAATCTCTCCGTCCTCAGAGTTATGGCTACTCACTGACAGGTGAGCCAGTATGGGTCCAACAGCAGTTGCAAGCAACACTTAGATTACTATTTTTTTTTTTTTTAGATTTTAGGTTTTTGGGCTTTTATGCCTTTATTGGATAGGACGGTAGACTGAAATGGGGCCTTGGGGAGTGTCATTCGGTAAAGGTCGTCGAGATCGGGAATCGAACCGGCGACACCGCCAGGCATCCATGCCTATGTGGCAATGCCTAAGTGGTATGCGCCTGGACCAGTAGGCCAGCGGGAACCCCTACATTACTAAATTGAGAGAAAACATTGGTGAAAAACAATCAACTACTCAAACCAAAAAAAGGAGGGGGAATGAAAGAAACGATTGGGCAGGTCTGCTGCCAGGAAGGCCTGTTTTAAATGGAGAGCAATCTCTGCCCAGTCGGTAAGTTAAGCCCTTAACCCATTTAGGCCTGAACACATTATGACGCGATATTTTATGCTTTAACTATTGAAAAATAGCAGATATACAAGCTCACAGCGCGGCACCGAGTGCCGCGCTGCGAGCTTGTAGATCTGCTATTTTTGAAAAATCGTGAAAATTAGAATTTTTACCCCATTCTATAAGTGTCTTTTGAATCCTTATAAGATTTTTGGAAAAAACCTATGTTTCTATGTCAGCAATCTGGCCAGCCATCGTCAAAGAAAAGGTCCTTTTCACTTGACTGGAGCTCAGTTAGTCTGTTCTTGAGATACAACTATGTCAGTGGTTCTCAAACCTTTTCATGTGAAGGACCCCCAAAACGATATCTATTTGGCCACGGACCCGCATCTCAAAATATTTAGTTCCAGGGACCACCCAGAAGCAAAATGTGAGTTACAAACGTTCGCTTTAAACATACATATATTCAAAGATTTGCACACATTTTCACGACTCTTTCAAAAATAGCAGATCTACAAGCTCGCAGCGCGGCACTCGGTGCCGCGCTGTGAGCTTGTATATCTGCTATTTTTCACTGGTTAAAGCATTCAATCATTTCTAGGCCTAAATGGGGGCCCTTAAACATGGCTACCCACTGGCCAAATGGCAGTCATTACATTCGGTCAATGAAGACAGTGAGCAAAAGATGCTCACAGGATTTCACAGTGCATTCTGGGAATACGCCGTCGCCATGGGGAGCAGATTTTTGGCTCTTGGACACCTTTAAAAAAAAAATGTCTGACTGCCAGTGTTGTTCACTACTGTACCTCCTGAACCAGGCAACAGTTTGAGAGACACGTTCTCTATCTAGAACAGTTTGTGTTGTCCCTTTTAGTTGACACATTGACACAGATTTAACACTAGACTGTTGTTAGACCCAGTCACCCAGCATATTTGACACGATGCCTTACCAGTGGCCATAAAATATTGAAATAATGACTTAACCCTGTCTGTCACACTTATGCCTTAGTGACCTGTCAGCATGCTGTTCACGCTGATGCCGAAGCCTGTTGTGCCATTTGGTTTGGAGGATGTAACTACATTTCTCGCCATTACACAGATAGCTGATCAGGGACAGGAGAGGCTGTTGGCCCTTCGATAGGCACTTAATGGCCCGTGAGGCATTGTGAAAGGCATATCACTGACCATCCACAGGTCCCCCGCCTCCACACACACACACACACACACACACACACACACACACACACACACACACACACCCCTCGCCCCCTCCTCCCACACTTCCTACAATCCAATGCCGCAAAGCCTTTTCCGTGACACTTTTAGTGACGTGATTTACACTACCATGAGACCGATGTCGGCTCTAGAAAGATGACAAACAATAAAATAAAATAAAAATAGGCGTGACGGAGCTCTAAACAGTGAGGGCGGACAATGGCTTGTCACTTATGGCACGGTAGAGATACATTTTAATTTGTTCTTTTGTATAGGGAGGAGGGCTCACGGATTGTATTTTTTGTCTCATGCACGCACGCACGCACACACGCACGCACGCACGCACGCACGCACGCACGCACGCACACAGTGAGAAGTGTGTCATCTAGCGCCGACGATGTTCATCCCCCACTATGATTTTGTTGTTGTTTTTTTAGTTCCTCCAACTTTTTCCCCCCTCAGTATTCTTCTTCTTCTTCTCTTTCTCCGGTTAATGTCATCTCTATGGAAACCGACAGCACCCTGGAAATCATTTTGCTAAACAGCTTTATCCGTTGCAGAGGAAGGGAAGGGAAGGGGTGGTGAGGTTAGAATACGTGTTTGGCACGGAGAGGACAAGTCACACCAGAAATGTGTACACACACAACACACTCTCTCTCTCTCTCTTTCTCTCACACGCACGCACGCACGCGCACACACACACACACGCATGGCACTGGTGCATTAATAACGCTCATGTTGGGGGGGGTGTGTGTGTGTGTGTGTGTGTGTGTGTGTGTGTGTGTGTGTGTGTGTGTGTGTGTGTGTGTGTGTGTGTGTGTGTGTGTGTGTGTGTGTGTGTGTGTGTGTGTGTGTGTGTGTGTGTGTGTGTGTGTGTGTGTGTGTGTGTGTAGGGGGGATGGGGTACATGGTTCAGGCTCCATTATGTGCCACACTAAGGAGACCTTTGTGGGTGCTGGGGCCACACTTAAAGTGGCTCTTTATTTTGGCTCTCATTACACGCTCCAGTCCCACAGCAGATACTGTGTATGTGTGTGTGTGTGTGTGTGTGTGTGTGTGTGCGCGTGCGTGCGTGCGTTTGTCTGAGTGTGTGTGCACGCGCCTATGTGTGATTGCGTATGTGCTTGTATGTATGTGTGAGTGCGTGCGTGTGTGTGTGTGTGAGGGCTCTGAATGCAGTCCCTCAGAGGCTGCGTTGCTAACCAAACTTCTCTCTGCGGCCCACCCCGAGCAACAGTCCGCCACGGCCCACCACTCCGCTCTGCTCTGCCTGTCTCTCAGCATTCCCCTCTCTCTCAGCCTCAGTCATAGCAGCAGATGCATGCGGATACATACAGCCGGCCCTGATTTATGCAGGGCCATTTTATTTGACATCGTTGTCAAACCTGATTACAATTATGTATATCAGGGCCCTTTTGTTGTGTTGTTGTTGATTGTTGCGGAGTGCATTAATCAGATTAGCGTTATACGGCGGAACGGCAGACACAGCTGTTTGAGGGGACGGGGGCTTCTGTTCAGCGGTGGCCAATAAAAACTCAGCTGGACCGACTGAGGCGGCGACTTGTTTTAGTCAGTGTTGCCATGCCTGCTTATTATAAGCGACTTTGGGCTTGTTTCTGTAAAGTTGCTTGTAAATATTGGTAGTTTACGGCTTGCGTTCTTTTGGGATTGTTTCTGAAGTGTAGTTGCTTATTTGGGCTTGCTTCCTAAATGTTGTTTAAACCAGTGGTTCTCAAACATTTTCATGTCGAGGACCCCCCAAATTGATATAGGCTAATTGTCCACGTATCCCCATCTGAAAACATTTAGTGCCAGGGACCCCGTACCAGATTTTGTTAAAACTTTTCCGCAAGAGACTGTATTTTTGAAAATAGCTTATCTACAAGCTCACAATGCAGAGGATTAAAGTGCTTGTGTGGCCTGTAGGTTCTTCTTTTGGGCCTGTTTTCATAGACCTGGTTGCTTATTTCTTTTGCAAATTCATCTGGCAACACTGGCTTTAGTGGCAGTGTGAGGAGGAAGTGGGAAGGAAGGAAGAGGACCCTGCATCTGGGGCCCTTATAGTTCTGATGAATGTTTAGTAATTCCCTGTTCCCGGATAAAAAGCCTTCTTATGTAAAGAGCTCCACTTGAAATGCAATAATTAATCTAGATATTGAGATCCAAAAGAGTGCTGGATAATGGGAGGCAATATTTCATGTATAATTTACCCACATGATTGTAATCATTCAATAGATATTGTGAGGTAAAGTCATATTTTGTCAATTAATTTTTACATTTCACATGACCATTTGCAATACAATTGTTTACTAGTCATAATATTAATGAATATTATTTCGCTCACAGCGCTTATAACGTGCTAGACCGCACACCTTTTTGAAAATGAAAGGTGAATGTGGTTAAAAAAAGAGCAGGGATAATTTACTTCGATTTACTTTGTAGAAATGAAAAAGAGAAAATATGATTCTCGGGCATTGTCAATCCAACTTCTATACCGATTGACCCTCTAGTAATCTTGAGTTCGTGAGAATCCGGAGTTATTTTTAAAACACCATAAGGTGTGTCTATTCTGTTCATAAATCCAATCTAACACGCCATGCAAAGTATAGCAACAAGCTTATTAACATTTGAACCCTCCGCGGTTTAAACTCACCTCACCTGAGTTGGCCTCATCTTATTCTTAACTAATTAAGTCCTGAGGCCGATTCCACGAATAATCTAAATCTGCTTTTGTTGAGAACCACTGTTCTAAACCCTATAGTTTTCTTAAAGCTGTATGTGCTAATATATAGCTAAAATCTAAAATGACTTCTAAAATACTTTCCCGGTTTTAATGGGCTAATTTATACTCCGCAGTATGTTTGGTATGTGACACACACTGGCATAATATGAAGTATAAATTATATTTAAGATGAATTTGGCCAGGGTTCAACAAAATGGAAATATACATATGGCATATGGCTGTGTATAAAGTCCTTAAAAATTTCATCTACTTACCTGCAACAGGTCAGTGGAGATGTTCAGAGTTGAGACTCATGAAATGGGTGAGTAGGTAGAGAGGCCGTCTGGCAATCAGAAGGTCGCTGGTAAAACTGCAAAAAAATGAATATCACTCTCTGTGTGTTGAAACAAACTACTCCACAGGCGCTGTATTAACGGCACTAACACCACTGCTCCTAATAGTTAGGAGTAAATGCAGAGTATAGGCCTACACAATCACATGACAAAGACCTAACAACTAAACAATTGACTCCTGTGCATTGCGACTAAATTGGTGGTACTATTGTGTACTTAAAATCATATTAATGTGAAAACAGTGGACATCAAGTATATGATACCATCCAAAATCATCCTCAAATGACTGTATTTGCCTTCTCACATTAACCCTCCCAGTACAGGAAGGGGACACTATCAACAGTGTCTTTTCCGGCTTTGTGGTCAACTTTTCGTCATTGACATCATGACATCTAGGCTGATTATAGGCAGACAGGCTTATACACAGACAGGCTTTGCAGTCAGAGCATTCACATATAATCCTCTGAGTCACGCAAGTGGGCTGGAATACGGCTTCAAACTGACATGCAAACTAGAATCCCACCCAGCAGCAGGCTGATGGCTGCCCACTGCTAGTCATTTCCAATAGGCTATTAGCCAAACTTATCCCCTGTAGAGGGCTATAGAGACTCTTATTGTAACCAAGGTCAACTCGTTGCCTGGATCACACAGGATGTTTACACTTCACCACATGAACCCTAGCTAGAGTCCCTTTTTTGGGGCATGTCATAATAATAGACAAACATTCGGGTAAAATAGCCAATCTTGTAGATCGGCTATTCTGGGTTTAAAGGGGAACTTTTTGCACCCAAACCCTATTTTAATGAATTTGAGGTAATAATAAACATTATGTTTGAGTTTTTTCAAATAATAATAATCTTCTCTTCTGGGGATCCCTGGCGCAAAACATTTTCCGGTGGGGGTCCGTGGCTGGATACATATCAATTTGGGGGATCCTTGACATGAAGAAGTTTGAGAACTACTGGCATAGACGATGCATTGACCATCAAGCAGTGGTCCTCTGCAAACTTTTGCTGATCAAGCAGCTGTCCACTCCAAAGAGCATCAGCAGCTGTCTCTCTGTGTGCATGTGCGTGTGTGTGTGCATCTGTCCTATCTTAGTATATCCACATCATTCATTATTTCAGTGTGCATGTCTGTGTAATCGATGTATTATTTTGTTTCTCTGTCAGAAATCCCTTATTTCAATATGTTAACTTTAATTTTGTGTTTTTTTTGTAAATTAACGCCCTACTTGATCATACTACCAGCATCACGCAAAAACATCAAAAGTAGCAGATCCGGTTTTTGAATTTGAATCCACCCGATAGAGACGATATGTGTGTCTGTGTAACTGTGTGTGTAGCTAGTCATTTACTTGGAGGAACATGCAACGCTGTCACCCATGGCCTGTGACATAGCATGTCACTTCACATGATGAATGGATCAGCTTTGCGTCAACCTGATAGTGTGAGGAGCCATAATTGGATTATTTACACAGCGGAGGAGGAGGCACATCATGAGCCCCTGCTGACACCCCTGTAACCCTAGGTGGCCGCCAGGCTCCCCTGCTCCTCCCAGGCCACAGATAGTGACCTGCAGTCAATATTCCCCACGGTCCTGGACGGTGAACCCTGGCCGCGCTAACCAGTCACCACTACTGATACCGACTGAGCTGGATGTGTGGTGTTGCAGCACAAACCACTATACAGTCTCTGTTGGGTGGAAACCTCCAAACTGTTACTTTTCAGGATTCAAAATAAGAAAATACTGTACAAAAATATATATTCGCAATATATTATTTAAAAAAAGCACGGTAACATGTCATTAGGTCGAACACCCTTTGGATCGACCACCAAACTCTAACCCAAACCCTAATCCTAACCTCAGTAAAACTATGCCTAACCCTAAACCGACGCTCGTGGGTGATTATCTAACCTGCCGACGCTGTTTGAACCAACGGGAGTTCGACCTATGGGGCAGTCCCCAAAAGCACAACTTGTCATCAATTAAAAAACAGTTCAAAATATTTTCAAAAAAGTCCATAAATAAAAACATTAAAAAAAAGCTTGCTATTTTCACTAGTTTGGTTCCCGGGCAAACGTCTAATTTCTCTTTTGGGTCTTGAGATAAAATGTTTGGGAACCTCTGGTGTACGTAGTGCACCTCTCGGGCTAACGTCAGTATCACTTTGCTGTCAATCTGTGACTCATAGTTTGTGCAGGGCAGGTTTGAGTCTGTCCAGCAGTATCTGCAGCTGTAGAGAGTGGTTGGTTGTTCGGTCCCCCTGGCGAGGAGCCGGAGTGGAGAGTGACTGCTGGAATGTCCTGTGTGGTCAGACCAGGGGTGTCGCACCAAATTCTGGGGCCTGGGTATTTTAACTATTGAAAAATAGCAGATATGCAAGCTCATAGCGCAGCACCGAGTGCCGTGCTGTGAGTTTATGTAGATCTGCTATTTTTCAACATATTTTCAATATAATATATTTCAAATCCTTCTAAGGTCTTTTGAAAAACCTATGTTTCTATGTCAGGTGGTGCTCAAACATTTTCATGTGAAGGACCCCCAAAATGATATGCATTTGGCCATGGACCCCCATCTCAAAATATTTAGTTCCAGGGACCCCCCCAGAAGTAAAATTTGAGTTACAAATGTTTGTTTAAAAAATACATATATTCAAAGATTTGCACACATTTTTGCGACTTTTCAAAAATAGCAGATCTACAAGCTATGTTCTCTTGCAGATCTACGCTGTGAGCTTGTATATCTGCTATTTTTCAATAGCTAAAGTATAAAATAACTCCAGGCCCCTCCACCCTGGGCCCTAGTAACTCAGTCCCACTTTCCCCCCCCTGGTGACATCCCTGGGTCAGACAGGGAGAAGATGTGTTCTGCACAACACCACCATGGGCCCGCTTTACAGCGTTACTCTGGCAACTGCACACCTACCACTTGCACAAATGTATCTCAGGACCAGAATGCAGTTCTGTCTTGGCACCGGCCAGATTCATTTTGTCATGAAGCATTTTCAAGTTTTATTTTCGCCAGTAAAAGTTTTAACGCAGCCGGATTTTTAGCATTGGATTAATATGTAAATTTCTACGAGGGCCTCTCTTCAGTTATTGCTCATATGATGCTTTTATGAGTTTGATTTTGAAAATGAACTGAGCTGTTGTTGGGGAAACCAAATGTAATGCATTACCTGGACAAAGATTTTTAGAGTGACCTCCAAATCAAACAGGGAACACATCATCACAGTATTCATCCTGGCGTGCACAACACTGGGTCTACAGTACCATGTATCCATCAATGTTGTTTTTGACAGCCGATTTTGATTTAGTTTTAGTCATAGTCTTTTGAATAAAATGTCTTTTAGTTTTAGTCATAATTTTGTCACCTGAAAAGTTTTAGTTTTAGTCAAATTTTAGTTGACTAAATATCATACGATTTTAGTCAACTAAATCTACAGTTGATTTAGTCAACTGAAATGTATATTGGCGGGCCTTGATGGCATCGTAATGACTGATTTTACACTTGGTTGTGTGCTGAAAATAGCAGATCTACAAGCTCACAACGCATCACTGCGCGACGCGTTGTGAGCTTGTAGATCGGCTATTTTCAGCACAACACCTGAGAGCAACCAAATGACTTTCTTCTCCACTAGTCCCTCCCTAACGTTTTAGTCTAGTTTTTATTTTGTTGACGAAATTGTCAATATATTTAGTCTTAGTTTTAGTCATCACAGCTCCTCACAGAATCCTTTGCTTTATTTTACGTTCACCGCATGAGAATCTTCTTCCACCAAGATTTTTTTTTCCTGTGGTGCTCACAGTAGAACAAGCCTGTTAAGCGCCGGTGATAGGAGCCAGCAAATTCAGATCACTTCCATACCACTGTCTCCCAAACAGATTCTCTATCCGAGCATTACTAAAATCTGTGCAGAACACAGGCCTCCCACAGAGTTATTTACCCTGATTATAAAGCAGTCCAGTAAAGTGCCCTGTCCACTGAAGGAAAAAGTGCATAGCCATCTTTTTGCATACTGCATAAATTCTGTGGAAAATTCCAGCAGGATTGTTTTTTATTAGGCTAAAGTTCCCAGGAGCAGCACAGCCAATAAAAAGCCAACAAGATAAAAGAGCAGGGAGGATTAGGAAGGGATGAAAGCTGTAAAATTTTCCATATTATCTTGTGAAAAGCTATGTTCTCTTGCTCTCCACCCTCTTATTACATTTACCTTAATTATTCTGAAGGACAAAGCCAAAGTTGGAGTGATCTGAACTTCCAGCAAGTCACCGCCACCACGTATTTAATGCTAATTCAGAGCCTTTTATGTCCTTGGTGGCCGGTGCTCTGAAATACATTTCTTTTTCTAATGGCAAGAAAGCAGCCGTGGACCCGGGTAGTAAATTAAGTACATTGTTGTGCAAAGACAACCTGACTCAAGCCCCCCCATGCACCCCCCACTTCAACCCCCTCCCCTGTGCTCCTGCCCTCCCTGTTGCGTGTCTACGAAGCGCACCACAAGTCAGGGAGACTCATAAAAGGAGAGGCGAAGAGACATTGAAATATCTGAACCTTGCAAAGATAAACAAACGGAGGTATTCATTGCACATTTTATGAGGCTGTCCAAAGAATTCTGTCCTCTGCCAGGTCTTTTTTTTTTGGTGTACTGTAGCACCGACGAGGCCTTTTAGGACGGCGGATCAATTTGCACAATCAAATTAATAAGAGAAAAGAACAGACTTACACCCAGCCATGGAAGCATTTGTGTGTGCGCGCACGACAGGATAAATAAACAGGGTCCCTGAGACAGACACACACACACACACACACAATAAATAAATAGTTAAATAAATGGGCTTACTTTGCCCAGCTCATGGATCTGTTTGCAGTGTTTAGGTCTAAGAAACCATCTGGGGTGTTTCCTTTCACTCAGCTCTGTGGAGCACAGATGCGCCTTTTGTAGCGCGCTCCAAATCTTAATAAGCAGTTAAAATATTTACTGAGGTGTTTTTTTTCTTCTTAACCACCCACCCCAAACCCCCTCTCTGCGGCACACAACCACATTTCCTTCTTTTGCATCTTCATCCCTATTTATCATTATTATTATTTATACCTTTTCACCGACGGAAAAATGGAGATGTCCACTAAACGTGATTGATTGGGCTTAAAAATGCCCATTATTACCATTAAGCCCCACATGTCAGCTGCTGCCTTTGTGCCGGCTGTATTTCTAAGCTAACCAGTGATCCATGAGCACGGACAGGAGGGGGAGAAGAATGTAATGCTTCTGAAAGAAAATGCCCATTTCTCTATGGATCCTTCACTTGATTAAAAATACAGCTGCAGACACTAGCATACGAGAAGCAAAGAAAGAAAGAAAGAAAGAAAGAAAGAAAGAAAGAAAGAAAGAAAGAAAGAAAGAAAGGAGAGAGCTCAAGAGTAATAAGGAGGAGGGAATTACTGATGATGTAGAAAAAAAGGAACTTGTTCAGAATTAGGATTAATACGTTTCTTTCAGCTAGCTGAAAATAAATAAATAAAAACAGTGTCATGTATGAATGTGTTTTGTGCGAGAATGTATGCACGTATTATGAGGCAAAGGAGATAATTGCCTCTCCAACACACATGGGAACTGAAACCTGTGGAATGTGCAGAGAGGAGGGGGCACGTGAATCTGTCCACTGTTGTCACTGAATTCTGAGCAACTTATCCACCTGGCACTTACAAACCATACTATTTATTGTCACACAAACGAAACATGTTAGAGAAAAGCAGTCGGAGAAACAAAGTAAAATAGAACACCTGAACTATATAGGATTCCGTGCTAACGAGCCTCTTTAGTCTTGGTTGAAACTATTTTATTTTGTTCCGTTTGCCGTTTTAGACAAATTTAATAACACCACAAGAGCACATTGAACACTTACTACAGAGCTGAAATATGTCCTGTTTTTCTTTTTTTCTTCTTCAAACAAACATCAACAACACACCCTACACAGTGTTTACCACTACGATGGTGTCATGAGAGGAAAGAAAGCTGATCTACAACCTCACAACACATCACGATGCAATGTTTGGTGAGCTTGTAGATCAACTATTTTCCACAATTCTTAATTTGTATTGACATTTTGTTCTGCCTGTAATGACAATACACCACAAACCATCCATGTGGATCTCTGTGTTTAAGTGAACACAAAGAATCTCTGTCGGGTCAAAACGCACACAATGTTCATTTATTCATTTGTAACATAACTTAACTAATTTTTAGATGTCATTTTACATCATGGATTTTACAGTGTACAAGAATGTGTGTCAGTCAGGTGATGTTTGATTCATAATATTCTAGTATTGTTTTTGATGTGAGACTCATGGTGATGACTGGATCCGGGTGGCATGATGATTGTGTGTTTAGCTGATGTGAGTAAGGCCATGATGTCATGGGAGATGTAAACAGCATGGCTTCATAACTATGTGATGCAGTGAGTCACTGCAGTCACACGCACACACACACACACACACACACACACACACACACACACACACACACACACACACACACACACACACACACACACACACACACACACACACACACACACACACCACTGTTTGGATTTGACTTCCTGCACATGGCTTTCGCATGTCAGAGGACTAATATGGCCTTATTAAGCTCTACCCAAAAGCTACAAGCTAGAAACCCCCTCCCACCACCACCACCACCTTTTTCTTTTGCCCAATCAAGAAATATGTTTTAGGGCATTGTAAAAAGCAGGAAATTGTATTTTCACCATGCACTTCCTGTGCTGAAATTTCCACAACAACTTAGAGAGAGAGAGAGAGAGAGAGAGAGAGAGAGAGAGAGAGAGAGAGAGAGAACCCTAACACAAAACCTGAACATGCTGCTAACTCTGCGCTGGGTCATTAGTATTCCCCCCCTTTTTTTACATTCACTTTCAGCACTCATTTCTCAAGTACACTTTCCAAAATGTACCCTGAGGGGGAAGCATTTATCTGTAACTCAAAGTTACTACAGCACATTGATGGTCTTATCCCAGGGATTCCCAAACGGTTCTATGCCAAGGACCCCAAATAGCCATAGCCCCTGCATTGCTGCTGACCCCCTAATTGTGAAATAACTTTTTATTTTGAAAATAGCTATATCTGTGTGTGTGTGTGTGTGTGCGCGTGTGCGTGTGCGCGTGCGCGTGCGTGTGTGTGTGTGTGTGTGTGTGTGTGTTTCGAATTGTTTTATTTCCCTTTCCAAATGGACCCAATGGTGGCCCCCACTTAAAACACACACACACACACACACACACACACACACACACACACACACACACACACACACACGTGATGTATATACAAAACAGGGGCCGGTATAGTATTTTAGAATGTTGATTGAAGCAGTTGAAGAGTGACGCCTGCCAGGCTTCATATAATGGTGTCAGCTTTATCTCCAATAACACAGAGGAGGAGATTCCAGTGTACGGCGCGAGGAGACGCCATCCAGTGACGCAGAGCCCCCGCGCCAGCGACAGCGCGGGGTGACAGTGGCAATTGGTCTCCTGAGCACTCTATAGGAGTCATCAGTCATCCAGGCACAGCGGCAGGGCCCATTAATTCACTCCGTGGGAGGAGACTGTCCACCTCCATAGGCCCTTTGAGTTTTATGTGTGATTAATAGGTGGCCTTCCTCGGCCATTTTAGCTTACAGGTGACCGACCTGTAAAATATCCCTGAAGCGTCTGTTGGTGACATCAGTGCCACTGCCATAGTTGTACGACATCCTAGGTGTTCAGTTGACATTCTAATTAGGGATAGGCGATGTGTCACTGTGTTGTGATGCAAAACATTGTGAGTTTGTCGATTGGCTATTTTTGTTGTGAAAGTATGAAACAAGGTGCTTAAAATCAGGAAAAGACAACGCTTCCAATCCAAAACCCCTGACGATATCATGGACTCATATCACGATCATCGACAATAAGTGCCTTTTTCTGTGTGTCTGTGTGACCTTAGAGAAGGACAGTCTCCCTAAATACAATGCTTGAAACATCCTGCCACCTATTTCATAACTCCAGCGCTGCTGGTGTTGATACAGTGCTGCTGGGTCCTGAGAACATGAGAGCATGTGCCGGGGGTCTGGAAAACATGACCTCACACGCGCTCCGGAGCGGAAAGATTCCCAGAGGTCAAAGCACTGTTGTTCCTCAGTGGGGAGGAAGTGCCCAAGGGTCCAGGAGGCCATCGAGTGACCTCACAAGGTGACATATTGAGCAGGGGGGGGCAATCTGCTTTGAGACGCCCACCTCTGCGATGCTAACACACACAGCGACGCAGCGACTGGATTAGGAAACTGTACTCTATTTAGAATGATCTGCCTGTGAAGTAAATCGTTTCAGTTAAATTCCTTTTTTATTATATATATATTTTTAATGTTTATCACTGATCTGATCACTGAAATCAGATTAGACTATTTTATATTTCTGAAATTAATTGTACAGTTTTACATAATTCACTTATTTTCCAGTTTTATTAATATTAACCCTAGTGTTCCTATTCTTCCGGGAACAATTTACAAGCTGATCTACAAGCTTGTACATCGGCTTATTTTTTGCCAAATTTTGTTGTAGAGGGGGGAGAAAAAGCAGGGGGCGATGGATAGATCCCCGGTGCCGGGAAGTGTATTCGCTCCTTCTGCCCTGGAGAACCCCGCGGTCAACAACGGTACCTGTTTCAAGTGCTTTTAAACAGTTCAACTGTTGAACCTCAACGCAGCAATACAGTGGAATGCAGCCTCTCATTGGCATTGCACAGCAGCCCCGACTGTCCATCTCACTGCTCCAATAGGGCTCCCTCTGTCTCCTGCTGCCTCCTTCTGAAATAAGTCATCCCTTTTTTTCCTCCCCTTTATCTCTCCCTTAACATCCCCCACCAGCCATTACTCTCCACCTATTCTCGGCGTGGCGGTGGATGCGTTTGTTTCTCTGCGGCTGCTGGGCAGACCGTCACCACGTGGTCCCCCCCCACCCCACCCCACCCAGGCCGCCCCACCCCCCTTTTTATAGCTGCCGTGCCGTTTGTTTTATTTATCTGACAGCCGTCCCCTCGCATTGTCCCGGGTTATCAGCGCTCTCCTGCGGATCACGTTACCGCCTGCGCGAGGCTCTGACCCATCTCAGGGTTCACCTTTAAATCTGATTCTTATCATTACTTCAGTGATAAATAGGCAAGGCTTAGGGGGAGATTACTCTGCCCGTCCCGTTCCCCTTTTTCTCCTTGCACCGGTGCTGCCGGCGGCGATCCCCCCCAAACCCTCCCCCCCCCACCCCGACAGGCCCGCTGTGCTGACAAGCCCCCCGTCTCACTCAGGGAGGAAGGCAAACGCTCAACTCTGTTCCTTTAAAGATTTTGGGGACTTTAGAAAAGAGGAAAGGGAGAGAAGAAAAAAAGAAACCAGTCCTCTTATTGCCGTTCCCATGCGAATGGTGCCTTATCTCCAGTGGGCGTCCTTTAAAGCCCTCTTCCCACTCTGCTAGGCTCCTCCGAGAGTTAGTCAGCAGCACACCCCGTCATACTGACAACTGAGCTCCCTCATCGATTTTTCACACGGGTCTTATCTGCAGCAATAGTTTCAGAAAGTTTTTTGTGAGTGTGTGTGTGTGTATGTCTGTGTGTGTGAGGGAGGGGGGAGGGGGGGAGTCACTAATGAAAGGGATGTCGTTTCAAATGTAATCTGCCAGCCTACTGTTCCCAGCTCTCTCTCTCACCTCTCCCTTACACTGTCTCTGTTCCACGTTTTGGGTCTCACTGCTGCTATGTGTGATCTCTTTCACTTTGCACTATGGTTACAGTTACAGTATGTCTTCGTTGCTTCAGTGCTGTTTCAGAGATGGGGGACCTTAAAAGGGATATTTCACTTTCCAAAAAATTGGGTCATTTTATTGTCTACGCAGGCTATTGGGAGCACCCCGGACAGTTTTTAAGTTGCTTGATTCAAGTATTTAGGTATTTGATATTGAGTTTATCAGACACGCCCCCTTCCTATACAAACCCATTGTAACCATGATGATAGATTCATCGAAAACACCCGTCTCATACTGCCCTCCTAAAACGTGAGAGGGCTGTGTTTTTTCAATTACTTTTTTCATTTATTTTTAATTTTTTTGGAAAATGAAAAAATAAATACAATAAAGAAATTCAATAAAATGTATTAAAAAGTAATTACAAAAAGAAAGAAACACCCCCTCACATATTAGGAGGTTCTTATGAGTCACCTATATTGCATACTTTCCCTTGCGTATAAAGCCGTGGTCATTATTCAGAACTATTGTGCCTGAAATCACAACGTGATTCTGGCAGTTGGCGTCTGAGGAGGCAGCGCTTTCAAAATCACACAGTCAGACCTGCAAGTTAATACGTCCAGGTCTGATTGAATCATAATCATAACATTTTATTCAATGAAAAACAAAACAAAAATACACGGGTAGGTGAGGTTTTTCTGTTGCACTGTTGCATCATAATTTCATTTTGTGTGTGTGTGTGTGTGTGTGTGCGTGTGTGCGTGCGTGCGTGCGTGCGTGCGTGCGTGCGTGCGTGGGTGCGTGCGTGCGTGCGTGCGTGCTTGGATAAAGGCACTATGCTATAGCGTGCAGACCTACAGTACTGTTTCCCTGACCTACGTTATACCGTTGGTAATGTCCTGTGGGGCCATCATCTCTTTGTCCAGTTGGCAACATGTGGACTGTGTGTGTGTGTGTGTGTGTGTGTGTGTGTGTGTGTGTAAGCGCATGCACCTGTGTTTGTGTGCACGTGTGTTTGACTCTGTCAGTGGTCAGTCCGTGTTACCACCCTTTGATTGATGGTCACTAACGGCCGACCCCACTGACCACCACTGGGAAATATGGAATTCATTATTTAGCTCCCCATGTGGAGTCAAAGGTTAAACTGGAACAATGATAAAATTGAGGGAACGGTTTGCTCTGGACCCATGGCCGGACTGGAGTGACAGTCCTGCATACGGCCGAAGCTCCTCGCGTTAGCAGCTGGCTCCTCTCACCTATATCATGTGGACAGTTTTAACAGCATTAAACTGAGAGAAGTGCATGACCGGGTGATGGAGGATGCTGGTGTTAGCCCCGGGTCGCAATACCTAACCAGGGTTCACAGTCTTTAAGTAAACATTTAGGAGGATGCGTACCTCTGCCATATTCATCATTGTGAGAATTCACAGCTGCTGTTCACAGAACCTGTAAAAGCCTAGTTTAACATTATTTTGCCTTCACACTGGTGGTCCATTTTCAGCTATTATAACCTATGCTGCAGTTAAGCAGAGGGACACAAGCTGGTTTCTACAGCACGTCATTTCATACATTATATCATATCACTGGCAAAAACATCTTATCTCCTTCTAACCTTTAGTGTTTTTACGTAAATGAATGCCCTACAGTGTCACATAAAATCACAGAGCTTGATGTATTTGAATTTGAATCCTGAAAAGTTACCACATGGACATTTCCACCTGACAGAGATGATATGTTTTGCCCCCCAGCTGCTTTCCACTTCACTCTTTCTCACTAGTTTATTGATTCATTTTGCCGTTATGTAATAATGATAATGAGGCATTTTGAGGCTCCTCTCAGATTATGTGATTGACCATCACCATATGAGGCTGACCTATTGCCCTCATCAGCTTTGCCCTATTTGGCCCAATTATTAGCTGAAATGACGAATTTGATCTCCTTTCAAACGCGGCCCATACAAAAGGTTCCATTCTCTCCCCATCATGTTTGGGCAGTGGACTAACAAGAGCCGACTGGTGCATTAATGATGATAGATTCCACACCCAGGGACCTCGGAGAACAATCACTCCCAGAATGCCGTGCAAGGGGGCTGACCCCTTGACCCGTTTCAGGCCACACGGCAAAGGAAATCTATAAGCAGATTTGGGAGGCAGGGGAGTGGTCAGTGGTGGCCGGAGTGGCCCGGTCAGTTAAGCGCTATAGGAGCGTGTTTGCTGGACAAACACACTCTTGGCACACAAGCTCCACAGCTGGGGGGAATAATCCCATTGAAGGCCTCTCTAATATCCGGAGGCAGTGTAAAAAAAATGAGACGCTGTAAAATATGCAAATCTTTTTAAAAGCTAATGAAGCACAATCTCATTTCACAACAAGCTGAATTTTGTTCCAAAGAGGCAGAAAAAGACCAGTTCAATTGAGTCCCACGGTGTTGCTCTGTGGGAAACTTGTCATCTTTGAACCCTGGCATAGGGGGGTGCTATCCTTGTACCTCAGCAACCACTCAGCATCCCCCCATTGAAAGACAGGCCTGTTTCCTCCATCTAGTCCTTTCAGGGCAGGGGAGTCCAGTTCACCACCATACAGTACACACCGCATCACCTTATTTACATTTACAAACACGGAGGCTTGTATTCCGAATCCCCCCTGCGCCGTTAAAAACAGGGAGATGTACGTAGAATTCTTGAGCGTCGTCAGCCCCAGTAGGCTAAATATTATCAGATCAAAGTCATACTCCAGCTTGGACATCGAGGCATTCTTAAAGATGCTGGTACGTTCTGACTAACTTGAACACTTTGTGTCTGTTAGTTGTACGACTCCAAAGCAAGGTTCATCGCCA
Source organism: Nannobrachium achirus (assembly GCF_963921795.1). Taxonomy (NCBI): domain Eukaryota; kingdom Metazoa; phylum Chordata; class Actinopteri; order Myctophiformes; family Myctophidae; genus Nannobrachium; species Nannobrachium achirus. Next base: position 24,511,597 of record NC_137816.1, on the reverse strand, counting down.
CCGACTTGTGGTGGACATGTTTGTCAAAATTCTATTTTTGCCATGTACAGATGTGCCATTTCAAAACTTCACGTCCTGCCATTGGCAAGAAAGCAGGGGATGTGCAGAACATTGAGCTTGTAGATCAGCTATTTTTTGCTTTTTTATTACCTTCTCTGACGTCAAAGTTTAAATCTACCTATGAAGGTGGATTCTGCTTTTCAATGGGAATGGAGTAGTTTCTTGCCATTTGCGAGTTTCTGCAAAAATACACTCCATTCTTCATAAACATTTGAAAGGCAAAACAGGGAAAGAAACCTGTGGGAAAAAAATATTTGCAGGACAGAATATCAGTAATCACTGAAGAGTTGACACGGCACATCTGTACATATAAATATGACCAGAAACAGAGCTAGCCCTAAATGTATACTAGTAGTGCTGTGGTCTTCAAGAGGGACCTTTGGAGTTGCTTTGGTGCATTTGGTTCCATTTGTACACACTCAGAGTTATGAGGATCCTTGAAAATAAAAGGTTCGAGAACCACTGCACTAGTGGACTCGTAATATGTGCCATAGTGTCATAGTAAATCAGTGTCATACGTAGTCTGAAGCAAACCTGGAGACTGACATAATTGGGTCTTATGATCAAAATAGAAACAATGTTACTGTACATACTTTTTGTAAACTGAATTTAGAAAAGATTGCCACGGACATGGACAAGTCTTGCTATGGATACATTTGTCCATGCACCGACATATGACCCCTGCTCCTATAAGTAAAGCCTGATTTATATTTAATTGTACGACGATGTAATAATTTAGCATAAGTCAATCCATGTAGTGGGAGACTAGAGCGAGAGCGAGCTGCACTGGAAGGCCATGTGCGATACTTTGCAGACGCCCCCTGACAGATCATCCATTCTTTGCCCAGGAGCTGTAATTTGCCCAAAAACACCTGCCTTGACTTAACTATGGGCTGTGGGTCCTGTCACGTTTTACACCTTTACCCAAGTAGGTTGGCAGCCTTTACAAGCTAGGCGATAATCCTGTACTTTATTGCTGCTAAGAAGGCTACCTCTGCTGCCTTCTTCATGAGAAATAAACACCCACACCCATGCCTTGGAGCTGAGAGTGTAGCCATAGGGATACCACTCTCATGTGGTGTCAAGTTTTCCCCTCATATCACATTGTAATTCAAATATATATATATTATCATGTTATTTTGTTATTCCAATTAACAAAATATGTAATTTTAATTTAAAAAAAACACCAACATATTAAAGCAGCACTATGTAACTTTCCTCTTCTTTTATAATTTTTATCCCACGATTTTGTAACCCATTTTTTCACCCAGTACCAATTGCCAATGTAATCCTGGGCTCTGCTCTCCCTCTGCCGCGCCTGGGGAGAAAACGGACTGACCTCATGCTTCCTTCAGTGCATGAGTAGTCCAAGTTGCTTCTTTTCCCCTGACAGGGGGGATTTCCCTGGTTTGGATGTAGCGTGTGGAAGGAACACGTTATTCCAACCAGTTCCATTCCCCTCCACCAGGCTCCCCGGTTGGCCAGGGGGAGGCATTATAGAGACCAGGATTACTGATGTTTTTGTGAGAGTATCTACCCTAGGAGACACGGGAGAACATGCAAACTCCACACAGAAAGGCCCTTTCGCCAACACCACCTAGGGTGTGGGCGCTGATGACGCGGAGGAAGGAACCCCCTAGGGTGGTCCCCAGATGATTTTTTGGGGGTCCCCAGATGACAGTGAAGTGACAATTTAAGGACTTGTTAATAACTAAAAAAAAAAAAAAAAGAAAGAAAGAAAAGAAAAAAGACCATTACTGCATCAAAAGTAAATAACAAACCATAATATAAAAACTGTCAAACATTGGTCAAATTGTCAAAGATTGTCGCGAGGCAGTGTGAGCTTGTAGATCTGCTATTTTCACAATATTTATCTGTGGGAACTGAGTCAAACTAAATGTAATGCTTCAACTCCTATACAATTCCAAGTGCTTGTCAGGGTGGGGGTTCCCCAGTTCAAATATGATTATTTTGGGGGGGGGGTTGCGGCCTGAAAAGGTTGAGAACCATTGGTATAGACACTAAATCTTATCTGACAACAAACTTTCTCTTATCTTTTCAAATGGGGGTCCACAACTCCACGGCCAAACACTTATTAAATACATTAAATTAAATATTGAGGAAAAGCACTGGCTTAGTCCCTGACCTCTGATACATAGCATGGAGAACTGCATGTGTCCCCATGGTTTTTCAATATAATTTATACTTCATCATGAGGCCACGTCACTTGCTGACAAAGGTGAAGTAAATCATGTTTAATTCTCACGCATTGCAAGTTTGTAGCTTGCCTGTTTCTGACAAGGGACAACGTCTTACCACAACGTATAGCTAAGGGAGAGAGAACCAGAGGACATGTCAAGACCCTGTCCAACCCACACAGGACCTTATCATTCATCACATAGTATATCATCACTGTCGGGCAGAAACCTATATTATCTCCATGTTTATTTCATAAATTAACACCCTACAACACTTGATCATACTACAGCGTCACACAAAGCATCAAAAGTAGCAGATCTGTAAGCTTTGTTCGGTGTTTTGAACTTGTAGAGTAGCTCTGCTACTTTTGCTGTCTTTTGAATTTGAATCCTTAAAAGTAACAGTTTAGGATATATGAGGCTTCCACCCAACAGAGACGATATTCTGTTGATATATTAAACCATACACACACACAACCTTTGACACACTATTTGTCAATTCTTATTATGGCATCAACTGACTGAATTGTAAGCAATTTTGAACTTTGTTTTGAGACTATTATAACAAGCCAATATAATGTACTGTAATGACATCCAACATCCAGTGTTTTTAGTTTTTGAAGGGCAAGATATTGATTAATACCATGTCCTTATCTAACCATGAGGGGGTGGCGATTACAGTTTCATGGGAAATCCTAAATGGGGCCTTTCATAAAAAAAAAGTCCATGGGTACAAACAACGTGCATTCAAGGACAAATTGTTTTCCATGAAAAACTGATAAAACGACCTGTTCATCGCTGAGCAAACTTGAGTCATTATTTGCATTAAGAAAAAAAATACAGTTTTCAGGACATGGTCTGTGTGTGTGTGTGTGGGTGGTGGGGGTGTTAGAGTCAGCCTATCGTTGTCCGGGGCATTTGGCAGTCTCTATCCCGTCTAAATGTTGAGCGCTTATCCCTTTGTCCCCGACCCGACTCTTACAGTTTATTAACCTTACTGGTAGATTATTTCATAGCCACCAAGGTTGCTGCTGCTCACTCACCAGATCAAATAAGGACGAGGTGGTCCTCTGACAGCAAATTCCCAGAATGTTGTGGTCACCTCTCTCCCCCGATGACCACATGCATCATAGAATTATGGAACTCTAGCGAGGAGATTCTTTTTATCACACCAAGGAAGAATAATGATGAAAAATGATTTAATGCCTCATTAAACCAAGCGGGATGACTAAGAACGTGTTCATATTTACAGGAACAGCCTGGTGAGAGGATTTTGCACATGCATGAGAGTCACTGGCACAGTAAGCCTGCTGTTGCCACTGGAGCAACTGGACTTTATGTGCCTTGCTCAATGGTGTTCTGAAAGTTGCTTTTGGAGAGATGTTGTTCTGGACTATGATGAAACATTGTTAGAGCGTTAGTTAATCAAGATCAAGGTAAACTTTATTATCCCGTTCAGGGAAATTCATTTGGTCCAAAGGTGCGAGTACAAAAAACATAAAAATCACAAACAACATCCAACATCCAACATTAAATACTGACAATAAAGTGCTTAAAACATGTTCCTACAGGCTATAACCGCTACATGTATCTATCTGCTGACTTTTTTATTTAGAAGTCTGATTGCACAGGGGACAAAGGAATTACCAAACCTAGATGTAGTAATATTCCTTTGCAGCATCCTTCCATTGCCCCGGCGACTGCGTTAGAATTTGCAATGTAAGGGATGAGCAGGGGAGCAAGGATGCGCTCGGCCTTGCTCACAATTAGGTCTTCACATAATTGCGCAGCAGACGTTTGATTGCACCCAATGACCCTGCTCGCCATCTTGATCATGCGCTGCAGTTTTGCTTGGTCCTGAATTCGCATGTTGCCAAACACACATATCAGACCAAATGACAGGATGCTCACTACCTTGTATACTCTATGTTGAATGGTGTCCCCCGGGGGCCTACTTGGTCCCCTACCTTTCTCTCCGCATCAAATCTATTCATGGAAAACCGTCAACCTACAGGCTCACAGTGTGCCACGTTCCAATGAGTTGTGAACTTGTAAATCTGCTTTTTTTTTGCAACCGTTCGCCTATTTTCATAGAATGTTTATGACAGACCCATGTGGTTTCACATGTGGTTAAATTGACATCCACATCCTTTCTTTTTTTATGATAATCTACAGTAAGCTTCTGGTGACTGTGTTCAGCTTCCAGGAAACCCCATGTATGTGTCATCCAGACGTATGGATATGACGCCTGCATCATAATCACAGTGACTCGTGAAAATATGATTTCATACACTACGGGCGTGTCCGCCTTGCAGCACTGCAGCAGTGGTGGAAAGTAACTAGGCCTACTACTAAGTACATTTACTTAAGGACTGTACACATTTTCTATACTTTTACTTCTGCTCCACTACAGTACATCTCAAAGCCAAATATTGTACTTTTTACTCCACTACAATTATTTGAAAACTTTAGTTTACTAGTTACTTTGTAGATTTGGATTATTATTACAAAACACACTAACCACTTAATCTATAAGCTTCGATTATTATTTTTTTGTATACATTTTGATCCTGTGAAAGTATATTTTGATGACGATACTTTTGTACTTTTACTCTGGTACATTTTCAATACGGGACCTCTTCTTGGAACAGATCATTTCCACATTGCAATATTGATACTTTTACTAAGGTAAAACATGCGAGTAATTTTACCACCACTACACACCCGGCAGAGTCGCACAGCAGGCAACAACCTGTCGGTGAGAAGAGAGTGTTTAGAAGAACAGACACAACCCCCGTTGTTGTTCACTTTGCAGGTTCTTTGTTATTCATTGCCAAATGTGGATCCATACTATCTTGTTCCTATCAATGTCAGATAGCAAAGCCCCGCCGTCCGCTCAGCGATGGCATTCCTGCTGGGAAGGGGCTTAGCGATTAAAGCGGACAGGTGTTCTCGGTCCTCTGAGAAATAAAGAAAGGAGAGCCATCGATGGCAACACGTGGCCTTGGTGGAACATCCATAAAATAGATCATGGGCGAGGAGAGAAAATGGATAAGGGCTCCAGGCGAGAAAGATTCAATCCATAGAGCAGGAATCTTTGACGGGACTGGATGTTAAAGCTGAAGGCCACTCGGTGTGGGAAATGTGAATGCGTGTGCTTTCAATGCCCTTGTCATTCTCAAAACTGTCAAACACACCTGTTCTATGTCTTATTCATGAATAATCTTACTCCAAAAGGAGAAATCCAAATGATAAATCCCAAAATATGATCAAATAAATGACATGTCTTACATGCCCATTATATACAAGACCTTTTCTTGTGATCAGTTTGTTTTCCCCTCACTTAGGACAATGTTACAAATGAATTACATCAGTTCTCTGTTCAGAATTATTATTTTATTTTTCTCCAAATGAATGTAGCATTTTAGAATCAAACCCTTTACGTGTGAGCTGAAAACTAACACCAGTTTAATTAATTCGTTTTTACAAACTGAACAACACCAAGCTGTGAAGGAATTCAATTGCACACATTATTTCCCCCTAACAGTGCATCAACATGAAGCATGATTGTTGTGCACCCTTTCGGCGACTGTCGTGCGCACCAAAAATAGCAGATCTACAAGGTAACAATGCGTCGCACAGCTTGTAGATGGTCAGTGCACAACAACACAACCAGGTATATAAATCAGGCAAAAGTCTGGATCTCAGCCTCCTCTGAAGCAGCAGCAGCAGCAGCAGAATACGAGACAGTATAGCAGCGCGGTGCATGGTGAATCAGCCACTGTCTGCACTGCATTAGTATGCAGCCATATGATTCTTGGCAGCCGCGTCCCGCCGGGGCGCAGATTGAATCAACAATGTTTCTGTGTAATTTCATCATATTACACTATGTCAACCTGACAGTGGAGAGGCGGTGTCATCGCGGGAAAGCTAATTGGATCCGCTGGCTGAGTGCGGCGGCTCGGCAGCCACCGTAGGCTCTCTTGTCAGTACACCGGCGATGGACCCCGCACGTCACGCTGGCCCCCATAGCGTGTGTCAGGAGCGAGGGAAGGAGAGACCCCCACACCCGCATACCCGCAGATATCATACAAATGGTGAATTTGTCACCCTCGCTTCATACCACAAGTCGTCACAAGTGCAATTGAATGCTCAGTTTGTTGTGACCTGACATTTTAGCACACAGTCAAACCACGTATTAGGATTTGAGTCTAGCTGCCAAAGCGAGATTATTTGTTCCCCCCCACCCCTTCCTTTTGGGATATTGTGACAGTGATGTTAACATTGGCAAACTACCCCATAGTAATAAAAACAAGATGGAGTGACTGAGAATGGATTGAATGGAATGCACTGAAACATATATTGACCCTACTTTGATTATTTTTTTCTTTTTTTGAATAGAGGAATGTTAGAGTAGTGCAGTAACAATTCATATAACTTGATTGAAAAATGTATTTCCACGCAACTGTCAAGTGGGAGAGGAGTTGCAGTTTCTCAGCAGATATAGTCTTTTTGAGGGGGAGGTGGGTGAGGGCTCAACATAGTGGACCAAGTTTTGGTGCATTTTACACACTCTCCGAGTGAAATGAACACTCAGGACTTCAGTGCGAAGGCAGGGGTGAATACTGCTCTGGGCAGAACTAAAGAGTGATTTACTGTATTCAGTCTTTTCACTGACAAACAGCCTGAACAGAAAGAGGAAGAAACGTCGCTGAAGTTTTCCCAAGCATTGCTCAGATTCATTATGTGCATAACTTACTTAATAGCATTCCTTCCCTGTACACTTCACGCCATGCCTACCCACCATGCATTGCACTGGCTTTATATGCTCCCGGGTGCGGAGGAGAGGCTTTGGATCCAGGAGGGGTTGTCATGGGGGTTGTGTGTGTGTGTGCGTGTGTGTGTGTGTGTGTGTGTGAGTGGACGGTGTAAAAAAAATCTCTCTCTTCCTTTCTGACATTAGCACAGTTTTTTTATGTTAATTAATAGCACACAGGAGCTGCTAGTACAAAGTAGAGGAAATTCACATTACAAGAACTAAAAGATGCAGGGAACATATTGTTTTGGGAAAAATAAAGTTTGTGGTGAGAAAGGTTCTTTTTTTTCTTCTCCTTTTTTTCTTTTTTGTAATAAAGAGTCTCCACAGCAAACGGAGCTGATTAATTCAGCCCTCCACCCCTGAAAATGATTCCCCCCGCACAGCAACAAGAGCACTTGGGCATGTTTAGCGCAAATGTAATTACGGCCTCGGTAAGCGGCCAGCTTCTTAAAGAGCCCCTTCTCCTTGTCTCCCTCACTTCAATACCTGATGATGTCATGGCCCTTTGTGGGGTCACAGAAACTCTTCAAATCAACTGCCACTCATGACCTTTTCTTTCTGCGCTTTCCCCATTTCTTTCTTTTTTTCTTCCTCTTTTTCTTTCTGTCTCCTTTCTTTCTTGCTTCATAACCGAGGTCCCTTTTATTGGTTGATCAGGCATCCACGCCACCACCACCCCTAACCCCCACTCACCCAGCCCCCCCTCCCCTTTTCCTCTTTCCATTGGCTCTCTCTTATAAGAAATGCATGCCCCCTGTTTAAATGTATTGATAGTGCTTCGTAGACGTCCCGGGCCTTTTGTCCCCGCCGGGCCTGCTGAATTCTAAAAAGTTCCAGAACACAGGGGAAAAGGACGGCTTGCATGCGCCATTGTGCCAACACCGCCCGCTTTCTAAACATATTTGACTGGAGACATATTGCAGTTTGGGACCAGAGCGATGCCGCTTTGAGAATTTCAACCATTTTACTGCCACCCTCAATGGCAGGAAGGAATGTAATCTGGCAAACAAATGTTGTGACAGACAGCTTGTCTGGAACATTTTATGGGCTGTCTGCGCTGTCGGTGGATGGCTGCACCAGAACCCCTCAAACACTTACTAGCGCATGTATGAGGAATGTACACTTTCATTTATCTCATTTTAGTTTAGCTTGTTTTGTTTTTTGTTAGTTTTTTATCACATGAACTCTAGCGTCCCTGAGATCGAACATTCTAGTGTGAAACTAGCTTATGATGAGTTGTTTCTATGCAGCACTGCATCCTCAAACGCCTCCACTTCTTGGTACTTGTCAACCTCTTTGGACAACAAAGAGTAAACGAATCTAGGCTGTCTCCTCAGAGACCACTGAGGACATTTTAGCTGTATGCATACAGAATATGTCTAATGGTTGTCAGAGAGAGAGAGGGGGGGGGGGGGGGTGTTAATTTGCCCTCTGTCCTGATTTTCTTTACTCTCCACAACCGCACCCCCTTCATCTCTCTTGTCCAAGTGATTACAGCACACTTAAATGCCTAATTGGCCTTACTCCTTATTAACGATACAATTATACAGGCCCTGGGATTTCATGTGTGCAGTCATGTGTAGAGAAGAGACACCATTCATCCCTGTCCATAATTCAAACCATACTTATTAGTCCACGGGAAAAGGCCCAGGTCTCGCTGTGCTGTGCTGTGCTGTGCTGTGCTGTGCTGTGCTGTGCTGTGCTGTGCTGTGCTGTGCTGTGCTGTGCTTCGCTTCCTGTCACAGGTTGATGGACTCTGATTTCTGTTTCATCGCATCACTTATGGATAGCCCACACTACTGTTACGGTTCCCAGTTCGATCCCGGGCTCCCCCAGAGTTAGTGTCGAAGTGTCCTTGACTCATTGAGCAAGTCGCTGAACCCCTAATTGCTCCTGATGAGCAAGTTGGACACTTTTTAGACATGCATTCTATGTGTGTCTGTCAAGTTTCCAGTGGTGGAAAGTAACTAAGTACATGTACTCAAGTACTGTACTTAAAGGGATAAGAAACCCCGCCTCTTTATTTGTTTTATCAGACTTGAGAATATGAAAAGAATTCTAAAATGTAGGCGTGGTTATCTGCCGTTGTGGGGGGAGGGGCGGAGTAATGCGGGCATATCATTGTGTTCTATCAGAGAGAGACAGAGAGAAGCTGTCGGCAGTGGGCACTTGTTGCTGTTTGCATTTCGGAAACAAATTTTAAAACCAGCCATTGGAGGTGTAAAAAGTATAAAGATTCGGCAACTCCATGTTGTATAACGAGAAAAAATGTGCAGGTATTTTACAAACGAGCTGTCTGAGCTTTTATCCATGGACAAACTTTCTCCAGCTCTGGACTGTTTACCGCGGAACTGGAGCAGAATGGACGCTGCGCTGTTGGCTATGTTCTGTGTAGTGTATGTGTGTGTGTGTGTGCGTGCGTGCGTGCGTGTGTGTCGTGACAGTGCGGCTCTGAACGAGACAACAAGCCATGGCTAAAATACTCAAATTTTATATATCTGACTAAAACCATTGAAAATATATACCCTATACTATACCGTAGAGTCCGACTTGAGAGAGAGAACCAGGAAAGACAGCTGTCTACACAGTGTGACTGCAACTCATGTGCGTTTCCAAATAAGGCAACTCTCTCTGGTCAGTACAATGAAACCACACACCCCCCTTGATACAACTCTATATAAAACAAATGTTAATATTAATTAGATAAGCCACGTCACGTCACAGAAATAAAATAGCATGAGCTAATATTTAATTAGTTGCGCCAAATATTTCTTTTCTACCCTGAAACTGGAAGAACACAGAAATAGCTACAGAGACAGCAGAAAGCTCTGAATCCACAAGCCTATGGGCAAATTGAACCATATCATTGCCCCCTATTACAAGTGACTCATTGATATAATATATATTTATAGAAAAAGTGATTTTGTGTTTCATGACTCTTTAAGTACCATTTTGATGTATTTATTTATTATTTTGTGTGGTTGCCCCTGCAGCTAGGGCAACCAGACTATAGTACTTGTACGACTTTATTCCATCTTCCAGGGCCTCCTAGATAAACTTTCTTTTGTGGCGCTACTCCTCCCACAGTTTTTGCAGCACGCACTTGGGTCATTATTCAAATGGACAGGCTTCATCGGGTATCGATTCCTTGCATTTTGCTAAGAGATACTTTATTATAGTTTAATTTATATAAATTTATTCATGAATACATTTTCTCCATTCCAAGATATATGGGCTTAATATGACATCATGGATCTCCATATATGGGCATAAAAGGGACAAGGATGGAATGGTTAGTACCGCTCAAATAGGACCGACAAATACAGAGATATTTGCAAGTGTGACTCGCCTCAAGGCAACCACACTTGCAATTTCCAATTGCATCTTTCTAGTTTTGAGCGGTGGTAAACCGCTCCATAGAGTGGCTGGGTGTGTGTCTGTAGCCTTTTTCCTCAGCGTTTTTCCATAGCAAAACGTGTGTGTGTAGCATAGCCTGTAAATCCTAGACTCAAATCCTAGTCTGAAGACGTTATGCAAGCACGACCACCGCTCACTTCACATTGGGTGTGATTTTACTGGAGGACTGAATTTTCAATACTTTTACTTCTACCCCATTACATCTCAGAGGCAAATATTTTACTTTTACTCCACCATAATTATTTGAAAAATGTTAATTACAAGTTAAGTGTAGATTTAGATTATTATTAAAAAACATACACTAACCAAAGTCCTATACATAATACACACATATTCTGCCACTGCCAGTTTCATCTTTTGAGAGTGCCTATTGTATTACATTTTTTATTGTGTCTTGTGCACTTCTGTTGCTAAACCATTGTTCCTTCCTTTTTTATTTTTGGTTATATTGTTTTATCTACTGTATATCTTATCCCTGGCTGCTCGAGCGGCTCAATGTACCCTGAGGGATCAATAAAGTTTTATCTTAGAAGAGCCATCTTGCCACCCAGGAGCCAAACATAAGCAAGACCCTCTCCCTGTAGCGGCCACTCTGGCGTTGGCAGCATGTCAAGTTTATTGTGGAAGTCTTTTTTTATGTTCTGCTGTAGCCACTTTACAAAGTTATCTTGTTTTTCCTGTACTGAATTTATTGGCTCCCAAGTTCCATGAGCATGTGTTTGCAAAAAATTAGAGAACAAAAAAAAAGACTCTAGAGGAATTAATTTATTTAATCATTCAGAACTAGAACTATACAGAATTTTGTCTTGGTGCCACTGATAAAAGGACATATGGGCAACTTTAACAACATGAACCCTAGTGTCCCTAATCTGGGCATGTCATAATAGGCAGCAATAGCAGATATACAAGCTCACAATAGCTTGAAATGTGACATGATGTGAGCTTGTGTTTTTGGTGAGCTGATTTGGTGTTGGTGGGGAGAAAGGATGAGGGAACTGCATGGGGACCCCGTTCAACAAAGTATATAGGGTTTAAATGTGTGAGTGGGTGTGCGTGCGTCCGTGTGCATGCGCGTGCGTGCGTGCGTGTGTGTGTGTGTGAGAGAGAACACACACACACACAAAGACGATAGGACCTCAGCCAGTACTTTGCCTGCTGACCTAATTATAATGGTTGTGACACGGGCACTTCCCTGGGCCCTCCCAGAGAAGGAGTGCCATCAGGGGGTGACAGCAGGCGGTCTATCTGATGATCCCAGAGCAGCTTGTTGAACTTTTAGCACTTTGCGTTAAGCCAGTCCAGATACCGTCGCTGTCAGGAAGAAACCTCCTAACTCCATATTTAGACTTTTTGTGTTTTCCTAAATTAACACTCTGCTGTACTTCCTGCAGCGTCACACAAAGGTAGCAGATCCACAAGCTCAAGCTTGTAGATCTACCACTTTTGCTACTTTTGAATTTTAAATCCTGAAAAGTAACAGTTTTGTGTCATATGAGGTTTCCACCCGACAGAGACGATATATATATATCAGTGATATTCAACTGGCGGCCCGCGGGCCAAATGTGGCCCCAGCAGAGCTTTCTTGTGGCCCCTGGAGAACATTCCATATTCCAATGTAAAAATAAATTGTGCTTCACCATTGTGCTAGGTAGCTTGGCAACATACAAGAGCTCAACAGATGAGTTCTGAGTGCAGTTCATCCATCCATTTGAAACAATTTTTGGATGTCGAGTGGATATTGTCCATTTACCCCAAAGAAATAATTCACCTGGATTGTGTCCATCTTTCATCTTCTCCATCATCTTCAAACACATCTTGTGCTCTTATCGGGTGCTCAAAATAAAAGCGAACATACGAACAAAAAATACGAACATCTAAACACTTCACCTTGCCAGCCTGCCTCAAATACTCTTCCGGCAAAGATGCTTCCATGCCAATTACCCAGGTAGAGCATACTGAAATACTGTATCTACTTCCTCTTTTCTTAATATCAAAATCTAAGTCTGTGCTCAGGACTGGCACAGAAAACATCAAAATGCATGAAGTGAAGCAGGCCCTTATAGCCTGATGGACATACTGTACATGTCCATTGTTGTGTCTTATCGGACACAACAAACGGTGAACAGTTTTGTTCATTTCTGTTGTCACAGTCTTGTGCCCCTGACTTCAATTGATTTTACAATTGTGGCCCACACTGCCTAATCTAGTTGAATACCCCTGATATATATCGTCACTGTTGGGCAGAAACCTTGTATCTCCAAGTTTCAAATTTGTATGTTTTTACGCAAAGTAAAGCACTGCTTCATCATACAAGGCCGTCGCACAAAGGTAGTGAAAACCGCAGATCTACAAGCACACAACGCCTCTTATTTTAAATCATTTTTAAAATGATAAATGCAAAAGGAAGAGTTTTGGACAAGGTTTCCACCCGACAACGACGATATATATAACAGCATGCCACGCTGCTCGGCTATAATAATGCAGGTTCTGATAGCATCTAATGACAAGGCAGGCACCCCAGGTTTCCTGATACCATTATCAGAAAGTGGGCCTCGTCAGTCAGATCAGTCAGGACAGGACAGGTCTGCTCTGCACAGTGACAGGGGGAGATGTGTGTGCGCATGATGACAGGAGAGGAGCTGTGATGAGAGGCCTCTGCCCAGGAGGAGGGCGGGACCAAGAGGGCTGGACGAACGGGACAGGGCGGATGGATGCAGGGATGGGATGCCCCAGACTGGAAGTGCTGTAGGAAGAGGGAGGATCTGTGGGCCGTAATGAGCCTGGTGCCCACCTCCACCTCCTCCTCCTCCTCCCCATCAACAACTCCCTGCATGCCTCCATGTCAAACTATTGTCTCTCAAGAACAGACACACTTGTCGGCTCACAAGATTTCTCAAATGCTTCCATCTAATGTTCCATATTTGGAAGTACTGAAAAAAGTGCCTGTCCCCCCTGGAAATGGCAAATATAATATTGATAAAAATAATCTTGAAATACTTTTTGGGGGGAACAGAAATAACAAACACATGACAGCTTCCTTTCCTGTGCATAACCTTTACGAGGTGGAGTTAGAGTCTTTTAGCATTTGAACATTTGAACAGTTGTCTGGTTTGAGAGACTAAAGCCTGATTTATACTTAGTTGCAGTTATACTGGTGTTGCCTGCGGAAAATAGCAGATATACAAGCTCATGTACCGTTGTGAGCTTGTAGATCTGCTATTTACTGAGCATGAAACCGGCACACAACTAAGTATACATCAGTATACATGAGGAAGAGCTGTTCTTCTCAGGGGTGTGAGTATGTTTGTGGTTGGAGGGTACGGGGCAGAGAGCAGAGGAGCCGCCCTCCTCTACTTGTCATGCTCTGTCTCTGATGCTGTCACCTGTCCTGTCCCTCCTCCCTCATCCTCCCTCCAGCCACACACTCCTGTTTGATCACACCACTGCTTTTTGCTTTCAATGAGTGCACATAATGACCGATTTTATTCCTCGTGTCACTCACCGAAAATAGACGATTTACAAGCTCACAGCTTTTGAGCTTTTTTCCTATGCGTGCGTGTGTGTGTGTGCATGCGTGCGTGCGTGCGTGTCCTCGTCATACAACCGTGCATGAATTAGAAATAAATGTGGTCTTTGATGAATTTATGTGCTTTTATAGATTCACAACTTGCTTTAGGCACATAATGCAGAAAACTGATAAACTGCTGCATTTTTCCCTTCAGGGAAATGCCCTCAATTTATTTAGATTCAAAAGAATAATAATTAGCTTTTACATTTTTACACAACAGGTGTCCTTTTGTTTTATGAAATCACAGGCAATGGGACAAGGAGAAACAAGAACACATTATACACACATGAATGGTTACAATAATTTGGCTAACTTTATAATCCGGTAATCTTTTTCTCTTTTTCTTTTGGACCATACAGCATCCTAAACAACCTGCTTTTCTCGCTCAAGCACAGGAAGTCTCCGGCCGCGTTGAATGAACTCTCGAGCACCGTGGAGGAAAGGGGGCCCGAGTTTACGCTCTTGCGGATTAACATGTTTGGAAATTCTACCCCTCTCCATCTGACATCTTTGTGCAAGAAGAAAAGGGGAGAAGCTTTGACAACGACATTTTTCACATGATCGGCCGGGAGAGACTAAAGTGGGCCCTTTTGAAAGGCAGTGAAGCCCAGGAAAATTGTTTGTTGACCACACAACAACCGTCGTCTTGCGGCTGTCAGGCCAGCCTCTGGCATGAGGAATTCCTTTGGGAGACAGATTAATAGTTCATTTTCATGGCAGTTGCCCCCGAGAGACAGAGAGCGACACACACACACACACACACACACACACACACACACACACACACACACACACACACACACACACACACACACACACACACACACACACACACACACACACACACACACACACACACACACACACACTGAGTGAGAGAGAGAGACAGACAGAGAGACAGAAAAGGAGACAGAGTGAGAGGGATAAAGAAAGGCACAAAAAGTGTTTTTTTTTTAGACTATCTGCCCATGAACCCTTGCATCCCTATTCTGGTGGTGAACATTCAGTGAAAATAGCCGGTCTACAACCTCACTATGCACCACGTTGCGATCTGAAGATATTTGTTATAGCGTGTGGAAGAAAGTAGGGGGCTTGGTTGGTATAGACCCCTGAGGAATTCCGATCACAGTATATTGTGTACGGTTTAAGACAGTGGTTAATATTCGAACAAATATTCTTTAGCACCTGTTATGTCTGTTCCAAGTCTATGTGTGGCCTTGGTGTGTAGCTTTTATGCAAATGCTTTGTTCTCAGATAAAAACCAGTCTGTGTTTCCGCAGGGTTACTAATGGTGTTTTTTTGTTTTTCCAACATGACTGGAAAACTGTCATCTGGAATGCAGTCTCCTCCCATTCATCCAGTCTTCCCGTAATCTCCTTTTTACTTCATCAGGGAATTGCTGCAGAAACTTAACGTCTTCCTTTTCAGGAACTTTTTTCCCCCCTCTTTTCGTCATTGCTCACTTGAATGCCAGTCCAGAATTAGCATGGAAATCAAAACATGTTTATCGCCCCGGATCGAAGCGATTCTTAGAGACTCTGTGGTTAGACAGTCATTAGTGTTCCAAATGTGCCACGGAAAGTTTAAGCCATGTTATCTTTTTTTTTAATGTGAAGTAAGCTCAAAGCTATTAATATTTATATCAACATGTCTTTCATAGTTTTAAAAAGTACTTAAATAATTACTTGAAATAATTTGTGTATACATAAAGACTTGTGACAAGATTAAATACCAGAAATGCAAGATTTGAAATACTCTTGAATATCTAATATGATATTGCTTTACGAAGAGAAAAAACATAATATAAGTTATATATAATAATATTGATTCAGCAGACCCGCTATATATTAAATGGTACACTTTTGTTTATTCTCTTTCTTAATCATTTAAACCTCCATAATTGACCCCCCCTCCTCCCTTCCCCAGACTAGTGGACACACTAGGGGTTCATGTGGTTTTAAACGGATGAGCAATGCTCTGGAATAGCACTCTTAATTTGTCGATCATCTCTGCAGTCCCTCAAAGGGCAGAGCCAGCACATTCTGTCCAGCTTTCTACTAAGTATTCATTTGGAGCCAGAGGAGCATTAGTCCTTATTTGTCGCTAGTGTCGCATTTTATAGCCTTGGGAAGACGCTCAACAAACACTAACAAATCACCTCACGCTGTAGGTAGGCCCAAGGTACGCCGGGGCAAACTTTTGTCTTTTCCCCCCAAAGTTTTTTAAACCAATAATTGTTTTAAGTGCAGGTATCAATCAGGGACGTTGCCATTTACGGTGCATTATCTCTTACATTAGCACCACTGATTTATGCCTGAGTGCAGGTGGAGGCTCTGGATAAACATAGGAGTGTGTGCGCGCGCGGGTGTGTGTGTGCGCGCGGGTGTACACCTGCAGGTGCACGTACTATGTATGTATGCTAGTGTATATGTGTTCATGCTTGAGTGATGTTGAGTGCACTGCACGGCCAGGGTAGTGGTGGCATTGCATGTGCACGCACGCACGCACGCACGCACGCACACACACACACACACACACACACACACACACACACACACACACACACACACACACACACACACACACACACACACACACACACACAGGGACGGACTGGGACTAAAATTCAGCCCTGGCATCTTGGCCAGACCAGCCCCCACAACCAACGCGAGCGAAGATACTCTACCGGTCGAGGGCGGCACATATAAATACACAAGTGTTTAATACCACAACTTTTACAGACAACAAATGATAACTACACAACTACACAATCCATAAATTGTATAACATACAGTTCTCACCACCAAACAGAAAAAACAGAGTATGAACATGATTAGTGCCAAAATGTGTCAGAACTTTGGCTATTTTCTTTCTTTCTTTTTTTTTGTTTTTACACCAGCCCCCCCCAGCCCCCTAGCCTACCAGCCCACCGGGCAAATGCCCTGTATGCCAGATGGCCAGCCCGCCCCTGCACACACACACACACACACACACACACACACGTACACACACACGTACACACACAACGTGCGCACGCACACACATGCTGTATTGTGCCCCCTCGGTTGGGAGGCACGTTCCTCATAGGATCAGGGGGTTCTTCTCTAATGGGGATGATGTTGCGGCCGGCCTCAAAATGAGCCGTGTAAAAACACTGACGTTATCGATCATGCCTGGCGAGCGGCAGCCGGCCTCCAAACACCTGTGTTTTTAATGGCACGCTTACTTTTTCATGGGTGTGGGGATAAATCACAGCGCGGCTGCACTCTTCTTCCCTGCTCTGCGTCCGTTGGGGCCCCAGAGCGCTCCATCACATTTTATATTGTGTTAATAATGTCAACTGTGTGTGTGTGTGTGTGTGTGTGTGTGTGTGTGTGTGTGTGTGTGTGTGTGTGTGTGTGTGTGTGTGTGTGTGTGTGTGTGTGTGTGTGTGTGTGTGTGTGTGTGTGTGTGTGTGTGTGTGTGTGTGTGCGCGTGCGTGCGTGTGTTGCTATAGTTGTGAGGGCCAAACATGCTAGGGCTGTAACGATTTAATAGTGTTTTTGTCATTGAACACCGGAACATACAGTATGAATACATTTTTTATTTCTGTTTGGCTTTTAGACTTTAGGAAGTAGGAAGTTACACAAGGAAGATATGACAAATAACCTATACAAAGAAATGACCATAGGCAATTTTATTTAAAATAATGGAAATGGACGATCTACAAGCTCACGGCTTGTCCGTAAGCTCGTTATGTCCACTATATTCATATGACGACTATGCAAAATAATAAAGAAATAATTGTGACGGACCTATACAAACATTCCAAATAAAATAGGATTAAGGAAATAGACAGAAGAGAAATAAATAGCTGCTTAATGGCAAAAAAATATATTTGGTCTAAGTTAGTACAAGCTGTATATCTCAAGCCTTATGTTGCGTAAAGTACAAATACCTCAGCACTGTACTTAAAGGGGCACTCCACCACTTTTCAACCTATGTTCATATGATTGGTCCTCACTCAAAAATAGCTTTTTTTTTTCTCAGAGGAGGGCTGTGGGCAGGTCAGAAACCCATCGTCTTGTGACATCATCGATTGCCAATCCAGCTTATAGAAACTGCAGGCTTTCTATTCCTGAAAAGTTGCAATTTTAAAGTGGAAGCCATTGTTCTCGCGATAATAAAAATCTAAATATTTCTTTCAAAAATATTGATTACATTTTTTTTTGTGAAAATGATGATGTCACAAGACGATGGATTCTGAACTTCCCACAGCTCTCCTAGGAGACTTGGACTGAGTAGAAAAAAATTGTGATATTTTATCATGAACATTAGTGAGGACCTATTATATGAAGACAGGTTGAAAAGTGGTGAACTACTCCTTTAAGTACAGTACTTAAGTAAATGTACTTACAGTAGTTACTTTCCACCACTGCAAATGACATAAATTGTAAAAATTGTGTGTGTGTGTGTGTGTGTGTGTGTGTGTGTGTGTGTGTGTGTGTGTGTGTGTGTCACGGCGGGGTGGGTAACATAGAGAGCTGCCTGGCCTGCATTCATCACCAGTGTGGAGGTACGGGGGACAGGCCAGGGACAGGGTGCCGCGGACGGGGAGACGGACGCCCTCCATTGAGCTCTCTGTCATTCCTCCACACAGACACAGACCCAGACGGCTCTGGGATCTATATAAGCTCCGTGCGACGCGGCGCGACGCGCAATCTGTCTGCCGGGGCTGGGGCTCCTGCCCGCATGGGAACAGCCGCCTCTCTCAATGGCACTAAATTCAGCTTCCCTGGCAAGCACTCATCATCAAGACATATGCTTTTATTCTCCCCATCAGAGAGGGTAAGGGGATTAATCCTCAATTTCAGTCGTTCTAAAACGTAGCCATAAATAATTCATAGCCTCAAGCTGAGATTTTCTTCTTCTTTTTTTTCTCCGTTCATTAATACTTTAAAAATGATTTCCAAGTGTGCTCGCTCGTGTTCGATAAATCCATGACTGCATGAACCGGTGTTTTAACGAGAGCCGGGATTGCTGTAACACTGGCCTGGCGGAGCCAGAGTCCAGCCGGTAAGAGCATTAAGTTCTGCTGCTCTCACTGTTTAAGACTCTGTCAAGGAAGACCCCAGAGATCTGCTCTTAAGTGTGTACACCTTATGCCAAAGCCCTGGCCGCGGCACCTTCCAGGAAGTGGACTTAATCGTCTCATGTGTTTCCAGGAAGAATTTTCTTCAGCATTGATCCTTCCTATTGTTAACAGACACAGCAAAGCTGATATGACTCCTTGAACACAGTATAGAATCCTCTGACCCCTTCTTTCGCTGTAAATATACCTCATCATTGACTCTGCTGAGCTTTATTCCAATGTGTTTTGCATTGTATTGTATGTATTATATGTAGGCTACTGTATTACTGATACATTGAGTACAACGGGCCACAATGGAAACAAACCCCTGAAGATGTTTGTGTTATCCTTCTAGCATAACCTTTGACTGTATGACCAGTACTGTTAATAATCATGCTAATAAAGTGTTGAATCAATCAATCAGTCACTCAATCCAACGACGCAAATGTAAATGTATAATTGGATACATATTACCATATGGATGATATATATTTAGGTTGCATTGTGGTTTGTCAGTGTCATGTCATCCACTCATTTATTTAAAAAAACGTATCAGTGTAATGGCACTCATAATGTTGTCACTGCTCTTCTGAAACCCCCGAGGGAAAATGCAGAATCACATCAAAAAGAGAGAGACAAATGTAAATCATCATAGACGAAGAGCGTCTGGAACAGTAGCTACAATTATTGCATGGTCTCGCAACGATAACATGTAATCCACAAGCACCCGTCCATGCAGGTACTTAAAGACTTTGACCCCATGCACTCCCCCTGAAATGTGGTTAATGCAGATTACAATGGTGTGACTACTGAGGGCTCTCACCGCAGCTGTTCCCACCTCTCCCGCACTACACAGGGCTGTAATTTAGCGGGAGAGGCAGCCAGCTATAGCTGGCTAACTTCCCCTCCCGTGGAAGCTTTTAAGCAAAGTCAATAGAAATGGGAAGGAAACTTTCTTAAAACAAACACAAAACAAAATGGGGGTGGGGAATATTAATAATAATAATTAAGAAGAATATAGGCCTCTCGACCAGGGAATAAGGCGGCGGAGAGCTGAAGACAGAGTGAGTTCACACTTGTAATATAGACAGGCAGCTCACTCCTTAAGACTCCACACTGCGTTATTAGAGATCAGGGAACTGCTACAGGAACATGGACTTGTACCACATGCCGTGTCAGAGTTTATGATTTATTCCAAACAGTTCAAAGTTACTCAAGAACTGAGCCAGGCTTTACAATGACACAGAGTGTTGATTTGAAACGGTCACTTTTGCCATCCCTCTGCAGAGTTTGCAAAAGGGCAGAATAACAGCAAAAGGTTACTTTGGACAGTCTCCAAGTCATGGGATTTATTATGCCGTGTCAGTGAATCACTTGGTGTATTGAATATATTCTCTCTAAACTAATTGACCGGTATGGTGAGAGGCGCTGAATTAGGCAAATGGGCTCCGGGATGGGAAGTTGGGACTTGATTTATTACTTTGAATGCAACTTGGAATCAATGGCTCAGCTCCCCCCCCCAAAAAACCATTGCATTTCCCAGCTGAAATCATTGTTATGGTTAAAGAAAAGAGAGATTATGCGGGGCTTAATGAGCTTCAGTGGGTGAATGTGTGTGCGCGCCATTCAGGGGCGAAATCATATTTAATGGCTGACACTCAGTTCATGGCAGGTCCTCCTTTTTCTCAGTGGCAGGTCACCTTCGTCACCAGGAAGGGCCCTTTTCAGAGGGGGAGGGCCACAGATAGGCCCTTACATTCATGAAAAGACGAGTCCCAAACGCTGCGCATGAGAAATGAAATGGCCAGAAAAGCGGTTGATTTGCAAGCTGAGGGCTTGGGCTGCAGGCCCACTGCCCGTCGACCTGACTGGCTGTGCCAGACAGGGACCTCACTCACCGCTTTAGGGAAGAGGGGCCTTTGTTTCTGCAAACTGAAGAAGAGCACTAATTTCATTTCAACCTCAACAAAGTAGTTGCCTTGGCGTCTAGGTGAAAAATGCTGTGGATGGATAATAAATTAGAGAGTCTTCTTTTCTTCCCCTGTCTGGACGAGGACTTGTTGTTTGTCCCCCACATCCCAAATTGAAGCCACAGTTACATTTTCACAACTGCAATTGCATTCATTTGTAAAGTGTCTCTGAGCTCTCATTTGGCCTCAGTCTCACTACTTTTCCCCTTTAACTTCTGTTTCTAAACTAAACGCTCTAAACATATTAAGATAATGATTTGGCAATAATTTGCTTTATTCTTTTTTTAAAGATTTGTTTTGGGGCTTTTATGCCTTTATTGATAGGACAGTAAAGGACAGGAAAGGGGGGGAGAGATGGGGAGTGACACGCGGCAAAGGTCGTCCACATCGGGAATCGAACCAGCGACGCTGCCAGGCATCCATGCCTAGGTGGCAATGTTTAAGTGGTATGCGCCTGAACCAGTAGGCCTGCTAGGCCAGCGGGCGCTCCAATAATTTGCTTTATTAACAACATAAACCTTAGCGTCCCTATTCTGGGCATGTCATAATTGGGGAACATTTGATGAAAATAGGCAAACATTTGGCAAATAATTGCTGATCTTCAAGCTAAGATACAGTGTACAGGGGGGAAAAGGAGGGGACGAAGGATAGACACATAGTTTTAAGTGGAGTATTTGACAGACGGGGAACCAAGTTCAGAGAAGGGAGTTCAAGGGACACATGACGGGAGTCGGATTTGAACTCAGCATGTGGTCTGTGCACCAATTGGCTTAGCCACTTGGCATTGCTAACTGTACCTAAACATTGACCTACGCTGCCCAACAAAGTATTAAGTACGGCTTAAGTGGTTAGATGTGAACCAACCAGTATCGTCGCTGTCAGGAATACCTGTTATGTCCAAAACCGTTCCGTTTTATTATGATACAAAATGTAAAAAGTTAACCGTACTACAACCCCACAACGTGTCACTTCGTGCCATGTTGTGAGCTTGTAGATCATCTATTTTCACTTCTTTTGACAGTCTTGTAATGATGACAATGAGTTAAAAAAAAACATTAAAAACGATTTAAACATGGAGTTTCGAGGATTCTTCCCAACAGCCACGATATCGCCGTTGTCAGTTGGAAACCTTGTATGTCCAAAACCATTCATTTTGTATTTATCATTTTATATATATAGGCCTATATATATATATATATATATATATATATATACTGTATATAAAACATTTTCACTAGTTTTGTGCGACAGTCTTGATGAAGCAGGCCTTTACTTTGCGAAAAAACGTACAAATTTGAAACTTGGAGATACAAGGTTTCTGCCCGACAGCCACGATATTCTGAGCACAATGAGCCTTGATCGCTGTTGTCCAAACATGTGAGTGTGAGTTTCATGCTCTCCACTGATCAATGCGACCACTGTAATTTGACCAGGCGGCGTCAATAGCAATATGCTGTTATTAGACACCATGCATTAGCATGGCCAGTTATGAGATTAACCGCCATTGGCTGATGAATGGCAAAAAAGCCCATCCCAGCTCATTCCAGTTTAATAAGCACTGAACCCACCCTATTGATTATTCACTGCTAATATGCAATAGGTAAAATCAATAAGCAGCCTGGCTCTGGCAGTGATATAAATCCAATTATTCCTATCTCCGAAGATGAAGAAATTAGTGAAGAAATTGATCACCAATGCACTTTTTTTGTGTGCCCTGTGACTTGAATCACTAGCTTTATAGAATAGTATATCCACGTAATTTCCGTTCAGTTACACAAAAACATGTGAATAATATCCCATTTTTATTATCACATAATCACAAGCATGCAGACACATTACATGCTTGCAGGCACGCATTACCATATAGAAACACACAGCAATCACAGAAGAGAAAAGAAAAACGAAGAGAAAACAATCATTTACATTGTATATAACTGTGAATGCACAAACACAGTGTATGAACGGAAACGGCAGTACAAACGGCATCCATGCTAAATGTAAGAATGAATTGTTCATGTTTTATGTTGTTATTGATATGCGAATAGGCTAAACGTGATCTCATAATGATCAACCAAATTGCACCTCTCTCAGCGAGCGTTTGGCACTGAAGCGCTGTGCTTCCCGTGAAGAGGCAGGAACCTGTTCCCAGGGGTGTCCCACCAAATTCTGGGCCCTGGGTACAAGGATTCACTCACATTTTGAGCTTTAACTATTGAAAAATAGCAGATATACAAGCTTGGTGCTGTGCTGCGAGCTTGTAGATCTGATTTGTCTGAATAGTTCAAATCCTTCTAAGGTTTTTTGAAAAAACTATGTTTCTATGTCAGTGGTGCTCAAACCTTTTCATGTGAAGGACCCCAAAAATGATATTTATTTGGCCACGGACCCCCATCTCAAAATATTTAGTTCCATGGACCCCCCAGAAGCAAAATTTGAGTTACAAATGTAGTTAAAAAATACATATATTCAAAGATTTGTACACATTTTCATGACTTTTCAAAAATAGCAGATCTACAAGCTCGCAGCGCGGAGCTTGTATATCTGTCATTTTTCAATAGCTAAAGTATAAAATAATTAAGGGCCCTAGTAACTCAGTCCCACTTTTCCCCCCCTTGTGACACCCTTGGAGGCAAGAACCTGTTCCTCACATCCCTCTCTATAGAGTTCCCATCAAATCCCCCTCTTAAGTCCCCCTTAATCACCTGGTTGCGCATAAAACCATTTGGGTTTTTTCAGATCGTCCCTTGTTAGAGAGGGAGATAGAGAAGAGTTAAAGGTGCGCAGAGAGAGAGAGAGAGATCATTACATTGTAATAAAGCATCCATATGGTGTAAATGTTGAGCTGGCTCAAATCCCCTCAGCTTACTGTAGCTGTGGCACCAAGGTCAGGAGTACATTTGTCTGACTTGAGCATATGTTTCTCCCTTGTTGTTGCCCCTTGTTGTCATATGCGTGACTGTAAGGTGAAAGCCGTTCATAGGTCCACCTGTGGGTCACTGGAGTAAAGTCCACAGTGGCTGAGTAGAGTCCACTGTACTTTAATAGTGTCACCAAGTTTATAGAAATATATGACTATTGACATACAAATAACGCTGTCTGTCAGTTATGTAATATGAGAGGATTAAAGGACAGGTGAATTTGTGTTTTGACTCAAACAACTGTAAACCTGACTTAGGCCAAATTATTAATGGTCACATTAGTTGCGTTTCCATAAAGCTTTTTCGAAAATAGGAAGCGAACTGTCAGAAATTCGAAAAAAGCGAATTTAGCCTGTTTCCATCCACTGTTGAAATGCGATTCTTGAGAGACCTCTGCATCTGGTAAGTGGCCGATCTGCAAGCTCACAACACGTTGTGTCGACAAAGTGTTAGCCAGGATTTACTTGGGTGATTTGACGGACAAGACTTGCACTGCACAGTGCACACAACAGCCCCGTAAAATAAACATCCGATGCAAGGTACAGTAGTAGGGAACACAGCGGCAACAAGTTAATAGCTCCCTTCAGCTCCCTTCAGCCAAATCGATATCATGCAAGTTCAATGTATTTTAATTGAAAACCTATTCGCTTAGTGTTTCCATTTCCCTTTTGCGCATTTCTTTTTTTCGATTAAGCCCCAAAATCCACCTCCTCCAAGCGCATAAATGTTTTTAAGTTCATTCTAATTTTGAAGTGTGTCCATGAAAAGATTTATGCGCAAAAGCCTTAATGCACAAAAAACGGCTTTATGGAAACGTCACTACTGTCTTTGTGATTTAGGCCATAACATGTCCTAGGTCACACTCTTGAGATAGGCCATTCTACTGCAGCATGATCCTTTTCAATAAGCTTATAGGCGGCAAGGGTCATAAAGAGCTGATTTAGGCAACATTATCCTTTTCCTCAAAGAAGGCTACCAAGGTCAGGAGTACATTTGTCTGACTTGAGCATATGTTTCTCCCTTATTATAGCCCCTTGTTGTCATATGCGTGACCGTAAGGTGAAAGCCGTGCATGGTCCACCTGTGGGTCACTGGAGTAAAGTCC
Source organism: Nannobrachium achirus (assembly GCF_963921795.1). NCBI lineage: Eukaryota > Metazoa > Chordata > Actinopteri > Myctophiformes > Myctophidae > Nannobrachium > Nannobrachium achirus. The sequence goes on along the minus strand of NC_137816.1, from coordinate 24,486,432 downwards.
ACAGTGGCTGAGTAGAGTCCACTGTACTTTAATAGTGTCACCAAGTTTATAGAAATATATGACTATTGACATACAAATAACGCTGTCTGTCAGTTATGTAATATGAGAGGATTAAAGGACAGGTGAATTTGTGTTTTGACTCAAACAACTGTAAACCTGACTTAGGCCAAATTATTAATGGTCACATTAGTTGCGTTTCCATAAAGCTTTTTCGAAAATAGGAAGCGAACTGTCAGAAATTCGAAAAAAGCGAATTTAGCCTGTTTCCATCCACTGTTGAAATGTGATTCTTGAGAGACCTCTGCATCTGGTAGGTGGCCGATCTGCAAGCTCACAACACGTTGTGTCGACAAAGTGTTAGCCAGGATTTACTTGGGTGATTTGACGGACAAGACTTGCACTGCACAGTGCACACAACAGCCCCGTAAAATAAACATCCGATGCAAGGTACAGTAGTAGGGAACACAGCGGCAACAAGTTAGTAGCTCCCTTCAGCTCCCTTCAGCCAAATCGATATCATGCAAGTTCAATGTATTTTAATTGAAAACCTATTCGCTTAGTGTTTCCATTTCCCTTTTGCGCATTTCTTTTTTTCGATTAAGCCCCAAAATCCACCTCCTCCAAGCGCATAAATGTTTTTAAGTTCATTCGAATTTTGAAGTGTGTCCATGAAAAGATTTATGCAAAAGCCTTAAAAAACGGCTTTATGGAAACGTCACTACTGTCTTTGTGATTTAGGCCATAACATGTCCTAGGTCACACTCTTGAGATAGGCCATTCTACTGCAGCATGATCCTTTTCAATAAGCTTATAGGCGGCAAGGGTCATAAAGAGCTGATTTAGGCAACATAAACCTTTTCCTCAAAGAAGGCTACCAAGGTCAGGAGTACATTTGTCTGACTTGAGCATATGTTTCTCCCTTATTATAGCCCCTTGTTGTCATATGCGTGACCGTAAGGTGAAAGCCGTGCATGGTCCACCTGTGGGTCACTGGAGTAAAGTCCACAGTGGCTGAGTAGAGTCCACTGTACTTTAATAGTGTCACCAAGTTTATAGAAATATATGACTATTGACATACAAATAACGCTGTCTGTCAGTTATGTAATATGAGAGGATTAAAGGACAGGTGAATTTGTGTTTTGACTCAAACAACTGTAAACCTGACTTAGGCCAAATTATTAATGGTCACATTAGTTGCGTTTCCATAAAGCTTTTTCGAAAATAGGAAGCGAACTGTCAGAAATTCGAAAAAAGCGAATATTTAGCCTGTTTCCATCCACTGTTGAAATGTGATTCTTGAGAGACCTCTGCATCTGGTAGGTGGCCGATCTGCAAGCTCACAACACGTTGTGTTGTGTCGACAAAGTGTTAGCCAGGATTTACTTGGGTGATTTGACGGACAAGACTTGCACTGCACAGTGCACACAACAGCCCCGTAAAATAAACATCCGATGCAAGGTACAGTAGTAGGGAACACAGCGGCAACAAGTTAATAGCTCCCTTCAGCTCCCTTCAGCCAAATCGATATCATGCAAGTTCAATGTATTTTAATTGAAAACCTATTCGCTTAGTGTTTCCATTTCCCTTTTGCGCATTTCTTTTTTTCGATTAAGCCCCAAAATCCACCTCCTCCAAGCGCATAAATGTTTTTAAGTTCATTCGAATTTTGAAGTGTGTCCATGAAAAGATTTATGCGCAAAAGCCTTAATGCACAAAAAACGGCTTTATGGAAACGTCACTACTGTCTTTGTGATTTAGGCCATAAAATGTCCTAGGTCACACTCTTGAGATAGGCCATTCTACTGCAGCATGATCCTTTTCAATAAGCTTTTATAGGCGGCAAGGGTCATAAAGAGCTGATTTAGGCAACATTAAACTTTTCCTCAAAAGTGACATAGGCCATTATTTTAGCAAAGTGACGATAGTAGATGTATTAGCAGTAGCAGTAGGGACACTAATTGTAATAAAATCTTAGTTTTTTTTTGTTTGTTTTTTCCTAAGCCGTGGCAGTATTTCTACATGCTAACACACAGGTGGAATTACACAGTACATACCGCTATGTTCACCTTGAGTGACGTGTGTGTGTGTGTGTGTGTGTGTGTGTGTGTGTGTGTGTGTGTGTGTGTGTGTGTGTGTGTGTGTGTGTGTGTGTGTGTGTGTGTGGGTGTGTGTGTGTGTGTTGCATAAGCCTCCAGCATCTCCTTAAGTGGTAAACTCTTGTTTTGATTGAACTATGACCCTAACCCTATAATCCTAACACACAGAAACCAACAGGTACGTTATGTCCGCATGTACTGTAGCAGGCTTGTGGAATGATGTCGGGATATTCTCCCCACCTGCTAAAGACAAGATATTGTACTTAATTGTACAGAAGTTTCGCACACCAAAAATAACAGATCTACAATAGACGCAGTGTGAGCTTGTAGCGGCCGTCAAGTATAAAGCGTGCATGAAGATTGGTTTGGGATGCACGCCTAAACTTTTCCTCCAACTTCACTTTCCTCAACTCTGTGTCACCTTGCCTGATGCTATATTATGCTTTTGATTCATTGAGCTCCAGGGACACGGAGAGAAGGGGAGATAAAGGCTTTTAATCACCCAGATCACCAGAAACCCCTGTGATGGAGTTTGAGGGGACAGAGGTGGGAGGGGGGGGTGGCAAGAAAAAAAAGAGCAAAACAGGAACAGTGTACACCCCTCCCCCCCTACACACACACACACACACACACACACACACACACACACACACACACACACACACACACCCTCACACTCCTCCTCATCATTTTAAAGTGGTCTCCTACTTTCCCAAGCGCTTTCAAAGTAGACACTAGTCACCTTGGTCCTGAAGGCTCTGCCCCTAATTACAGAGTAGCTCTAATTACACCATAACCTGGAAGAGAGAGAGAGAGAGAGAGAGAGAGAGAGAGAGAGAGAGAGAGAGAGAGAGAGAGAGAGAGAGAGAGAGAGAGAGAGAGAGAGAGAAAAGCCCAAATCCAAGCATTGTAAATTTAGATGACTGCCTCCTGATGATAGCTGTTTTTTTTTCTCCTTTTTTTCCCCGACATGGAGAGGTACAAATAATCCCATCAAAGGAGAACAATGGCTTCACACCTGCCTCCTTGCCGTACCTCAGTCCAATTATGCCGCAGCTAAACACTGAATCCTGGCATGTTCAGCCTCCCTCCACCCCCAGCACACATCCCCACCCTGCAGCCTTCCTCTACGCTGTCCCTCCTCTTCCCTTCACATACTGTGAATGAATTATATAGGACTGCGAGAGTTTAGAACTAATGGATTTAATCGATAAGAGAAATCATTTTCAATAAAATTGTCGATTTTCAAAAGTAGCAATAATAGAGCCAATACTATAAACTGTGAACGTGTTGTGATACAATGCATTGTGAGCTGGTAGGTTGGCTATTTTTGTGCGATACCTTTGCACAATAATGTATAAAATAGGGCCTAAATGATTAATTCAGACTAATTGATTTAGTTGATTATAAAACGATCCATTCAAATTTTCACATTGAATCGACACACTTCGATTCACTGTGAATTGATTATTCAATTCAGTGAAATTGTAATCGATATAATAATCATTAGATAATGATTAGAATTACACCAGGTTCTGTTTCTGTGCGACATCGTTATGCTAAAACTCAACACATCAATATTTACATGTAATAGATTCGGCTAAATAAAGTCATGGTATTGAAACTGAGTGGGTAGTGTTTGTTTTTTTAATTATTGTTTTTTTGTTTTGTTTAAAACATTTCTTCACAGAAAAGAAGTCGGCACACAACTTTCATTTTCTTGTTCAGTTTTTGTTGGCGGCCTCTGAAAGCAAAAGACACATTGGGACTCCTTCACTACATGCTGTGTCATATCAGTGGTCCAGATACGTGTGTGTGTGTGTGTGTGTGTGTGTGTGTGTGTGTGTGTGTGTGTGTGTGTGTGTGTGTGTGTGTGTGTGTGTGTGTGTGTGTGTGTGTGTGTGTGTGTGTGTGTGTGTGTGTGTGCGTGATTCATATTGTTGTTGATAAGCTGCATCATTTGCATAGTGGGGAGCCATGTTTGTGTTAATGAGCTGACCCTGTGGGTGAAAGGTTAAGCTCCCTTCCAGTTGAGTTGTCAGCACAGCAGGACCATTGTGTCTAGAGAGAGGCAGTCGGAGATGGAGCTGTGTGTGTGTGTGTGTGTGTGTGCGCGCGTGTGCGTGCGTGTGCACGCCTCTTGCTTGGTTGCTTGTGCAAGAGCAAGAAAAACAGAGAAAAAGAGAGTGTGTGTGAGTGCAGGAGCAAGAAAGTATGTGTGTGTGCGCACGAGTGTGTGTGTGTGTGTGTGTGTGTGTGTGTGTGTGTGTGTGTGTGTGTGTGTGTGTGTGTGTGTGTGTGTGTGTGTGTGTGTGTGTGTGTGTGTGTGTGTGTGTGTGTGTGTGTGTGTGTGTGTGTGCGCGTGCGCGTGCGTGCGTGCGTGCGTGTTGCCTGGGGGTGACTCAGGCTAAATGTATCATTTGTAATGATCCCCAGGACCACTGTGGCGTCTCCACCCGGTCAAGTGTTTCTCAGATCTCCTACCCTTCATCCCCCTCACACACCCCAGACCACCCCACCCCTACAACACACAATGATCTCAGCTGCCTTCTCGCGCACACACGAACGCACACACGCACGCACGCACGCACACACACATCTAGGGTGAGTGAATTGGTAAAGCCAAGCCAAGCAGCTTCTTGGTAAACTCGGCCTGTGGCTGCCATGTCCATCTGCTAGCCACTTGGACTCAACAGAAAATAAAACAATAAATACAAAATGCTTTTAGACTAAGATTGTTAAAATAGCTGAGTTTTTGGTTCAGACCCCTGCAATAAAAACTAGACAACTGTCTCCCTCTTACCCCCCTGTGAGAGTAGCCTCTCCCCTTAGAGAGGGGGTGGGGGGGCTTTATTGTTTGTCTGAAACAAAGATCATCTACCGGTATATGGTCCTCAATATTAGACCTTTACTGCTCTTCGATGTAGACCTACTTTCCAACTTTTGGGGAATTTTAGGAAGAGTAGCAAAGGTTTAAAATGACACCCACGTGTTGTGTACATTCTATGATGCATTTCATTGGCCCTGCAGGGCTCTCACAATGACGTCAAGCCATAAAGGATGATGTAAATTATGAGGTACAAAAAAAAATAGCAGTGTTGTGAGAGTTTTTATAGTTTGGCTCTGCAGGAGTATAGCCGTCTATATTAAGGGGTGTGTGTTTGTGTTTGTGTGTGCTGCTTGCATATGTGTGCGTGTGTGACTGTGTGTAGCCACTCACACAAGCCGATGGACCAATCAGTGTTAGTTTCCTGTGCACACGGCCAGTAGTGTTGCCAGATTTTGTGGAACAAACTCCCGAAAAACATCAGGTCTGCTGCCACCGAAAGGCTTGACCGAGACTATGATTTCGCCCCTGTCCATCCGTCTGTGTGCGTGCGTGTCCGCGTGTCCTTCCGTCTGTTTGTGGACAGCTAATCTCCGGCATCGTTTGCACGATGGCAGTGAAACTGTACACGCACTTTCCCTGGGTGCTAGAGCAGAACCTGCCCCCAATGTCTCACATGGGCCTGTTACAGCGCCACCAGGCGGGTTTGTGCAAAAAAACTTTTTGGACTGTACTCCTAGAGATTTTGTCCAAAAATCACACAAATCGATACACAGTATCTCTATAGCCATTAAACAAAACTGGTCTTTCAGATTTTTCATATTCCATCCTGATTGGCTAAGATTGGCTTCCAAAGTTGGCAGGATTGGTCTGTTTTGAACAAAATGCCTCAAATCATGAACGCAGCTTGCGCTTTCCGTAAAACTTTGCACGCACATTCCCACTAGGTCAAGAAACAAATGCCAACCTTTTCACATTGGCCTGTTATAGCGCCACCAGCAGATTCACTTTTGCAAAACACATTTTTGGAACAAAATCATGCATGCAGCATCCAATTGCCATGAAAAGCCGAAGAAGACACGGCACCCTTTTCACATTGACCTATTATAGCGCCACCAGGAGGCCACAATAACCTTCCTGACCTGGCGTAGACCTGTGCTCGGAAGAGCACTGCTTCTAGTTTCCTTTTCTTTCTCTTCTGCACTGTAATTGCGACCGTCGCAAAACTTCGACCAGCTGTCCGTCAGTCAGTCCGTCAGTCTGTCACACATCACACGTCACACTTTTGCCCTGCTCATATCTCTGCAACCTTTGCCCCGATCCATGCCAAATTTTGCGCACACACACTCCTTGCCTGCCAAACCACAACCTCCACCCATCAATTCTCACATGGCCCTCTTCTAGCGCCACCATGAGGCCGATTCTTGCAAAACACATCTTTGGACACTGCTCCTACAAATTTTGCCCTAAAATCACGCAAATAGGTACACACTTGCTCTACACTCATCTCATCAACATGAATCTGTCCCATTTAGCGCCACCTTCAGGCCGATTTTTTAAAAAACATTTTTGGACAATACTCCTATGTTTTCCTACTTTTGTTTTATGCATCTTAATGTCATTGTATAATTGTGTTTGTTTGATGTTCTGTGTAAAGCACATTGAATTGCATTGTTGAAATTTGCTATACAAATAAAACAGCAGAAGTACAGAAGTACTGCTTTTTTTAACAGTACTTCTGTTTAGACAAACTGTAATGACAAATGATCTATGAGAAATACTCAAATTAATGTTGTCAAGTTTGGAGTGATACGTCATAGAAATGTGATGGACAACTGACACCATATACCAGTGGTTCCCAAACTGGGGGTCCTCAGATGATTAGCTTAATGTGCAACATTGATTTCTCACTCAACAGTAAAAAAATATATATATATTATAATGTATACAGGGTATTTGAGATTTCTAAGACATTTTTTGTACCAAATTGGCCAAATTGTCAAATAGGAACTAATATGAAATAATCAAACTAAATGTAATGCTTACAATTCCAAGTGCTTGTCAGGGTGGGGCTTTCAAATATTATTTTGGGGGTTGCGGCCTGAAAGGTTTGAGAACCCTTGACATAGATTACTGGCGTCAAGTAGATCAGTGGTTCTCAACCTTTTCAGGCCGCAACCCCCAAAATAATCATATTTGAACTTTGTGAGCTTGTAGGTTGATCTGCTATTGGTGTGTGACACATTCTCGGAGTGCGCACAACCAAGCATAAACTCCCAGAGGTATTCAACTAGATTAGGCAGTGGGCCACAATTGTAAAAACAATTGAAGTCGGGGGCCACAAGACTGTGACAACAGAAATGAACAAAAATTTTCAAGGTTAACCGTTTCACCGTTTGTTGTTCGCTATATGTCTGATAAGACACAACAATGGACATGTATGTCCATTAGACTATAAAGACCATGTATGTCCATTAGACTATAAAGACCTGATTCACTTGCAAGTCCTGAGCACAGGCTTAGATTTTGATATTAAGAAAAGAGGAAGTAGATACAGTATTTCAGTATGTTCTACCTTGGTAATTGGCATCATGGAAGCATCTTTGCGGGAAGAGTATTTGAGGCAGGCTGGCAAGGTGAAGTGTTTACATGTTCGTATGAATGAAAGTTTTTTGCTTTTATTTTGAGCACCCGATAAGAGCACAAGATGTGTTTGAAGTTAATGACGATGGAGAAGATGAAAGATGGACACAATCCAGGTGAATTATTTCTTTGGGGTAAATGGACAACATCCACTCGACACCTAGACATTGTTTCAAATGGATGGATGGACTGCACTCAACTCATCTGTTGAGCTCTTGTACCTAGCACATGGTGAAGCACAATTAATTTTTATATTGGAATATGGAATGTTCTCCAGGGGCCACAAGAAAGCTCTGCTGGGGCCGCATTTGGCCCGCGGGCCACCAGTTGAATATCACTGGCTTAATCTTTCTGCATGTGCTAGCTGTCCTCTGTGGCAGACCCCACCCTTGAGCTACTTAAAGCATGTTCAAATGGACACATTGATCTGCAGTCACTATTTGATGTGTAGTCATTTAACCCAGGTCTGGACGTTGCTAAGACTATGTCCTGTTGACCTTATTCAGGACCACCCACTCCTGCTGCCCTCACAGATGTCCAGGGGGGAGTGAGTGGGTTCTAGTCTGCAAGTAACAAAACACCAGTCTAAGCATGATTGTGAAAACAGGAAATTCTGTTATAACAAATGGCAAAATGTTTTTTGTTTATCTAGTTGTGAATGTTACTAGCTGTGAGTGATCATGCATAACAGCGAGTTTTGTGAATTGTACCCTCGTCTAATAATCTAAAGATATGAAACGTATATAAAAAAAAGAAAAATTAAATAAAAACTCATCATCAACATTTACAGTAAAAACAAGCCACACACTTTTGTCTTGAAAACTTGTCTCACTTTGTTAGAGAGATATTATGCACGTGTTCTTGCTAAATAACCACAAACTGTAGACAAAGGCTGTAAGGAAAACAATGACCGCACGTCACTCTAAAAAGGAGAGTCCTTCCAGGCTGCGAGGAATTCCTTCCCCCTCAGCACCAAATAGGCGGTGCCCTACTTTCAGGGCCGTTTTTAGCTATAGGCGGACTAGGCGGTCGCCTAGAGCGCCAGCCTAGAGGGGGCGCCAAGGGGGCGCCGAAATGGAGGGAGTGGACCCAAACCAGCCCAAAACCGACCCAAAACCGACTAAATTCACGGCAAAACCCGCAAAAATCGGAGTGGGGGGGCGCATTCGAGAGAGCTCGCCTAGAGCGCCGATTAGGCGCGCTACGGCCCTGCCTACTTTTCTATCTGCATACAGTCCATACAGGGGCGTCACAAGGGGGGAAAAGTAGGACTGAGATACTAGGGCCCAAAGTTGGGCCCAGCTTGTAGAGCTGCTATTTTTTAAAAGTCGTGAAAATGTGTGCAAATCTTTGAATATATGTATTTTTTAAGCAAACCTTTGTAACTCAAATTTTTATTCTGGGGCGTCCCTGGAACTAAATATTTTGAGATGGGTGTCCGTGGCCAAATACATATCATTTTGGGGGTCCTTCACATGAAAAGGTTTGAGCACCACTGACATAGAAACATAGTTTTTTTTTAAAACCTTCGAAGGATTTGAAATATTCAAAGACTTGCACAAATTTTCAAGATTTTTCAAAAATAGCAAATCTACAAGCTTGCAGCGCGGCACTCGCTGCCGCGCTGTGAGCTTGTATATCTGCTATTTTTCAATAGTTGAAGCACTAAATAATGCATAATAATGCGTTCCCAGTCTAAATGGGTTAAAGCCTATGAAGAGCATTCATGGTGGGCCTGCAGTGAATCCTTGTACCCAGGGCCCAGAATGTTGCGCGACACCCCCGAGTCCATACAGAGTACACACCCCTCTACCCTGCCTGTCTGCCTGCCTGCAGCCCACTGCAGCTCCTGTTATCCCTTACCCACGGGCCATTAGGACCCCGCCGCCCGCAGTTTCAGGCCTGCTTTTATTGACTGCACTTTTTTTTTTCTTACGCCTCTGCGTTTGAAGTGAGCGCCGCACGGCTGTCATTTCCTGCTCTGAGCGCTCGCCGTTCACGACGTGTGTAATTAAGTGGTGTGCCTAGCTAGCGTCCCATAGAGCCAGAGCCCTGGCCAGCGCCAGGCAGGCACAGGCCCATGTTTAATACCCACACACTCCCAGACACAACGGCTCATTGACAGAGCCATGGTTCACTGGCTGTACAATTACCCTGTGGGATATACTTCACCTCACCTTCACAGGTAGCAGAGTACAGCACGTCTGCACACTTCTCTGTAGAGTTCTCTGCCCAAACGCGACCCTACCCGACCCCACATTTTCGGCCCGGTTAGGGCCGGGCCTTAATTTTCAGGCCCGTTGAGAACTCTACTTCTCTGCATGTCCACCGTACTTCAGTTTATCCATCATGCAAGAGCTGGCGGGAACTTCTGGGATTAATCCAGCATAGGCTGCCATGGGGGGATTAAGGTCTTTGCGTTTTTCGGGCCGAATATCGGAGTGAATTTCGGAGCACGTAAATAAAAAAAATCTACCTCACGTTATGTCAATCACGTTTGCACACTGCCGCCCGTTTCGTATTTATTTTCAGACCAGGGTTGAGTTTTTCGCAGCTGTCCCTTGCTCTCTCTCTCTTTCCTCTCTCTCTCCCTGGCCTCCGGATTTCGGATTTCCAAAACGCAACGAAAGACCGCAGTGCAGTGTGCAACAAGCTTTACAGTAGGCAGAGGAAAAGCTTCCATCGTCAACTTCAATATCAGTGCACAAGGACCCGCTTTAACTTATTAAAATAGAAAGTGTTACCAAACTTATTTTTTTTATATTACATCGGCTGCTGACGGGTGGAAACCTCCTTATGTCCAAAACTGTTATTTTTCAGGATTCAAATTAAAAGAAATTACTGATCTATAAGCTCAAAACGCCACCTATTTTTGCTACTTTTGTGTGTACGACTCTCTGTACGACAAAGTAGGGCATTCATTTATTAAAAAAAACATTGTGCGTATAAATATACTGCAGATACACGTACTGAATATACCTTTATTGATCCTGTGGGAGACATTCAGGCTCCAGAGACACAATAAAGGTTACAGATACAGGGCATAGAAGTACAGTAGGTACATAAAAGTAACATCACAATAAAGACACAACCCTTAAACATACATTAATAAAAGTATACAGACGTTTACACCCTTTATATACAATCATCCTGCCTGATGCAGAACAGTGTTTGTGTGTGTGTGTGTGTGTGTGTGTGTGTGTGTGTGTGTGTGTGTGTGTGTGTGTGTGTGTGTGTGTGTGTGTGTGTGTGTGTGTGTGTGTGTGTGTGTGTGTGTGTGTGTGTGTGTGTGTGTGTGTGTGTGTGTGTGCATGTGTTTTATAGGTGCTGAAGGTTAACGTGTTTAGGCTGAGCAGGTCCCAGTGAACACAGCGTGTCTTGTTGACCCCTCCCCTTTCTCCATATCCACTAACAGTGGATGTTGATCACCAGCACGCTGTGAATACTGAGCACAGTCCATTATTATTACACAATCTGTTCAAGAAACGCTCAACTTTTTAAAAAGCAAAACCTGTCTCTTCCTGTCTGAGCCGTGGTGTGATTAATGAAAGACTGGATGGGGCTTCCTCTGGCACATTAATTTCATAGCGCTATGAATTTACTGCCGGGGCCTCGGGCTGAAACAGCCTTTTCAAACAAAGGTCAGAGTAAAGGGCTTAAGTAGGTCTGGGTTGTGTGTCGCAGCTGGAAATAAGACCCTGGGATTTCTCTGGTTGCTTTATGGGCCCGTTGTGTGCTTGATAATGTGCATTGTGGGAGTATATTCCGCTAAGCGAGAAGTTAAAGACCAACAGAGAAGTTAAAGGGCTTGGCGTATGGCGTGCAGCACTCTGAACGGGCGGAAAAGACACGGTAGTGACTCTGGTTGTGTTGTGGCCTCAAGTAGGTTAAAGAATAAATTGGCACACATGCTTTTCTACGTAGCCTACATATCGTCACTCGTCGGGCAGAAACCTCGTATCTCCAAGTTTCACATTTGTAAATGTTTTCGCCAAGTAAAGCCCTGCTTCATCATACAAGGCACAGGTAGTGAGAACAGCAGATCTACAAGCACACTACGCCTCAATCAATCAATCAATCAATCAATCAATCAATTCTGGATGCAAAACTGATTCTTCTCATAGTATGATTACATACAGTATACTGTACACAAATCAAGTGGGGGAAAGCATGCACCTCCAATGGTTCCAAGTGCCAGGTGCAGAGCACAAGTCAAATGCCAAAGAAGAATGGAGGCTGCACACTGGATCAAGCTCCAAAAAGCCTGAGTGGCTCTTCTTCCCCAGACCAGTCTGAGGAGAAGAGTCTCTTACCAATACCAACCTTTTTGAAGCAGGACGCTATTCTTCTTTATGATTATATCGTTGCTGTTGGGAAGAAACCTCTTTTCTCAATATTGTAACTTTTTGTGTGCATTTTCTATTAACATGTTTATTGAGCAATCAGCACAGAATAAATAGAATGTATCAGTTTAACTTCAAATACATCATAAATTACATCGTAAATTAATACCCTGAAGAGTAACTGTTGGACATATGAGGTTTGCAAAGAAGCGAATAGACGTGAACTTTTAGCAAAATATTGCCGCGGCTGAACGCGAGATAAAATTTGGCTTTGCGACGTCTGGCGAACACCCCATAGGTTTAATGCTGTTTACACAGTGAACTTATAAACTTCAACCCCCCCCCCCATCCCCCCCATACAAACAAGGCTATAGTGTTTCAGAGTTTTAACAGCGTATTGTTCCTGTCAGCCAGAAGCCAGCGTGTGTAACCGATTGTGTCATGGCCGACAATTTGAGTAGTATTTCACTCTTTTCAAGCGGCTTCCTATTTTTCGGAGCTCTCCCACTTCCGCACCATGGCTTGGCCTGGAAAGCCCAACTGAGGTTTACAAATATTGAGGCTTAATCCCTGGGCTCATGGTCTGCAGCAGCTGGCGCGTGCTGTTCAACTACAGCATCTGAGAGTCAGGGATGTCGCACCAAATTCTGGGCCCTGGGTACAAGGATTCACTACGGGGCCCCTGTGCTTTAACTATTGAAAAATAGCAGATATACAAGCTCACAGCGCGGCACTCGGTGCCGCGCTGTGAGCTTGTATATCTGCTATTTTTTTTAAATCATGAAAATCTTTGAATATTTCAAATCCTTCTGAGGTTTTTTTGAAAAACCTATGTTTCTATGTCAGTGGAGCTCAAACCTTTTCATGTGAAGGACCCCCAAAATGGTATTTATTTGGCCACGGAACCCCATCTCAAAATATTGAGTTCCTTCCAGGGACCCCCTAGAAGCAAAATTTTAGTTAGAAATGTTCACTTAAAAAATACATATATTCAAAGATTTTCACACATTTTCACGACTTTTCAAAAATAGCAGATCTACAAGCTCGCAGCGCTATATCTGCTATTTTTCAATAGATAAAGTTATTAGGGCCCCTCCACCTTGGGCCCTAGTAACTCAATCCCACTTTCCCACCCCTTGTGACGCCCCTGCTGAGAGTACAGGAGCTCTGTTACACCAGGAGTATAGTCTCGCGTGGCCAGACTGGTGACTCCCACGATTTGCAAATGCTCCCGTCATACAGTCTGGGAGAACGGGGGTCTTATGATGAGTACCCGGTTAAAGCGGAAGTGATCACCACTAAGGTCCAGGGACTACAGATGAAAATTAGCATATGGCTAACTGTGGCTCATTTACATTGAAGTGAAAACTGACATGTCAATTAATGAGTACTGTCCCTGTCAAATAAACAAACTTTCAACCAACTCCAACTACTTTCAAGACTAAATATATTTGTTTTCCAGCAACTTTTTTTATTTGTCTATTTTAGTATGCTTTGAAATACCTTTCATCTTTTTAAATGCAGTTTTAAGTAAGTAATGTATGTCTGTATGTAGGTAGGCCTAATGCTGTTTTAACCTTACACTATGTAATAGCTCTTTGAATTGCTTTTGTGTATGAAATGCTATACAAATAAACATACCTAGCCTTGCTTTGCCATGCCGTGCCACGCTTTGCATGCATTCATTACAGAACAGAAATCTGCTTTGTGCATCACCCAGAGGTAATCATCCCCAGTCAGCGCATGACCAGAGTAGAATGATGGTCTGAGACGTTTGGAATGTGTAGGTTTGTTAGCGATGGTGCCAGTCTAACCATCTGTCTGAAATGCCATTGTTGGTACAGGAGCCATAAGACTTTACCTCACGCTGGTCAAGCCTTTGTGTGCTCAAATATTGATTATTTTCATTTGCTCCAATGGCAATATTTTCATGTTGTTTCAAGTCTGTGACATTTTAGTAAGGGGGCGGCACAACAAATCATTCTCGCTTAATAAGATCTTAATCCACAATAAAATAATGATTCAAATACCTGCGCAAACAGGACAGGCAAACACATTTACTCCCTTACAATTATTATATTATAAAAACTTGTAGTCACTAGTTAGGCTACTTTGTATATTTTGATTATTATTACAAGACGTACATTAACCACTTCAGCTTAAACTTTGGCTATTTGAAAATAGCCGATCTACGCCTCACAGTGCGAGGCGTTGTGAGCAGGCGTGTTGTTGCCTGGATTATTCATGAAGCGTTCCTGGAACAGAAAGATCCCATGATTGGCCGCTAGTTGCGCTGTTTCCCCCCGCGAAGTACCAAAAAGAATATTTCTCCATTGGACCCCAGTCATTTCCCCCTTTGATTTTCTAAATTAATAAACATTGTCATAAATACTTTATGGTTCCTGTCGCTAGTAAAAAACTGCCTTTCAATCACCATGATATGCGTTTTGTGCAATATGGTCCCATTTATGTTAAAATTGATTACCGTATAAAGTTGCGGGGGGCGTGGACAACTAAACTGATACCAACCGGCTGTGTTCTTCTTCGTGTGCTTTATTTCGGGAGGCTTAACACCACATTCTCCCATGTATCCCTGCGGTTCCACGTGACCGTTGGCAGCCAATAGCATTCCTTATGATTCCTTGGGTACCATTAAAACAATGATGGCGACACCCATACAAGGGACAAAAAAACATCATTTTCTCAGCATTGAAAGCAATGACTTCGCACCGTCCATGTTTTTTTACAGTCTATGGTTGTGAGCTTGTAGATGTACTATTTTCAAATCATAGAATTAGACGATGATAACTTGTGAAACGAGACATTCTTTGCTTTTGTTACTTTACGTATATTTTGATGCACAAAACATTTGTACTTTTACTGAAGTAAATTGTGTTTACCAGACTTTAAAGCTATACTGTGTAAGTTGCTAAACTAGTGGTCATTAGCGGTATTGCTTTTTTCGCCCGGAGTCGTCGCGGACCACCGGAGCGGCGCCGCAAACCACCACGACCGATACGAATCCGTGGAGAGGTAGAACGCATGGTAGAAAGCAATTTTCTGGCCAGGATTTGGGGATTAAGAGGTTAAGAATCCTTCACCATGGTAAACACTGTAGCTGAGCGAGGCTACTTCCTGAAGACACGGAAGATAAGCTGTGATTGGCCGGTAGTGTATCATGTGTGTATGATCCGCGATGTTATTGGCCAACGTATACACAACGTATACAGATGATGCAGATGGCGCTATTTTTCCGCGAAAACCGGACCCTGGCCAGGATCATAGAAAACATATAAAGAGAAGGCTTTAGAAGCTGAAAATAATGGAGTGGGTGTTCTAAAAGTTTAGCGATTTAACAGTTAGGACAATTTTAAGATTTGTTTTATAAAAAAAGTTACATGGTATAACTTTAACTTGTATTACTGTGTTTCTACATTGATACTTTTACTTAAGTAAAAGAAAAATAGTACTTTTCCCACCACTGCATGACACTCTCACAGTGTGCGTGCGCGTGCACACACACACACACACACACACACACACACACACACACACACACACACACACACACACACACACACACACACACACACTGTACACACACAGTATAGTTAGTACCTTGTGAGGTCCTTCAACACATGGCCTGCCGGATGTTTCTCTGTGGACCTGCACTCCCATGTAAAACCTTGGGGAAAATGACATTGGGGGATTTTTTTTTTCTGACTCCATCAGGGGGATTCAGGTCAGGGATGTCTGTCTGTGGAGTTATGATGTCTTTTAGTCTACTGATATGTCCTGAACAATGCGTGCTGCAAAAATAAATATTAATCTATGCACAGACTTTGTTCCCAGCCAGCCTGTCTGTGTGTGTGTGTGTGTGTGTGTGTGTGTGTGTGTGTGTGTGTGTGTGTGTGTGTGTGTGTGTGTGTGTGTGTGTGTGTGTGTGTGTGTGTGTGTGTGTGTGTGTGTGTGTGTGTGTGTGTGTGTGTGTGTGTGTGTGTGTGTGTGCGCGTGCGTGCGTGCGTGCATGCGTTTTTCTGTCTCTGGATCGGGCCCAAATCCAGCCCCATTATCTCCATGTGTCTTTGTATGTGCTGATTTATTTCAACAGTGTGCTCTCTCTCTCTCTCTCTCTCTCTCTCTCTCTATCTCTCTCTCTCAGCCAAGCGCTGGGTGCCTCCTCTTTGTCAGCTCCTGTGTGAATGCAGAAGCCTTTGACCACCTCTGACAGTGTGAATATTTTAGCTCCTTCAATATGCAGCCTGGACGTTTTTTATGTTAAAGATGATGAGAGGGCTGGGATAGCATGGGAGAGTGCATGGCGAACGGACAAGGAAGGGGTTTGAAGGGGACGGGGGGGCTCTGCCGGTGAGCGCGAATGTTCCATGTGGTTTGACGTCAGTCAGAGTCATCAAGTTGTTGTGTTGTGTATTGTAACTCTCCTTAACATTAACGTTTGTAACATTTGAGTGAGCTCTAAGTGTTCTAAGTATTGAGGGTTTAAGTGGTTAACTGCCTGGAAATACATATTAACATGAATCCAACACAACGCTACACATTGACAGTGCTGTCAATCTATGAAGCTATAATCTGCAACACACAGGGTTCCCAGTTCCACACATTTTTACCAATGAATTTCCAAAACTTTTCCAGAATATTTAACCCAATTTCCAGGACTATATCTATCTACCAGTAAGACTCCCTAATCGGGAGATAAGCGACCGTTGGTCGCTTATCTCCACAAATAGGCCAAAAGTTTGTTTTACCAATTATCAAGACATACGGGCAGTTGACAGTTTGCCATGGTTACTCATTGAAGTTGAATCTCCATATATGGAGATAACCTACGCATCACACTAAGTCTGACCTCACCAGCCCATATTTGGGCATGAGCAACTTATGTCTCCATATATGGAGATATGATGACATCACACAGTCCTCAGCCGATGATGTGGCGTGATGTCATACAATACACAAACAAGCCCTACAGTATAAAGGGGCAATTCTTGCCAGGAAAGAAGCATTTCTTCGACTCAGACCTTATCGCCAGGGTTGGCTTATAGCAGCTGTCGGTAGGACCATATATGGATTCTGTTAGTGTGGATCTCCTAACAGGGCATCATCTGGGATACAATCCCTTTTATGCCCATATATGGAGATCCCTAACAGAATCCCTTTCATGCCCATATATGGAGATCCCTAACAGAATCCCTTTTATGCCCATATATGGAGATCCCTAACAGCATCCCTTTTATGCCCATATATGGAGATCACTAACAGCTAACAGAATCCCTTTTATGCCCATATATGGAGATCCCTAACAGAATCCCTTTTATGCCCATATATGGAGATCCCTAACAGAATCCCTTTTATGCCCATATATGGAGATCCCTAACAGAATCCCTTTTATGCCCATATATGGAGATCCCTAACAGAATCCCTTTTATGCCCATATATGGAGATCCCTAACAGAATCCCTTGTATGCCCATATATGGAGATCCCTAACAGAATCCCTTTTATGCCCATATATGGAGATCCCTAACAGAATCCCTTTTATGCCCATATATTATGGAGAAATCCCTGCTCTGAGTATCTGACATCAGTGTGATGTCACCTGTTTATGCCCATATATGGAGATCCCTGCTCTGCGTATCTGGTTGCCATGGTAAACAGCTGGTTGCTAGGGTAAAAAAACATGGTTGCTATGGTAAACAGTTGGTTGCTAGGGTAAACAGTTGGTTGCTAGGGTAAAACCATGGTTGCTAAGGTGGTTGCTAACGTACACTAACAGACCAGCAACAACAGACTGTTGCCACAGCAACGTACACAAAGGTTTGTGTACACATGTGGTGTGATGTCATACTGATGCGGAGATATGAGCAGGGCAAAGGTGTGACGTGTGACGGACGGACGGACGGACGGACGGACGGCCGGTGGAGGTTTTCATAGTAAACTGCTCCCTGACGGTCGCAATAAATGTGACAAATCTCTGTCTGTCTGCGTGTCTGTCTGTTTGTAATCCGCGTATCTCGAGAACCGTTCGTCCCACCGGCTTCAGATTCGGCACGCGCGTTCCCCGCCGCCGCGTGGAGTGCAGTGCCGGGCCTCGACCCGACCCGACTCGCGGTTTTCCGAAACCGGCGCAAAACGTTCGGAATCTCCTTATGCAGAGCTGATTGTTGACATCAGGCTGTTCCGGAGGAAATCGGCGCAAGCGCTGACTCATTGTGACATCACTTCATAAAAGGCTCTGAGATCACGTACACCACATGAGTCAACAAAAAATGCCATGGTTACGTATTCTGATGTTCCTATATGGGCATTAAGTGGACGCAGACAGACAGATACAACAGGCATAAAATGGACGCAAAAAGACAGATACAGATATCTCCATATATGGGCATAAATGGACACAGGCAAACAGATGGTCGAAACGGGTCCTATGACAACAGGTATAATGGGGTTTGCATTAAAGGGGGAACCAGCACTGTGTCTGCAACACAGTCGGAGGCACAGACAGATACAGAGATCTCCATAATGGGCATAAAGGGACACAGACAAACAGATACAGAGATCTCCATATATGGGCATGAAATGGATGCAGACAGACAGATACAGATATCTCCATATATGAGCATAAATGGACACAGGCAAACAGAAATGGACGCAAAAAGACAGATACAGATATCTCCATATATGGGCATAAATGGATACAGGCAAACAGATGGTCGAAATGGGTCCTATGACAACAGGTATAATGGGGTTTGCATTAAAGGGGGAACCAGCACTGTGTCTGCAACACAGTCGGAGGCACAGACAGATACAGAGATCTCCATAATGGGCATAAAGGGACACAGGCAAACAGATGGTCAATCAATCAATCAACTTTATTTAGAAGACACAGGGTCCATTAAAAACGAGACACATAAAAACACATAAAATAAAATAAAAATAAAAACTGTACAGAATCATAAATAAAACATCATCTATACACAAGACAATCATACCAGTGTTCCCAGAAAGGAGACTGGTACCTGTCAATACAGGTCCTACAGAGATCTCCATATATGGGCATAAAATGGACGCAGACAGACAGATAACTCCATATATGGGCATAAATGGACACAGGCAAACAGATGGTCAAAACGGGTCCTACAGAGATCTCCATATATGGACATAAAATGAACGTAGACAGATAGATATCCCCATATATGGGCATAAATGGACACACGCAAACAGATGGTCAAAAAAGATCCTATGACAACAGGTATAATGGGGTTTGCATTAAAGGGCGGGGCATTCATCCCCTATTTACATTGTTCCCGAGTTGGCCAGGGCGCCGACTAGACGCTCTTCGGGCGGCCGAGCTTCTAGTAACAATAATTCAGCGCAATAACGAGTCGCTTACTCCTATGTGCAATGCCCAAAGGCAGACAGTGTAGCAAAAATAAAGCATGCAACAGACCGTGCATGCTGATCATGCACGATGGACGCTCACGTGCCCGCGTCAAAAGGTACGAAAATCGTGGCAGGGAACCCTCAATGTCAATTTATGTTGGCAGTAAATGAGTTAACAAAATAAATAACTAAAAACAATGCATAGCTATTTTTTCCAGGACCTTCCAGGACCCTTGATCAATTCCAAAACTTTTCCAGTACTGGAAAAATATTTTTCTAATTTCAAAATATTTCCAGGAATTACATGACCGTGGGAACCCTGAACACAGCTTCATCTCTCTCTCAGCTAAGCGGTCCTTGGACTGAAAAAACGTCGAAGACCCCTGCGCTATTGGGCTAATGTGGTATAGCTTCTGCTTTCCAAAATGGTTCACAAAGAGTCCAAGAGACAAGGAGTTTCCCATTTCATAATTTGTGTTGTTTGTGGTGAATTCTTCTGTTGGCACAGCCCATGCAGACCTGCCCTCTGAGCAGAATAACAGCGGCTGTTCTCAGAGCTCAGTCTGCAGCTGTACCCTGCTGTCCTCTGCATGCCAGATAGATGGCAATGAGAATGTTGCCGTGCAAAAGTCCATCGACTGAGAGAAACCGTTGAACACTTTGCTTCAAGTGTTGCATATCGTCGTTTTTTTTAAATTATTATTTAAAATAGTGAAAATAGCCAATCTGCTATTTTCACTGCCTTGTGCGACAGTCTTGTATGATGAAGCAGGGATTCACTTTACGAAAAAACATACATATGTGAAACTTGGAGATACGAAATTTCTGCCCGACAAAGTATTACAACGTTACAAGGTGCCCTGAAAGGCACCTTAACAAAACAGACAGTGTAGTGCTTCTGTAATCTAGTATCATAGGTAAACCAAGAACCCAGCATCAGTCTAAACAATATAATACAACATTTTTTAAAGTAATCTGTAGATGCCATGCAGGTCAAAACACCTGAAGCTGGCATCCGTCTAAATAACATGCTACTGTATCTAACTGATAATTTAACCTTTGCATAAGACTGCCTAGTCATCAAGGCTCGGTCCAGACTTGTATTACTGTGAGGGCCGGTAGGTGAACCTGCAACCCTCTGATCACCTGACAGCCTCTTCACCTACTGAACTCTGGCAGCACTTAGTATACTATATAATCTGTAATACACCCACTACTTCTGCTGAATACTATGTGTAATAATTCTAATGGCAATCCCATGACAGTCATAACAAAATCATGTTCAAATCAGCCAGCGTCTTTTTCTCCCCCCACATGAGTTTGTCAGAATGTCAAAGTCAGCCTTGATGTTAAATCGAACAGTTAAGGAAACTTGGGGGCCTAAAATAATGTTGTTAGTTGATTATCTCGTTGATGACTGATTGGATTGGCCGCTTGGTTGACGTCAGTGGCAGGGCTTGCGGTCCATAAAGCTTTTTCCATAGAGCCTATGCCAGGCGCCAGGATGTAGGCTAAGGCTAATTATGGAACTAATAGAAGTTAGATCCAGTTAATTGGGTACCTGGCACTGCATCTGATTAACAACTTAAACCCTATAGCTCCAGGTTCCTTTGTCCTGCCTCCACACCAAATCTCTTCACCGGAAATATCCCATCTACAATCTTGTAGATCTGCTGTTTTAGCAGAATGTCAGCTCCAGAATAGGACTTGTAAATTAACTTGACTGAGGAGCTATTTATGATTTGAAGATGATTTAGATTTGTTGATGAGCTTTTGCTCTGTAACTGTAACTACTGTATGGTTGTTTCGTGTGGTACATTTTCTGTCAACTGACTGACTAGCTTGCTCCAGTCTAGACATATAGAATGGTATAATGGGTCACTTTACCAATTTTTTACATCATAATCTGCTTACTTGTCATGTGAAGCATAATATAGTTTGTGAAAATATTTTTTACTCTGAGGCTCCCTAGGGGACGAGCCGTCTAGAATAGTGTGTGTGTGTGTGTGTGTGTGTGTGTGTGTGTGTGTGTGTGTGTGTGTGTGTGTGTGTGTGCGTGTGCGTGTGCGTGTGCGTGTGCGTGTGCGTGTGCGTGCGTGCGTGCGTGCGTGCGTGTGTGCGCGTGTGTCTCTGTCTGTTCTTCTGTCTTTTTGAAAAATAATAATTTCTTTAATTTGCATTTTCTCCTGGAAATCTGTGGACTGGCAAATGACTCCACATTTGTCGGTCCAGAATGATGTCACAGTGATAGGACGTTGCTGTGTCAATATGGAATAATCATCATGACATCCCAGATCTACATATTATTAGACCCTGACTTGTTGTAAAGTGTTCTATGTGTGAGTGAGACTAATTATATAAGTGGTGTACCTTAAGTCAGTTTCTCTGACTTAACAGATCTGTGTACGTATGCTGCCCGTGCCTTAATCAGTGGTGTAAAGTATACTAAGTACATTTACTCTGTATTTACTTAAGTACAGTTATTTAGTACTGTACTTAAGTAAAAAGTGTTTGTGAGTATTTCCAATTTCCAATACTTTTAATTCTACTACTGTACATCTCAGGGGCAAATATTCTACTTTTACTCCACTACAATTATTTGAAAACTTTAGTTACTTAGTTACTTTGTAGATTTGGATTATTATACAAAACATACATTAGCCCTATATAGATTTTGGCCATTTGAAAATAGCCGATCTACAAGCTCACAATGCGCCGCGATGTGATGCATTGTGAGCTTGTAGATCTGCTATTTTCAAAAGATTTTTGTACATTTGAAAACTTGAAATGTGAAATTCTGCATAATGAGTACTATCTACTTTTTGTACTTAAAGTAATTTTTCTTTTTTACTTTTACTCAAGTACATTTTGAATTCCAGACTTTTACTTCTAACAGAGTATTTCTACATTGCAGTATTGGTACTTTTACTATAAAATGTGAGTACTTTTTCCAAACCGATTAAAAGTACCAGAAGGACTTGCTGGCAGTTATTTTCTTATTTTTAGTCTTCTTAAACCCAGCAAGTTGCATTTAATACAGACTGTGTGCTCAGCACTGCTCCTTTTTTCTACTTTGATAGTTTCTCTGACTTACCAGGCTCAGTCGAGAGCTATGGTTCTAAAGCGCTTTAATTTCAAGAAACCCCCAGATCGGTATGCCATTAGAGTCAGAGTTATACACTACATACAAAACACAGAGTCTGATGTTTGATGGCAGACGCACTGTTTTGGAAATAAATCCACAAAGCTGTTTATATGTCGAGAGAATTTCAAATAGTTGCTCAGCTTGCAAATAAATGGAGGAATAAAGGAAATGGTCAGTATCCAGAATATATCAATAACAGTTTCGGAGCGTACATAGTCAGTGGTTTGACCCTGCAAGTAATAATAGGCTTACATGCGTGCGCACACACACACACACACACACACACACACACACACACACACTGCATGCCGTTTTTGGGGAAGGAATCAAAGTTCAAGAGACGGTATCTTTAATTTCTGGGAAAGAATAATTGTTGTCCCGGCCCAATCTGTCACACAGGGCAGGGTAGAGCGTGTGTGTGTGTGTAGGGGGGTGTTATTATTCAGTTATTATTCAGGCCGTGTTTGCTCAGCCCTGCTGACATGTTTCATCACTGCTCTAAGATGTGGACACAGGCGCTGTTTTGGCTTTATGAATCCAGCTGGTGTTTTGTGTGGACATGTTTCCCTCCTCCTGACTGCGCCCACCTCAGCCTCAACCGTTCCCTCTGTCCCCCAGTCACACGTTAGCTCCTCAATATGCACACTACACTCAGGGACGTGCTGGCCATTGGGAAAAGCGGGACAACTCCCGAACGGCCGGTTCATTCCCGGCCGGTCCATTAGGAAAAAAATCAAAATAAAATGTCGGCCTTCGTTCCATTTTGGGGGCTGGGCGGCCAACAAAGTAAATCGTCATTGTCGGGCAGAAACCTTGTATCTCCAAGTTTCAAATTTGTATTTTTTTTTCGCAAAGCAAAGCCCTGCTTCATCATACAAGGCCGTTGCACAAAAGTTGTGAAAACAGCAGATCTACAAGCACACAACGCCTCGCGTTGCGAGGCGTTGTGTGCTTGTAGATCGGCTGTTTTCACTAGTTTAAATCATTTTTAAAATGATAAATACAAAACAAACGGTTTTGGACATACAAGGTTTCCAACCGACAACGACGAAATATAACTCATGTACAGTATTAAATTTGGCTTTTCACTTGTCATGATCTGAAATGGCAAATCTTTGAGTAGCAGCAGCGCGATAGAGAGAGATCTCTCTCTATAGCGCGCAATGAGGGCCTCTCCAACTCTTTTTCCCGGGCTGAATCAGGGGCCCAGCACTTCCCTGACTACACTACAGTACATCCCAGAGACACTCTGATTCTAAGCATCTTATATAATAACCATCGAATGGGTTATTGCACTCTTGTATGTTCATTCACTTCATGTTTTGAAGTAAAATGAGAGCTCATACACAGCCTTCAACAAACAGATTGAGCGCAGAGCTGTGACAGTTTTATTCAATCAATGTTCCCGAGTTTGGTATTTTATACCAGAGGTTCTCCCATGTTTTACTGAAAACTGAAACCTGTTGTGAGCTTGTAGATTTCACTATTTTCCCTATTTTTGAAAAATTTGAAAACATTTCTAAAGGTTTTAAAGCTTAGGCTCAGTGGTTAAACACAATAATATTCAGAATTTAATTTAAATTGGTGGGGAAAAGATATTCTTTCTATGATTCTGCTTTTTACTCCTTTCTAATTGGCCTTTTTTTCTCCTTCCCTGTGGTGGCCTCCCTGGGGGCCGCGGCCCACACTTTGAAAACCACTGTTTTACACCACCCTTGTTTCGCCCACTTTGCCCCACTTTACTAGTGAACGTGTAAACATGAACCAGTGTGACTGCGTGTGGTAGACATGTCACCACTGGAGTAGGCATGGGGACAAAGGACAGACAATCACATAGTCAGATACAGTACAGAGTACACATCAGGACGAGGCCATCGGAGGACGTGGCATTTAGAGGGACGGACAAACATTTAGATAGTCAGATGGATAGGATAGGATAGCACATATGTACAGTATGTGTGTGTGTGTGTGTGTGTGTGTGTGCTCGCGTCCTAACGCACAAACCCTCGTACTTGCACACACACACGCTTACACATGCACCAGGGACGTGCAGAGAATGTTAGAGAGGCAGCTGCAGGGGCTGAAATGTCTAAAATGGCCTTTTGGTGGAAATATCAAAAATAGCAGACCTCCAAGCTCACAAAGCGTCACGCTTGGAGGTCGGCTATTTTCGGTGCGTATACCACGGAACTACTGTAAGCATAATCAAGTCAATACTGGAAATGTGGCGTACGGCATGGATTTCTACACATAAGACGCTGCGTTCAAGTTCGGGAGAGTTTGGACAAGGCAATTCTCTTGAATGCTGCCTTGTATGGTATGGAAAGAGGGCATTTGCATTTCTTTCACCGTAGTAAAAACTGCATTCATGTTCTGGAGAGGGCACTTTTTACAGACGGGTAAAAGGGCAGGGGCTCAAGCCCCCTTTGATGTCTATGTGTGCACGTGCCTGGCATGCACGCACACACAAAAAAGCCACCAATGCACAAGTGACTATAAACACAGACAGACACACACACACACACACACACACACACACACACACACACACACACACACACACACACATACTGACAGACAGGGCCAGTCAAATAGAAAGAGACACTGACAGATAGACAAGTGCTCTGACAACCTAGACAGACAGACAAGACACATCAGGGTGAATGAGGCGGGGACGAGGACCAGCGGGACCAGCGGAGGAGAGGTGACAGCGTCACGGTGCGCGGGGCAGGCCGTGCGGTGGTGGCAGGGGTGGGGCAGCGGAGCGGCGAGGCCCTCGCGCCCCCGCTGGTCACAACAGGAGATTAATTATGTCAGCATAACAAGTGCAAATGGTGATCCGAATACAGAATTAGCCCCCTGAGCAGAGGCTTCTGCAGCGAGCTATGGAGTGTAAGGGAGTGTGGTTGGGGGGGGGGGGGGGGGGGGTTTGTCCCAATTTGTCCCTTCTTGTCTGCACAGCCATGGGGGCTTGCTAGATAGTTAGCTGGATGGCTGGCTGGCAGTGTTGCCATGTCTGCTTGTTATAATAAGCAACTTTGGTATTTTTTGCTTTTTGCTTCTTTTTTTTTTTGCTTGTAAATATTTGAAGGCCTACAGTAGTTGCGGGTTGCTGTTTTTTGGGCTTGTTTGGAGTTGTCTAATGTTGTTTAAACCATTGGCTCTCAAACATTTGTCAAGGATGTCAAGGACCCCCAAATGTCCGCAGACTCCCATCTGAAAATACTTTGTGGCAGGGACCCCCCCATACAGGATTTGTGTTAAAATGTTTAAAAGATATTCAAAATATGGAACTTCTTTTTTATATATACTTTTTTTCTTTCTTTTTTTTCAGATCTACCAGCTCACAACAGCTTGTAGATTGTCTATTTGCCGATGCATAGTGCCTCATGTGGCCTATATACAGTGGCTTCTTTTGGGCTGGTTTTCATTGACCTGGTTGCTTAATTTCTTTCGCAAAACCTGGCAACACTGCTGGCTGGCTAGCAGAGTGGTGGGAAGGGCCGGGCTGTCATCTCTGTTATGATTTGCATGGATGTCAGTCTCCACGGCAGCGGGGACAAGGCTCTGGCTGGGCTGGAGGCGTTCCACATGCTCAAAGACACCATTCATATCCCAGCATCCTCCAGGCTCAGCATGCCTCGGGGAAAGACTCAGGCTCTGTGTGGGCTTTCTGCTTGGCCTCTTTTATTTGCGGGGTCAATACAAGAAACCATAGCATTAGCATCACGGTGTACACTTTGATTTTTACATTTGATTATTCTGCACACCGAAAATAAATATCCACCATTTGTTTTGTTTTGAAGTGATACTTTATTTTCCTTTTTTTTTCTTTTTTCTTGACAGCATTGTATGTGATTGTTTTGGATGTGATACTTTGGATTTGTTTGTGGAAATTACTATGTGTTAATTTACAAAATGCTATGTTATTCAGGGTCATATAAGCCTATAGTGGCTGGACTAATACAAATCAATTAATTGTTTTTAAGCATATTAGATTATTTTAATTTGTTGGATGACAAAACAACAAATTACACATCAAATCCTATATCATATCATAGATAAGATATGATAAACTCTTTACAACGTGAAATGCATATCAAAAGAATTACTAAACAGCGTTAAACCACTCCACACCAAACAACACAGCGAGGCATATTGTGTCTCTTGTTGTGGGTGAGTGATCCAAGCTTTGCTCCCAGTACAGGTCGTGGTGCCCTGGGAGTCCTCCTGCCCAGAGGCAAGATGACCAGCAAAACACTGGCTTCATCCTCCAGCCTCCCTGCTGCTGTCCCACCTGGCTCTGTGCCTCCAGCAGCTTGACCAGCTCTCTGTCAACGCTACTCATTCCCACTGCAAGAATGCAAACAAACAGGCTGCTCCGTGTGCCAGGCTGGACTGGGAAACAGAGAGGCAAGGTTGAGGAAGAGAAGAGAAGAGAGGACTAATATTCTAGGTTAGCTTATCAGAATGGAATAGAAATGTGATTCTCAAACAAGAACCCCCAGTTTGATCTTCATTATAGGCCAGTGGTTCCCAAACGTTTGGCCTGTGATCCAAAAGAGAAATGACACTTTTGCCGGGGATCCAAACTAGTGAAAATAGTAGATCTACAAGCTCTCATCGTGGTGGGACGCGTTGAGAGCTTGTAGATCGCCTATTTTCACTACTTCTTAATTATTCATATATTTTATTTATGGCATTTCTTAGATGTGTTTGTTTCTTTGTTTGAACATTTTCAAAATTCAATTTTCTTTCTTTTTTTTTGGGGGGGGGGGGGGGGGGGGGGTTATAGGGAAACATTTTTGAAATATTTATTTTACTTTTTGTAGGAAAAGAAATTGGATTTTTATTCGAGTCGTGACCCACAGACCCCAATTCTAACTATGGGAACCCATTCCATGGTGTGCAATTACTGGCCCATAAGGGTCCATTTGGTTCCTAACTTTCTATAATTTTACTGGGGACCCCCTGGAACCCCTTATGGACACCTGGGGTCCCTGGATCCCGTTGAGAAGAATGCTGAAAAGGCCAGAGCAGACTAAATGTAGGGGAGGAGCTGGACCAGAATGCAAATATACTGGCTTCCATCCATCCAGAACTAGCATGATTCACCTTGGAACATCACCTTGAAATTCACTGACATGATATTATTTTTTTCCCCTGAGGACTGACTGACTGCTGAACATATGTTTTACGTATACTATAGGCCTCTGGTTCCCAAACACTGGGTCGGGACTCATTTGTGGGTCGTGGACACATTTTTTATGGGTCCCTTTATTTTTTGGTTTCCTACATTTAGTTTTTCATTATTATTATTTCAAAATATTTTCAAAAAAACATTCCCAAAAAAGTAAAATCTTTCATGTATTCATATATATATATATATATATATATATGTATATATATATATATATATATATATATATATATGTATATTATTGCGACCGTAAGGTCGCAGTTTAGTATGAAAACCTCCACCGGCCGTCCGTCGGTCACACGTGCGGTCGACCGCACGTCACACGTGCGGTCGACGTGTGATGAGGTCACGATGAGTCATCTATGCCCAAATATAGATTTCTAGGTCAGATGGCCCATAGAGTTTGTGATGTCAAACCTAGCAACCCAATATAAACAAACCTGATGTCAGACCTGAAGTATCCTTTTATACCCATATATGGAGATACAGAGATCTCCATATATGGGCATATTAGAAAGCCCATATATGGGCATATACGGATGACATCAGGGATATCCATATATGGGCATAAAAGGGACAAGGGCTTACAGTTAAGAGATCTCCATATATGGGCATATCAGAAAGCCCATATATGTTCATATACTGATGACATCAGGAATATCCATATATGGGCATAAAAGGGACAAGGACTTACAGTTAAGAGATCTCCATATATGGGCATAAAGGGACAAGGACTGTTACAGTAGATATAGAGATGTCCATATATGGGCATAAATGAACAAGGACTGACAAACACTGAGATCTCCATATTATAGCCTACTGTAGGCCTATGTTGTATGTTATAGGCCTACTGTCAAATGACACAGGGCGACCGTTGCTAGACCAGAATTCCAGGTATATTCCTGGTGAGGTCAGACTTTGTGTGATGCGTAGGTTATCTCCATATATGGAGATTCAACATTCCAGGCAATGCTCTCTTCCCTGGTGAGAATTGCCCCTTTATATAGGGCTTGTTTGTGTATTGTATGACATCACGCCACATCATCAGCTGTGGACTCTGTGATGTCATCGTATCTCCATATATGGCCATCTCCGTATATGGAGATATAAGTCGTCCATGCCCAAGTATGGGCTGGTGAGGTCAGACTTTGTGTGATGCGTAGGTTATCTCCATATATGGAGATTCAACATTCCAGGTGTAACTATGGCTACCCGTATGACGTGAGAGGTGGAGGTTGTGATATTTGTGGAGATAAGCGACCAACGGTCGCTTATCTCCCGATTAGGGAGTCTTACTGGTATATATGACTGATTGTATGCGCCATAAGCAGGCTCACATCTTCCAAACAGATCAATAGCAGTGCAGAGTAATAGGAAGCGTCAGAGCAAATGGAAGCTTTCTCCACCATGTATTATGAAGGTGAATCCATCCACATCCTCATGTGTCATATTGTCACCGTCAGGCAGAAACCTTGTATCTCCATATTTGTCTTTCCCCCCGTGAATTAATGCCCTACTTCATCATATACAATAGTGTCGCATTCGTATACCAAAGTAGTGAAAATCGCATGCAGATCACAACGCATTACCAGCTTGTAGGTCAGCTATAATAAGAAAGAAAGGGTTTTGGACATACAAGGTTTCCACCCGACAGTGACCATTATGAACTATGTACTCTGCTTATGAAACAACAAATGCATTAGCAACAGCATCTACAAGAAAGAAAACAAAACATCCATTAATAATAGTCAGACATGATGCAGAAATGTCTCACATTTTCCCCCCAGACAGACACACATCAGCGTAAGGCTGTTTTTTTTACAGGTTTTGGGGGTGGTTGGGGGGGTTGGGTGGGCGACCGCGGGACCCATTTAGCTTCCAATGAGTCTATGAAGCTTATAGTGGCCAGGCCCAGATAATGATTCCTCCTCTATGGGGGCTGCTGGGGGGAGAGTGGTGGGTCATATGCAGACTCAGGCCCCATAAATCCCAGCTCTATGATGAGCACTCGGCATATGACTTATTACAGAGCGCAGAGGCGGCCAGTTAAGTCAGCCACTCGTAAACATGTGGCAGGGCCGCCCTGACGGCACTGTCAATTTTCATATTTCATCAGTTATTGGAGTGGGGAGTGCTGAGTTATACCCCCCGCCAGACTCTCGTTAAGGATGAGGAGGAGCTCTTCAGAGACGCTGCTGCTGCTGGATTATAGCGATGCTGGAAATGGAGGGTCCAGAGACAGAATACAACAGCCCCTTTTTACTGCTTATTCATATGAAGCGGCTGCAAATAAGATAAGGAAATAGAAGATAATAGTATTTGTTTTTAGGGCCGACGTTCCATTTGCTGTCATAATCCTGAGTGTCTCTGAAAAGCCGCTGAAGTTGCACTGAAAAGTTTACCACAGTGATGTAACTATTGTAAAAATGTGGATAAAATGTGAGATACTGTACACAACCTCTACTCAGGGTTTATAGCGATTGTGTTTGCGATCTTGACATCAGACAATTGTGTGATTGCCTTAAAACCGGGAAGGAAAGCATCTGTGTCATTTTAGATTTTTGCGTTGGTGTGAGGTTGTGCAAGGTTGTAGATCTGCTATTTCTTTTCAATTGTGAATTTTATTTTTTGCTTCTTGGGGTCCCTGGAACTAAATATTTTGAGATGGGAGTTGGCAGCCAAATACATATCAATTTTGGGGATTTGTTGGAATGAAAAGGTTTGAGAACCACTGATGATATAGCAACATAGGTTTTTCAGAAAACTGTTTTTATCTGCCTCAGTTCTTAATGGGTTACTTATTAGTAGCTGTTGTACACAGCATATCTACTCCAGTATCATACTGAGTTTGTGTGGTGTGATGTCAGAGTGTGTAATGCTTGCACTGATACTAGCACTGCAGCATCACAGGAGCCGAGCCACACTGCCAAAATACACAGCGATATCATTGCAATAAACGTTTCTTTGTGCTTTTACCTACACTAAAGTGTTTTATTTCAAGGTGCTTCTTTTTTCAAAGCCAAAACTTCCCCTTTAACTCTTAGCCCCCATTTTTTGCCGTTATTACAGTAAGTCTCCCTTGTCTGGTCTGGCAGGAGCTAGTCTGACTGATGATGCAGCGCTGAGTCACCGCCCCTCCCCCCAGGTGAGTAAAGCCCTGTGTCACTTACTGGAACACTCAACCAAAACACAATGGAGGCCTGCCCCTCTCTCTCTCTTTCTCTTTTTCTCTCTCTCGTTCTCTCTCTCTCTCACACATACGCACACGCACACATAAAGCATAGTGACTAAAGTGGCTATCCCCCCCCTTTCACTCGAAATATGTTTTAAAGGGGGCGTGGCTGGACCAGGTGCTTTGCGGGGTGAGAAGCATGCACATATAGAACAACATGAACATGGAGTCATCACCTCCATCCATGACGAGGAGGCTGATGTCAGCTGTGTTTGTAATACTTAGGCTACAAAAAAACAACTACATGACATTGTTAGAAGATTAGATCTCAGTGAAGCCCAGTGAATGAACTGTTAATCTAACACTCAGAGTTAGATTAACTCAAGATTTTTCTGTGTTGAGAAGGAAAATTATACCATATTAAGACACTGGCACATTTCTTCAAACACTAAGAGAGCCATATGCTTCCATCCCCCATCATCAGAGAGAATACTTTAATCCACAGATGAATGGAAGTGTAGCAGATATTTCCCAAAGTGTGTTGAGTGTGACAATGTGTACACAATGTGGATATGATTCCCTGACCAGACCAAGAGGCTCGAGCGAGACAAAAGCAGGCTATCAAAGTGCCTCTTGGCGATCACTTTACAAAAGCACACATTGTGCCTCGATCTCTCTGCAAAGCACAACAGTGCGCGTTACAGTAAAGGCCCGCTTCCTCTTATTGACGCTCTTGGCAAGTCTAATATTTACAGAAATGTTATGGCTTTGACAACCCTCAATTAAACCTGTCATAACAGAGACCGTCCAAAAAGAACGAGACAGGAAGGAGGAGGGATGCTTTGGAATGATGTCATCTTGGCGTGGGAGGCGGAGGACATGGGGGCGCGCAGCGGAGACATGTAAACAGCTGTTCTCCTGTCGGTGGCTCGGCGGGGGCTAGATGGCGACGCCGCGTGGCCCATGAAGGGCGAGAGTTCAAATCCAGAACATCAATGGGCGCACATCCTCCATGTCTAACTCTGCGGTTAACTCTGTCCCACTTCTGTGTTGCTGTTCAATAAGGCAGAAATCTGCAGCTGTGGTTGGATAAGCTCATATCCCTCCCTCCCACACACGCACGCACGCACGCACGCACGCACACACACATCCTCAGAGGCACATATAGAAAAGGGCCCTCTTGAGTGATGGAAGTGAAACTCAACCGCTTATGAAATAGCATTTGTGTTCAAACTATCAATCTGTCCGTTTCGATGCTTTGAAGTTGATCCGCTTTTTGAAGCAAAGCAGCGCTCAGTGAAAGAGAACGCGGGGGATATGTCAGAGAGAGAGAGAGAGCGTTGAAGAAGAAACCCTCTTTGCAATACCATGTCTGAATTATTACAGGGATGTAAAGCATGTAACCCTAGCCAGATATGCGGAGTGCTTTTGGAGTCCTGTGTAAATGGATCTAGTCAAAGGTGAGGAGAGAACAAGTCTGACCCCTGTGCAGGTCAGCCTGTCTGTTTGGCTTTCTGAGCCCGGACCATGTGCTTCTCTTTGTAAAGGGGGCTGGGCCAAGCTCATGTCGTAAATTGCAAGCCTGGCTCGGGAGGTTGCGCGATTCTCTCTCTCTCTGTGTGTGAGTGTTGTGTGTTTGTTGAGTATACTATACCAGTGGCCGTGGACCCCCATCTGAAAGTATTTTGTGCCAGGCATCCCATCTAAGATTTGTGTTGATGTGTTTGTCAAGATGTTTTTAAAAATTTCTGATCTACTGCTCTTGCTAGGGAACCCCGTGGAACCCCCTTGGGGATCCCCAGACCCCACTTTGTGCACATGCAACAATGTGTCAGCATGCGTACATATGTGTGTGTTCAGTAGGTGTGTGTGATAAAAAGAGAGAAATACAAAACAAATAGTATGATTGTGTCTATACGGGGTGTATATATCGTCTCCTGTCGGGTAGAAACCTCATTTGTCCAAAAGTGTTACTTTTCAGGATGACATTTCAAGGGGGCAGATCAAGTAGCAGATCTACCACTTTTGATGCTTTTGTGTGACGCTGTAGAATAGTAAAATAGTGGCGTTGTGTGCTTGCAGATCTGCTATTTTCACTACGTTTGTGCAAGACTCTTGTATGATGAAGTAGGGCTTTCATTTACGAAAGATCATGCTATTTTGAAACTTGGAGATACAAGGTTTCTGCCCGACAGTGGCGATATGTATGTGCATGACAAACGGTTCAATGTGTCTGTCTGTACGTGTCTCCTGTCTGTTTACGCCTGCACCAGTGTCACTTTTGTTGCATCCGCACGTGTGGGTCTGTGCAAGCAAGCAGGGGGCATTTGCGGCCCCTCCGTGAACCTGGTCACCCACTGGCTTCATCTCGGCCTCAGACTCACAGCTCGGCAGCCCCTACAGTATCTCTGACCCCCCCTCCCGCGCGCTGCGCGCTCACAGCCCCCGGGCAAACAGTGCAGAGTCCAACTTCCCCCGGCGCTCGCTTGTCTGATTCACAAATATGATTCAGTGTGGAAATGACGGGGCCCCTCTTAAATGCCATTTACCCAGGGCCCTGGCATGGTGATAATTGAAAATGTCAGTAAAAGTACTTAGGAGAAATTCCAGCGGGATTATCGCCCCAGTAACACGGACAGACAGAGAGCTCGTCCCTCCGGAGGAGGACACAAAAGAACTTGTCTCCATATCATAAAACCTGCTCAGTGTTTCTCCCAGGGAGCAGGGTTAAAGCAACATCTTGGGTGTTTTTTTTTATTTATTTCTTTATTTTTATTTTTTATTTTTTTTCTTAGGGGCGGTTGAATTGAGTTTGATGGGTGACGAGGGGTAGTTGGGGGCGAGTCCCCAAAACCCACCCCCAAACTCCAACCCCTCTTTTTTTTTCTTCTTTCTTTTTTTTTCTTCCCCAAAAGCCTGTGTTGTCAGTGCATCATATAAAAGAAGATATACAAGCGATTCACATGCAAATGCTGAGGGTGATTTAGAAAAAAAAAGGGGGGGGGGGGGGGGGAGAAAGGGGAAATGTGCTATTGAAAGCCAGCGGAGGGGGTGGGGGGGGGTTGGGGGGCTGAGGGCGGGGGGTAAGGGGGGGTTGGACGTGGGGGTGGTGGTGACGGCCATTGCGGTGGTGTAAGAAGGGAGTGTGTGTGTGTGTGTGTGTGTGTGTGTGTGTGTGTGTGTGTGTGTGTGTGTGTGTGTGTGTGTGTGTGTGTGTGTGTGTGTGTGTGTGTGTGTGTGTGTGTGTGTGTGTGTGTGAGAGAGAGAGAGAGCTGGTGCCGGTGGGGGGACAGAGAGACATTTGTGTAATCTGCCTTTATGTATCACCACTTTTGAATAATAACATGGGCGAGAGAGAGAGAGAGAGAGAGAGAGAGAGAGAGAGAGAGACTTACCTCATCCGCCTGGTAGAGCCAAGGCATAAATAAAAGACCAGAACAATGGAATTACTATTAACCCGAGCCTTCTTGAGCCCGAGCTACATCACCACAGTATTCTTTGGGAGCCACTGGCAAGAAGATTAATGTTTTGTTAAATATCAGTGTGGGAGCAAAGTGAAGAGAGGAGAGGAGAGGAGATGGGGGGGCGGAGTCCTCTAAACTTAGTCAGCCCTGCATGGCGTTCTCTGTTAATTATGGTTGTGTGGTTGCTACGGTGCCGTCACACACACACACACACACACACACACACACACACACACACACACACACACACACACACACACACACACACACACACACACACACACACACACACACTCTCTCTCTCTCTCTCCCTTCTCTTAAGTGTTGGGGGAGCGTTGTTATGGTATTAGATGCATGTATTTGTCCAGAGGATCATGGGTATAATATAACTAAAGCCCGATTTATACTTGGTCACATAAAGGTGTCCAGCGCCAATAATAGCAGACCTTACAAAGCTCACATTGCGTCGCGGATGGGATGCGACCTACACTTGTAAATCTGCTATTTTCGGCACACGAGACAACGTTGTGCGACAGAGCTTAAATTGGGCTTAATGTTCTGCTTTGTCTCTCATGGCGCCATGTACTGTGTTGTTGGCCGTGAACATATTGGGCCTGACTTCTTGGTTGCACTGTTGAGAAAGTGTATGAAATATATTCAATTCAATTAAAGGACAACTTAACCCATTTTCAACAAGCCTTCATATATGGCCCTCATTAAAGCCCTAACACTGCCATGGCCCAACACCACCCCACCCAACATCACTTACTTGTGCCACCTTTTCCACTACAAGAAATTAGGCAGAGTGGTGTCAAAGTGGTACGAAAAGTGATACAAAAAGTATCCACTCCAGAGTTGGTCCTAGATCGACTGTGACGTATAATGTCCGATGCATACTCCGCTTTTAGAGCCGAATTTATTTCGGTTCGGTTCGGGGAGCCACAAAATCTCGGCAGAACCGAAATAAATTTGTCTCTAAAAGTGGAGCATGCATTGGCCCTAATGCTGCTGCTACTGATTGGTCGGAGAATCTTAGATTGGTCGGAGAATCTTAGACTTTAGTTTGCGAGTTATATTTGTATTTTTGTATCTGTGTTAAAAGAAGGTCCATTGGGAAGAATTCTGTTTTCCAGCCCTGCGGTTGAGACTCCATGAAGCACCAAGAACATATAACCAATTAACACAAACGGCTGACAAATCTATCGCAGCAAAGTCGCCATAAACTATTGCCACCCGGCACCCGTTATTTTATATAGATATTTTGGATCTTCTCAGTGAGATATCTCCTGTGTGTAACTGGGAATGGTAGAATGGGGGAAAGACTCTCTCCTCCGCCTTGCTCCTCCGCCTTGTTTGCTCTGGCATTGTAAAGATATACAGAACCAAATGACCCAGTGTACAGGTATACAGAACCAAATGGACCCAGCCGTTACTTAAAGGGATAAGAAACCCCGCCTCTAATTTGTTTTATGGGATTTCAGAACATGAAAAGATTTCTAAAATGTAGGCGTGGTTACTGTTGAGATGTGGGGGGAGGGGGCGGAGTACTGCGTCTTCTAGAGAGAGACAGACCGAAGCTCAGAAGCTGTCAGCAGTGGGCACTTTTCCATTTCGGAAACATTTTTTAAAACCAGCCATTGGAGGTGTAAAAAGTATAAAGATTCGGCAACTCCATGTTCTGTAACCAATTAAAATGTGCAGGTATTTTACAAAGAAGCTGGCTGAGCATTTATCCATGGACACACTTTCTCCAGCTTTGGACTGTTTACCACGGAACCGAAGAAGAAGGGACGCTAAGCTATCGCCGATAGCTATTATCTGTGTAGTGTGTGTGTGTGTGTGTGTGTGTGTGTGTGTGTGTGTGTGTGTGTGTGTGTGTGTGTGTGTGTGTGCGTGCGTGCGTCGTGACAGTGTGCGCGCACACACCCAACGTCCACACACGAAAAATAGCAGATCTACAAGCTCACAACGCGTCACGAAAGTGACACGTTGTGAGCTTGTATATCAGCTATGTAGCCGACAGCTACATAGCTACGGCTACATAGCTACGTAGCTGACATACAAGCTCACAACGAGTCACTTTCGCGACGCGTTGTGAGCTTGTAGATCTGCTATTTTTCGTGTGGACGTTGTGTGTGTGTGCGCGCTGTCACGACGCACGCGCGCGCACACACACACAGCACACACACACACACACACACACACACACACACACTACACAGAAAATAGCTATCGGCGATAGCTTAGCGTCCCTTCTTCTTCGGTTCCGTGGTAAACAGTCCAAAGCTGGAGAAAGTGTGTCCATGGAAAAAAGCTCAGACAGCTTCTTTGTAAAATACTTGCCCATTTTAACTGGTTATAGAACATGGAGTTGCCGAATCTAATCAACAAGTGCCCCACTGCGACAGCCCTACAGTCTATGCTCTGAACAACACAACGAGACGCCACCACAAGGGCAGAATGAAACCACGCCCCCCCTTGATACAACTCTTATATTAAACAAACGTTAATATTAATTAGATATGCCTACGTCACATTGCACTCTAGAACAATGATAGCTAATATTTAATGAGTGGCGCCAAAGTTTTCTTTTCTTCTAGAAACTGGAAGTAAACAGAAATAGCTGCAGAGACCAGCAGAAAGCTCTGAATCCACAAGGCTATAGGCAAACTGAACCATATCACTGCTCCCTATCACAAGTGACTCATTGATATAATATATATTTATAGAAAAAGTGATTTTGTGTTTCATGCTCCTTTAAACACACACATAAATAATAATAGCACAGTTCTGTAGGGGGCAAAACTCAACTTGAGTTTTTGTCTAGATGTGGAGGTTTAGTGACTTATTGTGTTTTTGCTCAGTTACAGGACAAATAGGCTACATGCTAGCACAGATAGCCTTTACATGCTAGCTTGCTTCCTCAGAGTAGTTTGGCCTTTACGTTTTTATTTGACCGTGTTCACCCTGACATTAATCGTCGCTATTGTTGTAAAGACCCGACGAAGACCTACCTAAAACCGGGAAGGGAGGGGAGGGTGGTTGTGTGAGGGGATACTTACTGGGGGAAATCTCGCTCTTTCGATGTGACATTCTTTCGACAACCAGCGTCGGCAGGTTAGCTACTCACCAGCGCCAGGGTTACTGAGGTTAGGGTTTGGGTTAGGTTTTCACCAGGTTAACATTCACCCGCGTCGAAAGAATGGACCGTCGAACTGATGCTATGTTGCAATATCGACACGCTCCCACTTTACTGTAATGGAAAACGTAGAGAATTTGGTTTGGTGCTGTGCAGAATCGTGTAGTATCAGGCTAAAGCTGCAGTCGAAAAGGGGCTTTAATCATGATAACATACATGGTGCCATTTGTGTCTACTCTGTCTGTGTCTCAGAGGGGGGGCGTGGGCACTTCAGAAACCAGTGACATCTTTTCAAACAATTTTCCATGAATATAACACCTGCAGTTTTCTATAAGCTTGGCTTGGCCTCTCACAACTAAGACGCAAAAATGACTAACTTTTAGTCACACAGCAAATTCCTTCTTTTGTAAAGAGACGCAGTACACATGCTTTAAACCACCCACACAAGCGTCCATGTTGTACACACACACACCACGCAAGCACGCACGCCGCGCACGCACACACACACACACACACCTACAACTGAAGGAAGATGGATTCATTAAAAGAACAAATGAATCTAACTGACATTTGAGTGTGTGTGTGTGTGTGTGTGTTCGAACCCCTGTGTGTGTGTGTGTGTGTGTTGTGTGTGTGTGTGTGTGTGTGTGTGTGTGTGTGTGTGTGTGTGTGTGTGAGTCCCTAACAGATACCCCCCCCCCCCCCCCCCCCCCCCCCCCACACACACACACACACACACACACACACACACACACACACACACACCCACACATCCACACTTGTCTTTGTGACGGACCCAGTGTGCGCTCAACCATCCAGAACACACACAGAACATCACAAACCCTCATAAATCTGTGCCCCCCCCCACCTCCCCCCCACCATTTAGACTTGATGTCGGCGGCCCTGTGATCTAGGGCGATGGCATGTCCGGACACAACCGCTCTCCCCGCCTCCCTTCCCGAGTCGTGGACGAGGGGAACAAAAGGTCAGAGGTGAGCCTGGTAGCGAGGCGACGGACGGCGTGACAGGGACACTTAGTGGTGGACGGGTGACGGGGTGGCACCGTGGACACAGGGTGGCAGGGTGATGGCGTGAGCTGACAGAGACGCTACACTACCAGGTCAGGACGCAGGTGAGTGGCGGCGCTTCCCGCTGTGCCGTCCGTCCGTCTGTCTGTCTGTCTGTCTGTCTGTCTGTCTGTCTTGCGGACCGCTGTGTCATCGTCTCTCAGTCCATCTACATCTCACCAGCCTGCCGTCACTCTTTCACCTGACTCTGACACTCACTCAGTGTGTGTGCGTTTGTAGCGTATGTGTGTTTGTGTGCATGCGCAAGCATGCAATTTCCTTTGTGATCATTTATGTGCGTGTTTCTCCACGCACTCCTTCATGCGTGTGTGCGTGCGTGAGTGACTGCGTGCGCGAGCGTGCATGAGAGTGTGCATGCTTGAGTGCGTGCATGCGTGTGTGAGTGCATGCGTGTGCGTTCCTGTAGCAGGCCTGGAATCCAGTCTGTTGTCCCAGTGTCTCAGCTCCTGACCTGATGCTGATGTTATGGTCGTGCACTCCTCCAAGCTTCATTAAACCATGCTCCGTGTGTGTGTGACGTGTGCGTGTGCGTGCTTGCATGCGCGCACTTATACGGACACAACTTTGCCAGCGTGCGCGTGTACAACAGCGGTTAACATCCTTCCTGTTTGCTTTGTTGGCTTTGAGTCATGGCTGGTGGAGGGGGGGGGGGGGGGGGGGGGGAGGAAATGAAAAGCACTCCCCTCATTTCATACACCAGTAAGCTCACACACTGACTCAGCACCCAACCATGGCCTGTATGGGTGGCTGGGGTGGTGTATGTATGCAGATAGATAGATAGATAGATAGACACACACACACACACACACACACACACACACACACACACACACACACACACACACACACACACACACACACACACACACAAGCTTATCTATTTCATAACGTTGGTTGTTTGTCTGTCTGTGAGTCTGACTGACTGGACATATCATACCCCTATGAGATGCCTGACATTGTGACACACAGCCATATATGGGCAATTATGGAGATCAACATCAGCACAAATCATGTTGTTGTGTGTGACGTCCTTTCGTCCCCCTCTAACCCCTCACGATCCTCTCTCCATCTCTCTCTCTCTTTCTCTCTCTTTCTGTCTGTCTCTGTCTGTCTCTCTGTCTCTCCCTCTCCCTCCCTCGCTCTCTCTGTCTCTCCCTCTCTCTCTCTCTCTCTCTCGCTGATCGAGCTCTGGTCTGACATAACAGTGACATAATGCATAACAACGCTGATTTGACGTCAGCTCAACCAGCTGCCATTAAAGACAGACAGGATTTGCAATGGAATAATATGAAGTTTTCATTGTGTGAGAAACTGGCAAGACGTGAGTCAGTCCTGACCTTACCGTGGCAACGACAACAACAGATTTAAACCACTGACCCTAAACCAAGTCTAAATAAACAATACATCAATCTTTTGAGCTGTCATTTTGTGAAATTTTGTATTATAATATATTGCCTTACAAAGCCTACGTGTGCACAGTGTACACTTAGGCAACATTTTTGGCTGACATTGAGTTATTTGTCTCAAATTCAAGTCGGCCATCGTGATTTTGGGGTATAAACAATTACCTCATGAATACTTAATCTAAGCCATTGGGGCTGCGGCCAGATGAAGCCGTTTGTTATCGGTTTGACTCTTGGTGGAGTTACTGTGCACTTTAGACTTTGTAGGACAGTAGTGGACAGTAGTGGCAGCTTTCAAACCAGCATAATTACTTGCGCCAGTAGAGCGTGCAAGTACTTTATTGTGATGTTATCTGCTTATTGTAAGTCGCTTTGGATTAAAAGCGTCTGCTAAATGCCTAAACTGTAAACTGTAAACTGTACTGCGTTCGGCTGCGTATGTATGTATGTCGGTGTCTGTGGGCTGTATTTTGATTGTCTTAAGTACCAACTCCTATGCCTTAACTTAAAGGCCTGTCCTTCGACCACCAAACCTTTCGTTGGAGAGTTCCGACTTTCCGACGTCCAGCTTTCCGAACTCTAATTCGGGGTAATGCTTGTCAGAAGATGCATGTGACGTCATTTTGTAGTTGAACAGGACCTTTCCGACAAAAAGGTTGTTGGTCGGAGACAGTATGGACAGGCCTTCAAGTTAAGGCATAAGAGCTGGTACTTAAGACAATCAAATTAGAGCCCTGTGTCTCTTTAAGCTCGTAGCCCAATCAGGGACCAGCATATCTGGCAACGTCATCATTAACAGCCAATGAGGGACCAGCATTCCTTGTGATGCCACTGGTGATGTCACTGGCATCGCCAGTGGTGATGCCAGTGGTGAGCGCACCTCCTGGCGCGCTCTGCTGGTGCACAAGTAGACCATACATGGCCTACTTGTGCACGAGATGCAAGTTGGCACCTCGACAAAAATAGCAAAAGTAGCAGATCTACGAGAACAAAACGCATTGTTTCGCGCCTGCAGATCTGCTACTTTTGATACAGCTATGAAAAAGTTAGAATATGGAGATGAGAGGTTTCTTCAGCAACGATAGTAGTATAACTCTAGACACTGATGCTGTTGAGCACGCCTCTGATTCTGGAATGCTTTGTTTGGGTCTGTTTAAAAAGAGCAAAAACAGCATAGTCGACCATTGATCATGTGGTTCTTCATTATGACACTATTGCGTGGTTCTGTGGACTTGTTGTTGGTGTCTGTGCATGTTTGTGCTTCAGAGTATATATGTGTGTCTTGTTCAAAGCTCTTTGTGTTGCTTTGTTGTTGAAATGTGTTTGCAAATAAACTCGCCTGGATGAGGTGCTAATTCATCCTTGGTACAGGAATGTGTTTGGATGGATCAGTGTCTTGTTTACTGTCGCTGCGTGTGTACGCAGTAAAACCCTGAATGTTCATTTAAGAGTCTAAGTTTGACCGTTTTTTTCTTTTTTTACATTTTCATAGTGCTAGGGATTTTTTTGACTGTGTAGCAAGGGAGGTGAGAGCAGACAGACACAATAGCAGCACTTACTGACCGGGTTAATAAGTATAGTGGCTGTCCCAGTCAGACACACTTTACCTTGTAATACACTCCTGTGTGTGTGTGTGTGTGTGTGTGTGTGTGTGTGTGTGTGTGTGTGTGTGCGTGTGCGTGTGTGTTCCCATCTTCAAAGCACTGCAGTGACCTCATGTCTGCCTCGCTTGGCTTTATGTAAACTAATGAATGATAGGGAGGCCACAGTCTCTGACCAGACCCAGCCCCGTTGGTGTTCTCGCGCGTGTGTGTGTGTGCGTGCGTGCGTGCGTGCGTGCGTGCGTGTGTTTTTCACATGCACCATACTGTACTACTCCTCTGTCCAACCCCCCACATCCAGACTGTATCAACCTTATGTGTGTACTCATGTGCATGTGTGCGTGCACTGAGTGTGGGAGACTGTGGGTGATTGTCTGATTGTGTGTGCGTGTGCATGCGTTTGTGTCTAACAGACAGGTGAAGTGTGTGATGTTGTGTCCTTCAACCTTGCCGTCTGGACTCCATGCTACCTAACAACATTATCGGTCCACTCACTTTGTGTTGCAGTGTTTGCTGCTTGCTTGCTAGTTGACAAAGTCTTCTCTAATCACTGCAACAAGAGCAACAATCAAGGAACATCAGAAATCCCCAGTGGCTTTCCAAAATTCCCAGTAGTTGTATGATGATGTTTAACCACTTTAAGCCCTATATTATACTTTGGCAGTATGGCGAAAATAGCCAATCTACAAGATTCTACTGATGTGACCCGTTGCATGCACTGGGGGCGGCAGTGGCTCAGGGTTAGAGTTGTCATCTTAGAACACGGGGGGTTCCCGAAGGGTTCCCAGTTCGATCCCGGGCTCCACCAGAGTTAGTGTTGAAGATTCCTTGAGCAAGACTCTGAACCCCTAATAGGGTATATGCACATACGCCATTTTGTTCTACTTCCGGGTGTCTTTCGACTTCCTTCACAGGTGTTACCGATGATACTAATGAAGGCTCTGTTCCATTCAGGTCAAACAGAGTCAGGGTGCTGCTATTGTGCATGTTGGCTCACTGGAAACACTGCTAAACCAGTGGGTCTCAAAGTGTCCTTGAGTGGGTTCCAAATGTCCCCATACAGGTGTGTAACTCTGAGAGTGTACAAATGGAAGCAAATGGACCTGCAAGAGTCCATTTGATTCCATTTGTGGATTCCATTTGTACAGAGTTATGGGGGTCCTTGAAATTAAAGAACCACTGTACAATAAATCAAACAGAGCCATAATTAGTATCATCAGTAACACCTGTGAAGGAAGTCGAAAGAGGCCCGGAAGTAGAATAAAATGGCGTATGTGCATATAGCCTATTGCTCCCGCTGAGCAGGTTGGTGCCTTGCATGGTTTCCTCCGCCATCGGTGTATGAATGTGCGTTTGAATGGGTGAATGTAGATGCACAATCTCTGTAAAGTGCTTTGGATAAAGGTGCCATATAAATGCACCATTTACCATTTTGTAGATTTTGGTATGTTCTTTTTCATCCTTGGCTCGATATTTTTTTTTTGAAGATTTGTGCCTATAATAACATGCCCATAAGGGTTAGAAAATAGACTGATTGATCACTGTATACCATAGACTCTATGATGAACGGCTTTCAGGTTTCCAGACTCCATGGTATAGAGTCTGGAACTACACACCCTGAAAGCCGTTCATCATTTCCGTTCACCAAAACATATTTTTAAATCTGAGCTCTTAAAAAATACATTTTTGAATTACCATTTATAATAAACAGCAAGTACTGTAAGTTTATGTGACTGCAAAGATGATACGGAAGTGGGGAGGAGACGCGGGACAGACCCTTTGCTCCCAGATAAGTTTCAGCGCTTCATGCTCAGAGCGTATGACGGAAGCATTTGAAAGCTGTGTGAGTCAACACTCTGGCTCCAGAGACTATACCTGACTGGCCCAGTTGATCCAGAGCTAGACAGGAAGGAGGAGGATGGGAACAACCGCAGGGTTTCACTGTGGAGTAGAGGAGCATCCACTATTCCCTGCTGTTGTTTGTTTACAGCAAGGTGTCACTGGGCCCCGCGTGTCTGTTGCCAAGGCCCAGGGGCCAGGATGGGCAGATAGGGGC
This sequence comes from Nannobrachium achirus, assembly GCF_963921795.1. Lineage (NCBI taxonomy): Eukaryota > Metazoa > Chordata > Actinopteri > Myctophiformes > Myctophidae > Nannobrachium > Nannobrachium achirus. The sequence goes on along the minus strand of NC_137816.1, from coordinate 24,442,856 downwards.
CTCCTCCTTCATCCCTAATGACTCTAGTGAGTTTAACTCACATAAAATGACAATCCTCAGCCCCGCTGGGAGCACCTGGTTGCTGCTGCTCTCTCTGGCTTTCAGCCACGTCGCGCTGCAACTGTTTCTATTATGCATGAATTATACTTGGTTGCGCACTTTGTCTCACACCGAAAATAGAAGATCTACAAGCGCACAACGCATTGTGCTGTGTCTTGTTGTGAGCTTGAAGATCGTCTATTTTCGGCAAGAAGCTCGACTAAGTATAAATCTAGCATCAAATTTAGGGTTGGGATCCCTTAGGATTTTAACAACTTTGGTTCCTTATGAATCCCTCTTAATGATTCCCATAGGAGGTTCCAAATGGACACTTAGAAGTCTGGAACTCTGAGAGTGTACAAATGGAACCAAATGGACCCGTCATATACCCGTATAGCAGACGTGAAGTCCACAAACCAGCTCTGACAGTGTGATAAAAAAGGGTTTATGAAACGGTTCCAAATGTCATGGAAACGTTTCCGGTTCCTCAATGTTGGATCTGATTCCCCCGATGATGTGATCCCAACCCTAGTCACATTGTAGTGGTGTGTGCGTGTGTGTTAGCTACTATGTAGGCCTATGTGTTTGGCTTGCCGGATGAGCCATGAATCAAAGAGGTCATGTGACCTGCCCACTAATTGTCATGTTTAAGCCCCTTGAAAAAAAGAAAAAGAAAAAGGAAAGAGAGATGGAAAATTCCAGACAGTGTAGGTCATGCTCTCAGGCCACCAGGCACTTTTGTTTGCTCACGGCACGACTGAAAAAGGTAACGGCCAGTGTTTACATAATTTTATAGCTCTTTTTTTTTATGTAGGGCAAAGAGCGGATAAACAACACTTGCCCCGAAAGTTATAGCCGCTGATTTATTTTGTGTTTGGACAAGTATACGCACAATCCATTCATAGACGGTGGCTTCATTTCCTTGAAAATATGGCTATTATTGCTCTGAGGGAGAATGTGCGTGTCTAAATCTGAGATTTAATGCACTGGTTATATAATATATTTCCCACTTAAGTGTGTCTAAACTAATACATTTTTCAGGATTACAGGGACTGCTTGTGCCGTTGTTGTTTTTATTCCTACAGACACTGCGGCAGTGTTAAACAAAGTCCCATTCAGGGCAAAGGTTTATGTCTGCGTTCAATTTATTAAAAACAACGCGCGTGGTGATAATGGGGTTGTACCGATAATCATACATGTCACCGGCTCCTCCACACTGCCAAGGTGCGGGCGCGACAACCTCACAATTACTTATCCGCATTTTGTTGAGACGTTTGTGATTCCCACAACCTAATACAGGAGCGTCGACTCAAATTACAGGCTTCGAGTTCCACGGTGAGAACTTATTTATTGTGGCACCTTCTATTTTTTTCCTCCATCGGTGACAGTCGACTACAAAAACTAATTAGTGCTTTCAGCTTGACACCCATTAGCTGCAACCCGATCCCCCGGCCCGGCATGGAAAAGAAAAAATAATTATGACATTCCTTCTTATAAATCATTGGTTATGTCCCCGGGTCCTTTCAATGGAAATATGATTTCCCACTACAAATTGTCCGACCTGTTTTATGTTCTCCAACACATAATTAAAGCCGTGGTGCGCCAGAGGAAGTAATTTTGTTCAAAGGACTTTTTGGCAACTGCAGCGCTGGGTCTTTTCGGCATGGTTCAGAGAGGGAGCCTGGGCTACTGGCAGACCTGGACATGTGAGAGAGCTGTGTAATGGATTAGGACCAGCGGCAGCAACATGTGGGAATAACCTGGATGTGTCACTCAGCTGAGACACTCTGGAGGGTGAAGTGCATCATGGAGTAGTGGTGGTGGGAGGGGGAAAGAGAGGGCCTGACCTGGAGAAAATCTGCCTTATACCGGGAAGATCGATCCAATGGTTCTCAAAGTGATGTCTGGGGACCCCCAGGGGGGTTCAAAGGGGTCCCTAGCGAAATGCGTTATGTAGCATCAAAATCACTTCAACCACTTTATCCCAGTTTTATAATGTGACTCTTTCGCCAGTCTACAAGATCACAATGTGTCACGATGCAACGTGTTATTTTTTTTGCAATCTTTTGATATATATTCTCTTTTATGATTTTGACATAACACAAATCTTCTACGGGTCATATCATTCTTTAAGATGGGGATCCACAGCCAAAGCCATCCCCAGTCTGGGGGTCCTTCACATGGAAATGACATGAAAATGTCTGACAGCTCATCCGCACTGCCCACAAGCTAGCGTTCCGGCGGCGATGTCGTGCGAAAAACTGTCCTCATATGGAGCGTCGGCCATTGGGCCGGAACCAATCAAATGAAGAAATAATAATAAAAAGTGTTTAGGGGCGGGACATGGTCATTTACCTCGATGGACATCGCTGCGAAACCTCGCTCAAATAGAGACTCTTCGAGCGAAAACCACTGCTCAGTGCAAGCCCCTGGATTCAAACCCAGGTGTCCCACATGGGATCTGTCTAATTGTCTATCAATACTGTCGGTTGGAAACCTTCTATGCCCAAAACCGTTCCCTTTTGATTATTATTTTAAAAACATTTTGAAATATAGTGAAAATTGTCTATCTACAAGCTAACACCACGTCACATGTGGCATGTTGTTAGCTTATTGTGACCGTCAGGTCGCAGTTACTATCAAAACCTCGACCAGCTGTCCGTCAGTCTGTCAGTCTGTCAGTCTGTCAGTCTGTCACACGTCACACTTTTGCCCTGCTCAAACCACAACCCATCAATTCTCACATGACCCTCTTCTAGCGCCACCATGAGGCCGATTCTTGCAAAACACATTTTTGGACACTGCTCCTACAAATGTTGACCTAAAATCACGCAAATCCGTACACACTTGGTCTTCAACATGGATCTGTCCCATATAGCGCCACCATCAGGATGATTTTTTTCTTCTACAGATTTTGCCCTGAAATCACGCAAATCGGTACACAGTATGTCTACACTCTTCTCATCACCATGGATAGTCTTACTGGTAGCCTATATAAACTATTTGCACTACAATCTTGTATGATGAAATAGGGCATTCATTTACCCCCCAAAAAAGAAAGGTTTGGAGATACGAGGTCTCTGTCCAAAAGCAGCACTGTGCAGCATATGCATCAGCAACACATTGTTGTTGTCTAATATATACCTATACACTGTATATACAGCAATACATGTAATAACTTGTTGCATCACAATAACTGAAGGGAATTCACAATAGCTCCATATGGCAGAACGTAAGCGTATTCCTGGGTTTAATCCCGCTTATTGTTGTGCTCTAATCTCCTTCATACTTAATCTTTCTGAAGCAGGTACATTAACTTATACTGTGTTGTTTATCTGCAGCCCTAAATTGCACTGCAAGTCTGTGTGTGTGTGTGTGTGTGTGTGTGTGTGTGTGTGTGTGTGTGTGTGTGTGTGTGTGTGTGTGTGTGTGTGTGTGTGTGTGTGTGTGTGTGTGTGTGTGTACAGTATGTGTACTGTGTCTGTCTGTCTATGCGTGTGTGTGTTTGGGAGGCTGGGGCCGCTCATACCAACGTCAGCCAGTGTAATGCTTGGCTGTCTGAGTGCTTCCAGAGGTCGTAGGGCAAATCTGGTGCTAATCTGCTAATCCAATTGGCCTGGCGTATTCACATGATCTGCATGGCCCTCGGAACAGAACAGACACACATCCACTGTTTGGACGCATGTACACACTCGCATGCACACACACACACACATACGCATGTTGTGCACACACTCGCAGCCGCGTTCCAAACTCCCACGGCAGCGGTTGACTCTATGACACCGACCCATTTGATTCCACTTAAGGTTTGAGGCAGATTAGTGAAGGTGACTTTTGACGGGGGGAATTCCGCCGCATAATTGGCAGAATTCATAAACCAATTAAAAGCGCGTTCTAACAAATGCTATTCTGCCGCTATTATTAACTTGGTGTGATGGGATAAGCAGGGCTCCTGGATGCGTTGCGCACGCTTCCTATCACAGTTCACACAGCACAGCCCCCGGACCTGCACAAGTGTGCCTGTGTGTGCTATTTGAAGTCTCCCTATGACCTGGTCAACCACAGACGGTTCTTGTGTGGGAAACTCCTCCTGACCCCTGCTTTCACTGCTCAAGTCCCACATTGAGAGTTGAGACACGCGGCCATAACACGCTCTCTGTCTGTGTTAGAAACCAACATGCTGTAACATGAAGGAGGGCTACTCACCACATGGGTTTGTCCATGCAAACATTAAAGGATTAAGAATTATATTCACCCCAATGAGATGTATTTTTCTGAGCCAATATTTCAAACCTTATATAAAATAATAATATAAACTCCATAACAACTCTCACAGTGTACTGAGTCCACGATGAGCTCAGCCTACTGATGATCCAGGTTCAAAGAGAATGTTTTAAATATGGTTTTGGTCTCGTATTAACTTATATACTTGGTATTGGAATATTGGCTCAGTGACAAAAACTAAAAATGATCCATGAATTCAAGGCTGCTTCATTAGGCTTAGTTATCGATAGGAAATAAGTATGTTTTGGGGTGAAGTATTCTTTGAACCACTTGAACCTGATCATCCATTCTTTTGGTGGAGGGGGGAGCTTGTGGTCAAAGAGATTTGGTTGTAGACGGAAACAAGTGGTCAAAGAGATTTGGTTGTAGACGGAAACAAGTGGTCAAAGAGATTTGGTTGTAGACGGAAACAAGTGGTCAAAGTACAGTTTTAACTCAAGTCCAGTTCTCTTAAGATACAGGTTTAAGTGCTAATAATCACAGTGACGTATGTGTAGGCCACGCAGGTCAGTGGATCAGTGGATCAGTGTCAGTGGCTCAGGGACACCTCGACAGCCACACGAAGAGCAGTTCCAGGAATCCACCTGTGAAATCCCAATTACTGCATGGGGACAGTGTCTCGAAAAGCACTAAAAGCACTAACCAATCTGTGTCAAGCAGCATTCCATATTGTACATGAAAGAGACATCCTGGATTACATGTGTTTCCCAGGCGAGCAGAAGGTAATAATGACCACAACATGGAAGCTGTACTGTATACGGCGAGCGGTGATGGAAGGAAAAAAAATAAAAAATCTGAACACTCTTATAACTAATCAATGTCTTAATTCATGAATACGTAGGATAGGCATTCACAAGCTTTCAGCTTCAGCCTATTCCTTTTGATCACCTGTAACAATGATTATGTGAATGTACGACCTGTATAAATGTATGAGTTGATCAAATAAACTAAACTAAACTAAACTAAAAGGTACTTTTTAAGTAAAAGTGTCAATACTGATTGATTGAAGACTTTATTAGAAGTTTGCATAGGAAAAGGTACAGTTTCATGACAGTACAGTTCACTGGTACACGGTACAACTAAAAGGAGATCGGAGTAAGCTTTTCAGCTTATTTAGACTGGAAACCTTTTTGTACTGCAATGTAGTTAATTCTCTGTTACAAGTAAAAGTCCCGTATTCAAAATGTAGTCTAGTAAAAGTACAAAAGTATTGGCATCAAAATATACTATAAGTAGAAAAAGTACAATAAGTACTTATTGTGCTAAGTAATAAGTTAAAATAAAATGTGTTCCACCCTGTAACTTCTCAGGAAATGGGGGAGGGGGTGGTTCAGTGGATCCACTGAAGTTATAATTTGGTCGCCAGTTAATGCTTTTCATTGGTTAAAATAATATTTCTAAATATAATACCACACTTGTTTTTGGTATTTCATATTTAAAAATCTCTTTTATTACTGACTACACTTAATCCCAATCTTTATTATACAATTTAGCAAAAGCCGCATCCCACTTCCATGCCCAGTCACGCCCACTCTGCCTCCACTCCAACTCAACTTCAACTCAACGGTAGGGAGAACGTACGGAAAAATACCGCCCACCTCTATGCCGATTCGCTAATCGCTAGGATCAGGGGCGTCACTTGGGTATGGCAGGGGTATGCAGCTATATACCATACCCTGGGTCCAGGGGGGAAGATAAAAGTTAGTTCGAAATATACATCCATGAATGTACGTCTCTGGGTCCAGGGGGGAAGATACAAGTTAGTTCTAAATATAAATTATAAATGTACTTGGGTATGGCAGGGGTATGCAGCTATATACCATACCCTGGCTCCAGGGGGTCCAGGGGGGAAGATAAAAGTATAAATCCATGAATGTCTCTGGGTCCAGGGGGGAAGATAAAAGTTAGTTCGAAATATAAAAAATAAATGTATCATGCCTGCTGGTAAGGTATGGCAACATGACTGGAGCTACTTCTTCTTAAAATAAATGTATCATGCCTGTTGGTAAGGTATGTCAACCATGTTGCCATACCTTAGCTTTTTCTGAACTGACGCCACTGGCTAGGAACCCGCAACACTTCCACAGGACAGACGGAACGTTGGAAAGTTAGAGCACAGTCCCACAACAGCAAGAGCATCAACACCTACTTTTTTCTCCAGTGACAATGACGACCAAAAACCCAACTACAGCACAAAAAGGTACTGGCAATTACTTTCTGTAAAAAAAAGGACACGCGCTGGTGCTGTCTCTGTGTCCATGCATGTCCCCCTATCTGCTCTACTTGAGTAAAAAGCACAAAAGTAATGCTATTCGCTACCACCCTACGGCCATAGCTGCAATCTAAAATGTACTCGAGTAAAAGCACAAAAGTAATGCTATTCGCTACCACCCTACGGCCGTAGCTGCAATCTAAAATGTACTCGAGTAAAAGCACAAAAGTAATGCTATTCGCTACCACCCTACGGCCGTATCTGCTCACTAAAATGTACTCGAGTAAAAGCACAAAAGTAATGCAATTCGCATCGTCTTCGTCCCTCTCTCTCCCCCTCCCTCTCTCTCCCCTCTCTCTCTACATCGTGTCTCTCTCTCCCTATTCTCTCTCCCTCCCCCTCTCTCCCCTCTCTCTCTCCCTCCCTCCTGTGTGTGTGTGTGTCTATAACACCAACGGCAACATCAGTTGCAAAAAGTACTCAAATGTCCACCCTACGGCCGTATCTGCTCACTAAAATGTACTCGAGTAAAATGTACTCGAGTAAAAGCACAACAGTAATGCAATTCGCTGCGTCGTCTTCGTCCCTCTCTCTCCCCCTCCCTCTCTCTCCCCTCTCTCTCCTCTCTACATCGTCTCTCTCTCTCCCTATTCTCTCTCTTGCAAACGCGCGCGCGCGTGTGTCCCCCTCCCCCTCTCTCCCCTCTCTCTCTCCCTCCCTCCTGTGTGTGTGTCTATAACACCAACGGCAACATCAGTTGCAAAAAGTACTCAAATGTTTTTACTTAAGTAAAAGTACTCCAACTACAAGGAACATGCCTGTATTCGAATGTGTTACTAGACTAGAAGTATTCCCATCATCAATCCACTGACACCGACATAAGCTATGAACAACAAGATGTGTGTAAAATTACCTAAAAACATGTACTTTCAAACATCAACCAGGTACAGTAACTTGCACTCAGTGGCTGTTATTTAATTCTGCAAATCAAACCCTCAATAATGAATAAGTAATTTTGAGGCAGACACATAGTAAATAGGCTACTGTGGATGCGATAAATTTGGTGTGTGGGGGGGGGTCTCAAATGTTTTAAAAAAGGAAAAAAAAAAAAAAAAGTTTAAAAAAAAAGTAATAAAAAAATAATAATAAATAAATAAAAAATTTGGGGGGGGGAACTATTGTGGCGGAACTATTTTTTTAAACTTTTTTTTAGTAAAGAAGCGGGCGTGGACTCTAGATGTGAGCGGGCCGTAGGCCCGCGAACCTCTAGTATTTGTACATTTTTGGACAGTTCCAAAATATATGTTCGTGGTCAGCGTCCATGTTTACACACAGTCTCCAGCATTGTTGTTTCTCTGCTGCGACTTTTCCTCTGATCTTTGGAGTTATAAAGTATCTAATAGCGTTCTTCCAGCAGAACTCTCCCCACACTCGTCTAGAGCTTGTGGCCTTGCAATGTGTCTTACAAATATTGTACCGGTCCTTTTCGGCAATCTGCACCCCAAATCCTGTTTCCCATTTCTCTTTGATATGTAAAGCAGAGGTCTTTTTACTTGTCATCAGTCGCTGATGATTTTTTTTTTTTTTTTACAGAAAGACTTAACCTCTTTCAACAACCCTGGGCATGTCATTATAGGCAAAAACTTTGAAGCTTTGAGTATAAAACTAGAAAGGTGCAATTCTGGTTGCCGTGACGCGAGTCACACTTGCAAATTAATTCCGTCCTTGTCCCTTTATGCCCATATAAGGAGATCCCTGTTGTCATCAATATTAAGCGCATACCGGTAAATCGGAATGCCCATAGGCTATATGGACATATTGTGTCAGTCTCATATGGTCTATGTCTATGACGTCATCTCCATATTTGGGAAAAGTTACTTTTTAGCATTTTCCCATTCAAGTCAATGGAGAAAAGTAAATCTCTTCTCTTAATTAAAATTAAACTATATAACGTATCTCTTAGCAAAAGGTATACCGACAAGTCCCAATGAAGCTGGTCGATTTGACAAAACTGTGGGAGGACTAGCGTGGCAAAATAAAGATAATCCGGAAAGAAAGAAAGTCGAACAAGTACTATAGTCTGGTTGCCCTGTTAGGGCAACCACCCTAATAATAGGGCATTCATTTAAGAGGGGGGTGGAGGTTTCTGCATGACAGCCTGGCACTCTGGCACTAGTTGTAGAGGCCTATACTGTAGGAAGGGACTGGATCCCATTTCCCAGTCTAGACCTCGGGGCAGAGTGTGGAGACTGAGCTAATTGCAGGATATTGGTCCTAGGGATGATTAGAGGAGGCGGTGGAATTCCTGGTGTGTGATGCAAGCAGACCAAGGTGACGCTAATGAAGGATGCACGTCTTTTTTCTTTCTTTCTCCCATGCATTCGCCAAAGTGGCGAGCGGGCGACCCGCTGCCGAGAGGAGGTATTCCATGCAAACTGTCTGGACAAGGGAAGCATCCAGCAACAAGTGTTTTCCCTTTTCTTTTTACTGCGTGGCTCTGCAGGAGGCTAGCCATGTACAGTATGGAAAGTCGGTCTGTGTGTGTGTGTGTGTGTGTGTGTGTGTGTGTGTGTGTGTGTGTGTGTGTGTGTGTGTGTGTGTGTGTGTGTGTGTGTGTGTGTGTGTGTGTGTGTGTGTGTGTGTGTGTGTGTGTGTATCTGTCTTTGGGGCTATTTGTCCAGAGCTAATCTCACAAACGGCTAGTTGGTTTCTTTCTTTCATTGGCATCAGTTGCTTCTGTCCAGAAATGTCCCAGAATCCCAGAACAGAAGGCTGAGTGTTACGGCCCCTGTAGGCAGACAGCAAGCCTTTGATATTCTGGCCCCTGTGTTTAGTAGCCACCCTTTGCTTTGTTTGCGCTGTTTGTTTGGTGTTACGTTAGACAGAAGGAGGCAGACACCATTGAGTAGCGGTAGCGCCTGCCCACTCTGCTTTTGCTCTGTGTGTGTGTGCGCGTGTGTGTGCATGCTTGTGTGTGTGTGTGTGTGTGTGTGTGTGTGTGTGTGTGTGTGTGTGTGTGTGTGTGTGTGTGTGTGTGTGTGTGTGTGTGTGTGTGTGTGTGTGTGTGTGTGTGTGTGTACGCGTGCATGCGCCTGTTACGGCTCCTCTCGCCTGCTGTAGAGCGAACCGAGTCAAACACAACAAGGATAGGCCCATTGTGCAACAGTGGAACTAATCGCCCTGATGGCACCTCCATAAACCTCCGCCTCACCTCCTCCCCCATCCCCCCCACCTCCTCTGTCCACAGCGATTGGAGTCTACCTATGTGTGACCATGGACAATGTGACTGCACCAAAGACAAACATAATGGAGGAGGGAGGAGGGAGGGCTGCACAGTTTAGCTTGGCCAGATGGCCGGGGGTCGCATGCAGCAGCAGGCTTCTTGGGCCCTCCACATCTGCTGCTTGTGATGTGCCAGCAAGTGGTTGTGTGTCTGTGTGACTGTGAGGGCTTCCCTCTGCACGGCTCAGGGACAGGGTTTGTCTCCCTCTCTGTGTGAGAGGACAGGCTCTCCAACATTAACCTGTCCGCTGGCAGAGAACCACCCACATAGAGGGGCAGAGAGATGCAGAGAATGAGAGAGAGAGACGGGAGGGGGGGGGGGGGGGGGGGGGCATTGCTACAGTGGCAGGTGTGGTGGGCTCAGGGTCA